>NC_090269.1:232578794-232887961 GCF_040414725.1 Anabrus simplex | reverse complement strand
TTACACAACTCTAAATCTCTAAATAAGTCTAATGCTTTTTCTAAATCTGGTGTATACAGATTCAAATGCAACAACTGCAATTCCTCCTACGTCGGACAAACTGGCCGCAACTTCAATATCAGGTACTCTGAACATGTCAACGCCATTAAATACAACAGATTCTCTGCCATAGGACAGCACATACAAGACTCCAAGCATAGTTTCACCAGTATTAACAATGACATGAATATACTTAAAATCATTAACAAAGGCCCCCTCTTAAACATTACTGAAAATTGCTTTATCCACCTTGCCCAGTACTTCAACCCTAATATCAATTTAAACGACATTTCTGAAAAACCCAATATCCTTTTTGACTTCCTAATTCTTCTTCTCAAAAATTCCAAATTCCAAAACCCCAATTCTATTTTCCATGCCTTACAAAGTTCCCACCCACATTTTCTACCTCCAATAACCCACCCTCCTAACCCACCCTAAACTACCCCTCCTTCAATTTCCCTATCTTATCCTTCCTCAATACCATCTAACTTCACTATCACTATCACTCTTCCTCTGTTAATTTATTCTATCTTCTCTATTTAAAAAAAACAAAACAAAAAAAAAAAACAATCGACCTTCATTTCGGTTCTCCTCTTTCAAATTTTAACTCTTGTCTTGCGCCAACTTCGACTACTTCAATCATGTCCTAATAATTTTTTCAATTTAAAAAATAGCGCACTGTGCATATATGTTTTCATTTGTTTTCCGATATTACGCTTTTTACTACATTTTTTTCTCTTTACAATTATTTTTACAAGTCAACTGTTTTCCAAGAACTTAGCAGGAGCGCAAATTCTCATTCAATTATACAGATTTGCGTCGCATATTTTTTATATACGTACTTAACTTCCCGCAACCGAGACAAATATTTGACCTTCAAGACATTCTCCACTCTACTTTGGCATTCGAGACCGCAGCGCATGACCTTGTATGTGCCGCGCTGATCACCGGGAACTGGCGGTTTGCTTCTACAAATCTATTCATCTGCGACTTCAAGTTTATTTATAATCTTCGTATATTATTTGATAGTGTTGTGACTTTGTGCCTGACAGAGTGTGAAACTGACCCATTTCTCCAATATTCATAAACATTGTGTGATTTCGCCTACTTGTTTTTACGGCTGACGATGACCTGGACTAGGGTCGAAACCGGTCCCATTTAAATAAGAATGTAATTACTACATTTCTTTCTTTTATGTATTGAAATGGTTGAACTTCAATTATTTAATTTTTAATGTTACAGTAAGATGTACATTGTGCTGATGCCGACAAGCCTAAAGCCACTTCGTGGCCCTAACCTGGGGGATTATCCCCCCAGACCCCCTTTCCTTGATCACAGGTGGTGATTATTGTTTTAAGAGGAAGTAACAACTAGGCAACCATCCTCTATATAACACTAATCAGAGAGAAAAAATGGAAGTTGTCCGACAATTCAAAAAATGAAGGTAACGGCCAAAGTAAGACAAGAGCCACAAGGGCATGAAAATAAAAAGACTCCCTACATAATACCATCACGGTAGGAAAAGAACAAGAGTTGAACAAAGGAGGTCCGATAGGATAGATGAAAGTGAGGAGCATGGCACAAATGGAAGCTTCATGCTTGTTGTTTAAAGGGGCGTAACATCGAGGTCATCAGCCCACAAGTGGAAGCAATGCCAGGACTCAGCTAAGGGTCCCGTGGTTGCCAACTCACGCTCCAAAGTACAGAGCCCCTGGGGCCCCTTTTAGTCGCCTCTTATGACAGGCAGGGGATACCATGGGTGTTATTCTACCGCCCCCACCCACGGGGATTCCTTGATCACAGTTCAATGTGTTTGCCACTAGCCGGACCTAACCAACCCAGACCAATGGATTTGTCACTAGCTGGACCTAACCTACCCAGACGTCGAGCTCCATGGCTAAATGATTAGCGTGCTGGCCTTTGGTCACAAGGGTCCCAGGTTCGATTCCCAGCAGGGCCGGTAATTTTAACCTTAATTGGTAAATTACGCTGGCACGGGGGCTGGGTGTACGTGTCGTCTTCATCATAATTTCATCCTCATCACAACGCGCTGGTCGCCCACGGGAGTCAAATCAAAAGACCTGCATCTGGGAAGCCGAACTTGTCCTCGGACACTGCCGGCACTAAAAGCCATACGCCATTGCACATACCTATCCAGACCAATTGTTTTCTAACTAGCCAGACTTAACCCATCCAGACCAATGGTTCTGTCACTAGCCGGACCTAACCTATCCAGTCAAATGATTTCCTGACTAGCCGGGCCTCTGAAAAGTAACACTAATGGTCCAGGGTAGGCGAATGCTGAAAAATATTTCATACACACAAAAACAAAGTTTAATGTACATAGGAGGAGGGAAGGAAGGAAGGAAGGAAGGAAGGAAGGAAGATTTAAATAAACATTTAGCATATCTTATTGGAGAGCATCTAAAGAATAATTCATTCCCTCGAAAATCAGTACTTCTGACATAGCAACCTCTGTACGGAACAACATCCATGTTTAACAATACCTTGCTGATTACCATACCAACGAAGTATTATTTATGACCGTAGCAACTAACCACGAATAAATTAAACAGCCCGACCAAAGTTGGTACTAGGTACTAAGTGAAGTTGGTACCAGGAACAAATTACATCACATCAGTTGGTACCAGTAGCCAAGAACTTACTGACATCCCCAAAGACAAAATTAAAATTAAACAGCGGTTCCTGTGCTGGTGAGTGTTAGAAAAAGTTGTACTGCGAGCAGCTGTGAGCTTGGGAGATAGTGGGTTTGAACCCCATTGCCGGCAGCTCTGAAGTTGGTTTTTCATAGTTAGTACCCCGCAGTTTCCCATTTTCACATCAGGCAAATGCTGGGGCTTACTTAATTAAGACATGTAGGCTGCCTGCACATCATTTTCAACGTTCTGTTCTGCCAGATGGAAGAGTAAACCGGACCTCTCTGTGGCCGAGTTCTAATAAATTTTGTCAGGCAAACACAAACTATGCCTACATACTACCCATTTTAATGGAACTAGGAGGCTAACTTATTTTCAGGAAAATTCCATCCCGTGACTTCCAACCTTAGTAACAATATTAGGAAGTGGAATTTATGGTAATCTTACTTGGATTATATGTAATTACTTATTATATGTAATTACATATTCTGTTCCCATATATGTAGCTAAAAGACCTCTCTGTGGTTGAGTTCTAATAAATTTTGGCAGGCAAACACAAACTATGTCTACATACTACATATTTTTAATGAAACTAGGAGGCTAACTTATTTTCGGGAAAATTCCATCTTGTGACTTCCAACCTTAGTAACATTATTAGAAAGTGGAATTTATGGTAATCTTACTTGGAAATCCTTTTAGAAGAGAAATGTGTTCATTATAAGATATAAACTTCATGTTTTTGTTCTGTATTGAATTGTAATCACCAGAGCCCGGATTATATGTAATTATGTATTCTGTTCCCATATATGTAGCTACAAGAAAAGCTAAAATGTCAGCATATCACACTAAAAGGACCTTTATTCCAGGAGTTTAAAGTTACATATTTATACATATTTCGATGCATAATAAATATTTTAAGTATTACATATTTTAAATATTTTAAAGGATTTTGCGCACCTGAATGAAAACACAATTCTTTTTTCACTAACTTTACAATGATTTAAGTTTTTTAATTAAACACTTGAAAATAGTTTTAAAAGCCTGTAAGTCTCTAACATATGAAAATAATAATTTAAAGTGAAGTATTCTCTCAAAGAATCACATCCCGTAGCTATGTTGGCGGTTTGTACATCCCTTAAGAATTAACAGTACAGTTTGAAAGGAGGGTCAATGACACGTCGCTGCTACTACGAAGAAAGACACAAAGTAAAAGTATGATACACTTACTGGGTGCAACTCCCTGAAAATGAGAACATATCTTCCAGTATCATTCCTTATTTGAAATACGTGTCAGTGACTTCATTGAAATACATGTCAGTGACTTCACGTGAACTGAAAGGTCCTTATATATATATATATTGTAATGATTATAGCGTCCGCCATGCCAACTGGCTATGGGCCCGGCCCGGCACCGCATAGGCCCACCCACGCTTCAACCGCGCCAATCACAAACAGTGATTAAGTGCTGGGCGGGCCCTTCTCTCTTCTGTCCGTGGTTGCGCTGCATGGAACGACGGAAATTACTCCACTATTAATCTGGAGTCTTCCATCTCGCGAGGTTCCTGGATTCATCGAGCATCTGGGCTGATCTAGAAGGGCTGGCGCAGGTATATAAGAGCAGTTGCTTGCCTGCAGTGAGTAAGTGAGAGCGAGATTGAGTTCGCTGGTGTGAACTAGCGAAGAGCGCAATCAGTGATAGCCTGGGCTGAGATGTCAGCCTGATGGAGTATCTGCCTGTTGGAGCCAAGGACTCGTTCCTGTTTCCCTGATGGCATGTGAGTCCCTTGAGGCCGGATGCTGGAGAAGAATCTTGGGTGAAATGGAGCAGCGCGAAGGGAACCCTGGGTGCCGACATGTGCAGACTGCGAACGGGGTTCGACGGATTGAGTGAACAGCGGATACTATCCCAACCTGCGAGACTGACATGTAGGCTGTGGACTGTGACTGAGTGAGTGTAGTGTAAATAATCGATGACTCTGTGTGTGTGTGTGTGTGTGTGTGCGTGTGTGTGTGTCATTCTAGATGGAACATGAGAAACTAAGAGAGAGAGTGTGAACCGCGTTAGTGTACTTGCGTAAGCTATAAGCTCGGCAATCATGTGTGTGTGTAAATCTGTATTTATGTAGTGCTTAGTTAATAAATCTTAGAAATAGAACGCTACCAGGTTCTGTACTCATTTATTTACTTATTTACCCCTCCGAAACGTTACAACTGGCGTCAGAAGTGGGATGGACAAGTGTGATAAACTAGTGGATAAACTCTTACGTAAAAACTAGTGTCAGAATCGAGTACCTGGTAGCATATTTTGTAGTCGACAGAAATTTCTACTAGCGAAATGAATTCTGAACAGCTTCAGATTTTTCTAAGCAAGTTTAGTGAGCTTGAAAACAAAATCTTATCTACCTATGGCGAACTCATTAATGAACTGAGATCTGAACAGAGTTCTATCCCAGACCAGCTGGAAACAGACTTAAGTGATCGGAAGAGTGAGCTGTTAAAGTCAGAAAACGAAGTGCGCTCTCTCGAAACCGAGGTCGACAATAACAAAGTGCGGGACGACAACGAACTGGACGAGAAGGGGTCCGAAGGGATGCCTGCTGTTGTGGAGTCCGGGGTTCGAGGCCCAGCGGTGGAAGTGAGTGCCCTGCGTGGGAAAACAATGGCTGTGGAGACGCGAATGAATCCCGGTAGCAGCGATGGCGGCTCAACCATCGTGAAATTGGAAACTCCACGGGACAACAGGATTACTTCCATGAGAACATGCCGGACCCAGCTCGAGACCAGATCAACATCCAAGAAGAGTGCCGAATACCCGATCGCCGGACTACGTGTACAGAAGTTGACAGTTCAACGCAGCCCCCAGCCAAGTTCGACCTACGAGGAGGTTGTGGGAGTGCTCGACGTACGCTGCGGTGTCCACCAACCGAGAGCCACCTACCGAGTCCAGCTGCGGGAGAGGACTCGGCGCACAGATATAACGCCGCAGATAATCGACACTGTGATCGAGGGACTAGGCGACGTGATTGCGGAAGAGTTGTCCCGAGGTGACACCAAGCTCGAGGCGGCTGACGCCTGTGATAAACTACGTTGCGCTGAGATCCGTCCAGGGAGGACGATCGGCAAGAAACAGAACTACGAAGAGGCTCTGACGATGGCCCATGAGACAGAGGCAGCGATTGCAACGGCACGGCTGGAGAGACCCCTACTAGGAGACGCAGCAGCAATGGAAGACGAACCGATGACCAACAAACGAGGATGCCACCTGACCAGGACACTTGTTCTGGCACGAAGTTGCGTGCCGGTATGAACATCAAATTCCGCACCCAGGAAGAAAAGGAAATTTAGCAGCGCTAAATCTGGGATGAGCAAACCAGTCCCGGGCATCACACCAGAGTACCACGAAGGCGCTCAAGCCCTGAAAGTAGACACGGCTGTAGACGAAAGGTTTGCTTTTTTTTTTTTACGCCGCACCGACACAGATAGGTCTTATGGCAACGATGGGACAGGAAAGGCTTAGAAATGGGAAGGAAGCGGCCGCGTGGCCTTAATTAAGGTACAGCCCCAGCATTTGCCTGGTGTGAAAATGGGAAACCACGGAAAACCATCTTCAGGGCTGCCGACAGTGGGGTTCGAACCCACTATCTCCCGGATGCGAGCTCACAGCTGAGCGCTCCTAACCGCACGGGAAACTCACCCGGTGTGGACAAAAGGAAAACCACCAAAGTTCCGGCTGCCACACGAGGACTTGCTGATTGTTATCAACAGGAACAAGGACACCGTCGACCGGACCCAGCGGATCCCCCATGGGAGGGTGGTGGCCAACCAAACAAAACGTATTGCAGTGTATCGTGGAGCAGCTCAGGACGAGCAGCCTTAAGGAGGGGGCAATGTAATGGTTATAGCGTCCGCCATGCCAACTGGCTATGGGCCCGGCCCGGCACCGTATAGGCCCACCCCTTATGCTTCAACCGTGCCAATCACAAGCAGCGATTAAGTGCTGGGAGGGCCCTTCTCTCTTCTGTCCGTGGACGCGCTGCATGGGACGACGGAAATTACTCCACTATTAATCTGAAGTCGTCCATCTTGCGAGGTTCCTGGATTCATCGAGCATCTGGGCTGTTCTAGAAGGGCTGGCACAGGTATATCAGAGCAGTTGCTTGCCTGCAGTGAGTAAGTGAGAGTTAGTGAGTTTGCTGGTGTGAGTTAGCGAAGAGCGCAGTCAGTAATAGCCTGGGCTGAGATGTCAGCCTGATGGAATATCTGCCTGTTGGAGCCAAGGACTCGTTCCTGTTTCCCTGATGTTGTGTGTGAGAGTCCCTTGAGGCCGGCTGCTGGAGAAGAACCTTGGGTGTTCTGGAGCAGTGCGAAGGGAACACTGGGTGCCAACGTATGCAGACTGCGAACGGGGTTTGACGGATTGAGTGAACAGCGGATACTATCCCGACCTGCGAGACTGATGTGTAGGCTGTGGACCGTGACAGCGCTAACGAGTGTGAAAAAGTAGCTATTTGCATTCTTATTGGCCAATGTAAAGTCGCACGTGAAGCCATTCCCGTCAATCATAATAACTAGATTCTATAACCAGCCCGGGCAGAATAAAGCACAAATAGAATTGATATAGAGGACAATGTGCATTTTGAAAAAGTATGGGAAAAAGTTCTAGTTTAACTTTCCACTACTAGACCCTATAGAACGTACTGTAATCGCCCCACATCAATCTCAATAATGAAAAAGTATTACCGTTCTAGTTCAACTTTCCTCTACTAGACCCTATAGAACGTACTGTAATCGCCCCACGTCAATCTCAATAATAAAAAAGTATTGCCGTTCTGGTTCAACTTTCCACCACTAGCCTACATGAAATGCACTGTCATCGCCCTGATCCTACTTTAACCAGCCCAGACCAATGGTGTTTGCGCAGGGGGAACTAGAGGCCTAAGGTCACTTCACGGCTTTAACCTGGAGGCTTATGCCCCCCAACCCCTCTTTGCCTGTCCCCAAATCACTGGTCTTGTCCAGGCCCTACCCTAATTAGTCCAGACCAATGGTATCTTAGAAGTGAAGCTTCCACAGTGTGCAGAATTAGTTCTTTTTCCGGGCTGAACCGTGTTGTTGTTTTCTGTACATTACGTAGAGTTTGCCGACGCTTCAAATACATTGCAGTATTCTTTATCAAGGCGATTGATCTGAGGTAATCAGTCTCCCAGGCAGCAATCACACTACAAGAATGGTCCCTGACCTTGGTCTTATATATCCTAGCCTTTCTGGCTGACGTAAGCCCCCTGGCTGTCTAGGAAGGCTAGGATATATAACACCAAGGCCAGGAACCACTCTTGTAGTGTAATTGCTGCCTGGGAGATGATTACCTCAGATCGAGTAACAGTACTTCAGTCGCCTTGACAAAGAATACTGCAATGTATTTGAAACGTCGGCAAACTGTAAGTAATGTACAGAAAACAACAACACGGTTCAACCTGGAAAAAGAACTAAATAACAGACCAATGGTGTTTGTACACGAAACTAGAGGTCAAAGACCGCTTCATAGCTCTAATCTAGGGGCTTATGCCCCCAGACTCCCTTCGCTTGTCCACATATAACTGGTCTCGACCACTCCTACCCTAACCTATCTAGACCAACGGTGTTTACACAGCAGGAAATTGTCTTGTATTACTTTAACTTCCATTCTTTCCTCTCCTGGGTGTATACTCCTCTTCTCCTTAGTTCTTAACTAGAGAGGTTGGCAGCCTTGTCGAACGCCTCGACCATGTCCTCCAGAATGAGAAGTAAACAAAAGAAAGTCGCTCCGCGTGGAGCCATCTAATGACGGAAGTCATGGGCTAGAGTTTTGATTTATTTTCCTATTTTTATTACTTGGGCTTAATTCTATTCAAAGTAGATTTTACATTTTTAGTGCCACTGGTATTTACTGGAAGGTACTCATCTGGACCAACAGAGATATTACAATATAGCCTACACACACACACCACATCGCTATCCTTTCAGTCGAGGTCGGCTCTCAGGCAATTCATGGATTTTGGTTCGCCATGCTGCTCTGTCTTGCACTGCTTCTTTCAGATGTTCCATTCCCATCTTCTTGTCTGCTTTGATGGTGTCAATCTAGCGGATTCTTAGGTAACCTAGTCTTCGTTCACCGCTGACTACTCCCAGCATAACTGACTCCAATGAACCAGCATGCTATAAAAGACCACCATTTTGTTATTTTGTTCTCCAGTCATACTTGGTCCAATTTGGTCAAGGACTCTTATTTGTTATTTTTGTTGACCAAGGAATGCGCGGAAGTCTCCTCCAGTGCCACAATTTAACGACATCTATCTTCCTTTGGTTAGCTTACTTCATTGTCCATGTTTCAAAGCTATAGATTTTAATGGGGAAGACGATCATTTTAACTATGCAGGATTTGTTGCAATACTAATGTCTTTACTTCTTCATAAATGGTTCAGACATAGCATTGAACTGCAGTCAAGGACTACATGACACATTTCAGGTCTGGAATCTCCGTTGTGGTGGGTATTTGATTTAAGGAAAATAAAATCATTGAGTTTTCTATGCTTTCATTGTTGCTTTAGATTGATGCGGTATTATTCAAAGCTGTTAGGATTTTTATTTTTGATATTTAGATATGGACCTGCCTTTTTACTTTCTGCTTTGATTTTAAGAATCAGATATTCCAGACCTTACAAGGGTAGTAGGGTTATGTCATCAGCATTAACAAAGGTTATTGATATTCCGGCCTCCAATTTATGCTCTGATGTCAGGGTATAAGTCCAGGATCTGCCAGCACGGGCTCTGCGCCTGTGAGGCGTATGTCTGTGTGATGACATGAGCGACGCCATTGGAACATTGAGAATTACAGTAATGGCAGATAATTTGAAAGCAGACTTATATTGGGTTTAGATTAAGCGAAGCAAATCAAGGGGCCACTAGATTAGGTAAAACATGTAACTGGTTTGTAAAAGGGAGGTTCATATCATGGCTAACATTACTTAAAATGGCTAGGGGCAAGAACATGACAGAATATGAGATACGCGCGACTAGTGGACTGGTTAGATCCGGCTTGTGCCAAGACAATTGGTTAGGTACATAGACAAATGTCTATTGGTGTAGTTAAGGCCATTAGGCCTTCTCTTACACTAAACCAGTTATATACAGTACATTAGAATCAAAATTAACTGGCTGAGTCAGCAAAGAGGATGCATCTGGATGTGCTAGGAGTAAGTGATATTCGGGTAAGGGGAGATAACGAGGAAGAGATACGAGATTATACAGTGTACTTGACGGGTGTTAGAAAGGGTAGGGCAGAGTCTGGGGTAGGGCTCTTTATCAGGAATACCACTGCACGCAACATAGTTTCCGTTAGGCACGTAAATGAGCGAATGATGTGGGTAGATTTGTCAGTTGGAGAACTTAGGACTAGAATTGTCTCCGTGTATCTCACCATGTGAGGGTGCAGATGAGGATGAAATTGACAAGTTTCATGAAGCATTGAGTGATATTGTGGTCAGGGTCAACAGCAAGGATAGAATAGTGCTAATGGGCGATTTCAATGCGAGAGTTGGGAACAGAACTGAAGGATACGAAAGGGTGATTGGTAAATGTGGGGAAGATATGGAAGCTAATGGGAATGGGAAGCCTTTGCTGGACTTCTGTGCTAGTATGGGTTTAGCAGTTACGAATATATTCTTCAAGCATAAGGCTATTCACCGCTACACATGGGAGGCTAGGGGTACCAGATCCATAATAGACTATATCTTAACAGACTTTGAATTCAGGAAATCTGTTAGGAATGCACAAGTTTTTCGTGGATTTTTCGATGATACAGACTACTATCTGATCTGTAGTGAACTAAGTATCTCTAGGCCTAGGGTAGAGAAAGTGAAATCTGTCTGCGAACAAATAAGGGTAGAAAATCTCCAGGACGAGGAAATTCGACAGAAGTACATGGATATGATTAGTGAGAAGTTCCGAACAGTAGACAGTAAGCAAGTTCAGGATATAGAAAGTGAATGGGTGGCATACAGGGATGCTGTAGTAGAAACAGCAAGGGAATGCCTAGGAACAACTGTGTGTAAAGATGGGAAAAGGCGAACATCTTGGTGGAATGATGAAGTGAGAGCAGCTTGTAAACGTAAAAAGAAGGCTTATCAGAAATGGCTCCAAACAAGGGCCGAGGAAGACAGGGATTTGTACGTAGATGAAAGAAACAGAGAGAAACAAATACTTGTTAAATCCAAAAAGAAGTCGTGGTTAGATTTTGGTAATAACCTGGAAAGGCTAGGCCAAGCAGCAGGGAAACCTTTCTGGACAGTAACAAAGAACGTTTCGAAGAGAGGGAAAAATGAAATGAACAGTGATTTGAGAAATTCAGGTGAACTCATTGTACCGGGCGGTACACCTCTACTCTGTTTATTTAAAAGTTGCGCCAGTTGAAACTCCTCTTCTGGAGGAAGGTTGAACTTTATCTATTCTATTAATTCTCTACTTTCTCAGAAGATGTCACCACGTGGAAAATTTTGAGTTTTTGAACTGTGTCACTTTTGATGTGTTTTTGTTTCGCTTGAAGTAAGAAGTGTGAACTTTCTCTTCTAGAGGACACTACTGAAGAATTACAATAGTGCAACCTAGTGCGAAATCAAAGAACTATTTTGTTGGAGAAATTTTTATTTCAAAAGTTTGTTTCTTGTTAAATTTCTTTCTGTTATTGTTTAAGTTGGCTGTATACCCCTCTTTTTCCCCTAGTTTGGATCTAGCCAATCCCGAATTTCTTTAATTAATTTTCCACCAATAATGTGTTTCTTTTTCCTCTATGTAGGGGTTTCTTTTCCCGAACCAATAAAGATTTTGTGGGAGGGTGTTTTATTTCCCCTAACGCCTAGAATCTTCCGCGAGGGGATATAAACTGCTGATTTTGGGGTCTCCGGGCCACTTCTGTTCCATCTTTCAGTGTATTAAGTACATAGCAGGAGGCGGGAAGCGCCTCTTTCCTCGGCAGCGATCTACTACCAGGTAATGGCCTATTAATATCTTCTTTTCTTGCTAGGTCGGCAGTTTAACTCTCGCGGCGGGTTCGAAGCGTTTTCCATCATGTAACTACTCTTTTCTTCTTTTTCTTGTAAAGTTACATATTGGGATAGAGAGTGCTAACCCTCTCGAGCTCCCACTCACATTTGTTTTGAGGTGAACTTATTTTCTCAAACTTTTCTTCGTTTATGTAATGTAAAGTGTTCTTCTCTAAGTCACCTCTGTAGTATGGGATTAGCCCTTGCGTTAGTGGCCCAGAGCCAGATTAGGTTTTAAAAGCAAAGTGTATTAGGAGTGCAAGTTCGCCTCCTCTCAAGTTGTATTTTAGAGGTCATGTATTAATCTTTTCTCACCTAATAGACCTCAGTAGGTTGGGTATTTTACCCCTGTGTATATGTCCTTTGAGGACAACTTGAAAGTTGAGTTTGGTGTGGCCTGGAAGAGGCTTAACTTTAAGAGCGAGTGGCTCTTTTCTAAAACTGAGAGTCGTATGCCTCGAGGAGGCTTTGCTGTGTAATTTGGAGCAAGGGCTCCAGGGTTTGAGTGGGGTCTTCTGCCCCTTTTGTTGAAATTGGTATATCGTAAAGTTGAGCTAGTTGCTCAAGAATTGTGTTTTCAGGGCTCGAAGCCCAAATTCTTTAATCCCTGTAATTGTACATTTCAAATTGTATTTCGGCTACTAAGTACCTGTTCTATTTGTTGTTACCTAATTTTGAAAAGAAAATATAACCTTGTTAAATTTTAAAATTTAATTTCTCTTTAGTAGCTTGAGACCTATTCACCACCCAGCACCTTCTTTCATGCTTAACTACCGCTAAAACACGGTAACAAGTGGTAGCAGAGCGTGGTTGAATGGGTCTCAATTTAGCCCCTTTTGACGGCTAAACATTGCTTTGATTCGAACTCTAACAATTTTCTCAGTTGCTGGAATTTTTTGAGTTTTTCAAAATTGTTCTGTCATCATGCCCGGCCCTCGCGATGTTCTCCTCCTTAACTACTTGCGCAAAGAGGAGTTGATATATGAGTTAACTATCAGAAACGTTCAATCTGGAGGCACGGTTGCAATAGACACTAACAAGCTTAGAGAGTCCCTTGATTTGCCCATTTCCATCCCCAATTTGGGAGAGAAAGAAATTGACGACTCTCTTTCCACGATTGTCGAGAATATTACTGGGCTAGCATCGGTAGTCAGCTTTTTTGATGAAAACGATCCATCTCCTAATCAAATTAAGCGTGTGCAAGGCAGGCTGTATCACTTTGCAAATAGAGTTAATGATCTATTGTCTCTAAAGGTGAATGACGTTCAGAGGAAGCAAGCTAATACGCTCCTTGAAACTATTTCTGAATTGTCTAATAAGGTCACTCAATTGCTAACCGGCGAAGCTCCTCCCAAAACTGATCAACCCGCCACGGTGAATGTAGGTAACGAGGAAGAGCCTCCTCAGGGAGAAGTCAATAGGATAACCGTTGCTGCTCAAACTATCTCTGCCCCATCGAACAACGAATCTGAACGCCGTGCGTCATTGAGTAACATCCGCTCTGAATTAACTTCCTTGCCCTTGAAACCTTTAACGACTATGTCACCTGGGTTCAGCAGCTTGCCTCATCCATTGGCAATGTTGCTTAGAGGTATCTCTAAGTTTTCCGTCAACACCACCAGTGACGTAATTTCATTTTTAAGATTTCTAGTGGAATTTCAGGATCATGCCCTTGTGTTTTCTCTTTCCCCATGTCAAATTTTGCAAATTATCTATCCTTATGCTATTGGTGTTCTATCTGACAAAATAGTTAGAGCCATTGCCGAGCAATCTTCTATTGAGGATTTCCACGCCCATTTGCTAGCTAACTTCATCCCGGCTAGGGCCAGGTCCTCCCTTATTCAGAAATACTATTATCGGGTACAGCGCTTGGATGAAAACCTGGCAGACTTCATCCAAGATATTAAGTTTTATACTAGGGTGTTTGCTCTCCACTTCCCCGAGGATCAGATCGTGCAAGCTATTGTTGAAGGGATTTCACCACCCTACAGGTCATATTTGTGTTTCGCGGCGTGCCCGCAAACCTTCTCTGAACTGGAAGCATTAGCCGTCTCTGCGGAAGGAGTTAGGTATGCCGATTCCTTGCGTGTCGCGAAAGAACCCCCGCCTTCCTTTAGTAACACTCGGCCTCCACCTCGCCGACCAGTCAATCCCCGTAAATGTTATGCTTGTGGGTCGCCTGACCATCTGCGGAATAAGTGCCCTCTGATCAAGTCAAGTGGGACAAGGAATGGAGTAGGGTCATCACAAGGCTGTTTTAAGTGTGGGGCCTTCTCACATATCGCCAAGAATTGCCCAAACTCAAATAGCACCCCCTCCTGCTCAACTTCTGGTGCAAATTCCAGCTATTCCAATAATAAAAAGTGACTAGTGGCGTCGGCTGAGCCGACTAATCCATCTTCCCGAGACTTAGCCCCTAGTAAACAGGTTGTAAATGCAGAGAACGACCAGCCTTCAAATTCATCTTTTGAATGCCCTAAAGAGTGTCTTAGGATTGCGGCGGATACCCCCGCACCTGTTCCTTTTCTTAAGATTGAGTTAAATAACGAGCCTATAACAGCTCTCTTAGATTCAGGCAGTGTTTGTTCCATTATTTCGGCTGATTGGTATTCTAAATTGAAATCTGTTTGTAAACTCCCTGACTATGTCTCTTCTCCTGTTCAATATGTTTCGGCTAATTCATCTCCATTAGAAACTCTAGGTTCCATACATGTCAAAATTCGGGTTTTTAAATTTACATGGAAGATCAAATTGTTTGTGGCCAAGCGTTTGTCTTGCCCCATCATATTGGGAGCGGACTTCATTTCTCACACTGGTCTTGTGCTCGATCTCCAGGGTAGGTCGTGCATATTCAAATTTGCGTCCAATTGTAGAATTCCCTTGTTAAAGTGTAATTCTGTATCATGTTCATCTATTTCGCCTACCCAGGATGAGATGTTGTTAGACCTTAGACATCTACCTGAGGAGCAGGCTGATAGTATTCGGAAACTGTGTCAGTCGTTTCCCGAGGTGTTCTCTGATACTCTTGGTGTTACTGACCTTATTGAATACAAAATTGAGGTCACGGATTCAATTCCTGTCCGTTTTCCACCGTATAGGCTATCTCCACCTAAAATGAAGGCTCTGAAAGAAATCATCGATCAGATGTTGAAGGATGGTATTATTAGGCCCTCTAAGTCAGCGTATTCATCGCCTATTTTTCTAGTCCCGAAACCCCAAGGAGGCTTCAGGCCTGTCATTGATTACAGGGCTCTCAATCGGAAGGTGGTGTTGCAATCTGTGCCCCTTCCCGACCTTCATTCTTGCTTTTCATGGTTTCGTAAGGCCAAGTTCTTCACTATCTTGGACTTGAATCAGGCCTATAATCAAATTCCCCTTGCCGAAGAGTCTAAACACCTTACAGCGTTTGCCACGGACTGGAATTTATATGAATACAACCGCGTGCCTTTCGGGCTCCCCACGGGAGCAGCTGTGCTCACTAGGCTACTAGATAGGGTCTTTTCCGACATCAAATTTGAGTACTTATATCACTACTTGGATGATGTCGTCGTATTTTCCGAAACCTTTGAAGAACATCTAGATCATTTGCGAGAAGTTCTCAATCGCCTTCGTAAGGCTGGGTTAACTGTTAAGTTGTCCAAGGTTGCCTTTGCTAAGCCCTCTATGTCATTCCTAGGGCATATTGTGTCACCTGATGGTGTAGCAGTCGATCATTCTAGAACACAGGCCATCCGTGATTTTAAACCTCCTAAGGACATCAAAGGTATCGCTAGATTCATTGGTATGGTGAATTTCTTCAGGAAGTTTATTCCTAACTTCGCTAATAGAGCGGCGCCCTTAAACCTTCTTCGTAGGAAAGGCATCAAATTCGAGTGGGGACCTTCTCAACAAGCCGCTTTCGAAGATCTTAAATTAGCTCTCTGTAATGCCCCTGTACTTGCTATGCCTGATTTCTCGAAGAAATTCATCGTCCAAACGGACGCGTCGTCGTCAGCTGTAGCTGCAGTCCTTCTTCAAGAGACTGAACTAGGGAGGCGTCCCATCGCCTATGCATCTAGGACTCTATCGGTTCAAGAAGCCAAGTATTCCATCTATGAGCTCGAAGGGTTGGCAGTCTTATTCGCCTTAGAAAAGTTCCGTCTCTATCTGGAACATGTCAAATTCGACCTGGAGACAGATAATCAAGCCTTAAGCTGGGTCTTAGGTAGGCCGCGTCGTACTGGTCGTATAGCCCGTTGGGCCATCCGTATTTCTGCCTTCCAATTTGATGTACGACATATCAGAGGTACCGAAAATGTTGTTGCTGATGGACTCAGCCGTATGTTTCATAACGACGTCGAGACCCACGAACCGGTCGATAGTTCATCACCTTCCGAGTCCATACTATCTGGTGTTAATGCCATCTTAACAGGTGCTCCCATGCTTTTTAGGGATATTGAGAAATACCAACGTGAAGATCCGACGCTGGCTCCTATAATGGAAACCCTTTCTTCTGGGGAACATGTTGTCCCTTATGTTCTGAGGAATGGTGTTCTATGTTGCCCTTCGAGGCATGATAAGTTGATGAAAGTTGTTGTTCCAGCGGTTCTTGTACCTATGATCTTCAAATACTATCATGAGACCCCATTGGGGGGGCATCTTGGAATCTTTAAAACTCGTGAAAAGATTCGTGAAATGTTCATATGGAAAGGTATGGACGGTGAAATTCGAGAACTTGTAAAAGCTTGTAAATCTTGTTTGATCAGTAAACCCACCATGTCCACTAAAGTAGGCCTTTTGTCTTCTCATCAAGCGTCGCGCCCCATGGAACGCCTGTATATCGATTATGTGGGACCCTTCCCCCAGTCAAAGGGTAATGCCAACAAGTTCATCTTTGTGTGTGTAGATGGTTTTACAAGATTTTCCTGGTTATTTCCGACTAAGCTGGCTACCGCTCAGTCCACCATTACTTGCCTAAATTCTATTTTTGCTTCTTTTGGTCCGTGCCAATACATTGTATCTGATAATGCTAAAGCTTTTACATCAAATCTGTTTCGTAAATTCTGTTTTGACTTGTCCATCTCTCATGTAACTACATCTGCTTATTACCCTCAACCATCTCTGGCTGAACGGGTTAACCGCAATCTCAGGTCCGCACTTATTGCCTATCATCATGAAGATCATTCTAGGTGGGACACGTCCCTGCATTGGTTAGCTTTTGCTTTGAATTCGGCGGTTCATGAATCTCACAAATTTACTCCAGCTTCTTTGATGTTTAAGTTCGTTCCCAACACGCCGCTCTCTAACCTCTGGTCTCTGAATGACATTCTGCCCGAGACAATAGATCCGGACAACATTAAAGATCTTTGGAAGAAGGCTAAAGCTAATCTTAAAGTGTCTCATGAAAAGGTTAGGGAAAGGTATGATCGTGGACGGAGACCCACCACTTTGAAGGTAGGTGACCAGGTTATGGTCAAAAATTTTGTTCCCGCGGGCAAGCTTGCCCCCAGATTTCATGGGCCTTGTATCATTCTCGATTTTCTTACGCCTGTTACCTTATTGCTAAGTAATCCAGCCACCGAGAGGATATTTAGAGTTCACCTGTCCCAGGTGAAACCGGTGTAATTTCTGTGTTAACTTGCTCCATATTATTTTGAAAGGATATGAAGGTTATATTTTTTTTTTGAGTTTCACTTTTAAGGCATTCTGCCCCTTCTGTAATATTTTGGTTTTAGATGTAAGCCTTATGTAAAACCTGCCCCGACCCGTTAAACTGCCATCCTGTTCTTGCCACGGCCATTACCACGCTCCCGTCTCCTGCTCCTCTCTACACAGTGGCTTAATGAATACCATGAATATCTGCACGCCGCTGGCCCCTCACTCTCTCTACAAGCCTGTACCCTCAAAGAAAATAATTGTCCAACACAATTCTGCCGCCTAGCTTTAATGTTTCAGCGCCCCCGCAGCCGCGCAGCGACTGGGGAGGGGGATGGGCCCCCTCCTCTCCAGCGAGGACGACATGTGCACGGCGAGCCGGAGCTCACCTCCCGGCCAAGGCTGATGTGCGGCGCACGACCTGCTACATGCCCGCAGCCTGTATCTGTTCACCGCGGGCGCGGCGTACTTCAACACCTCTGCTCCCCTCATAGTGCGGGCGAGCGGTATCTCAGGGTACTTGAGGGGTCCGAGCGGCCTCCGTTGGACGCAAGCTGCAACGGCCGGTCTGGCCATCCGACTCAATCTACATCAACTACATGGACAGTCACCATAAGCAATAATTACATTTGGGAATTTAACAACAATATTTGGCGGACATTGCAAAATTTTTCTTCACCTTTAAGTAGTAAAAGTTTATCTTCAGAAATACAAATTCTACAAACATAAAAACTCTACTGCACCGGCAACAACAAAATTTTGAAATTGCAACCAACCAAATTACTAAAATCTTATAAATGCTTCCGCAATTTATCTTAATATCAACATCAAAACTTGGACCTTATTTTGGAAACAAAGCTTATGTTCTTCTGTGTTACCCCTTGGAGGAACTTTTGGGGGGGGAGGTCTGTACCGGGCGGTACACCTCTACTCTGTTTATTTAAAAGTTGCGCCAGTTGAAACTCCTCTTCTGGAGGAAGGTTGAACTTTATCTATTCTATTAATTCTCTACTTTCTCAGAAGATGTCACCACGTGGAAAATTTTGAGTTTTTGAACTGTGTCACTTTTGATGTGTTTTTGTTTCGCTTGAAGTAAGAAGTGTGAACTTTCTCTTCTAGAGGACACTACTGAAGAATTACAATAGTGCAACCTAGTGCGAAATCAAAGAACTATTTTGTTGGAGAAATTTTTATTTCAAAAGTTTGTTTCTTGTTAAATTTCTTTCTGTTATTGTTTAAGTTGGCTGTATACCCCTCTTTTTCCCCTAGTTTGGATCTAGCCAATCCCGAATTTCTTTAATTAATTTTCCACCAATAATGTGTTTCTTTTTCCTCTATGTAGGGGTTTCTTTTCCCGAACCAATAAAGATTTTGTGGGAGGGTGTTTTATTTCCCCTAACGCCTAGAATCTTCCGCGAGGGGATATAAACTGCTGATTTTGGGGTCTCCGGGCCACTTCTGTTCCATCTTTCAGTGTATTAAGTACATAGCAGGAGGCGGGAAGCGCCTCTTTCCTCGGCAGCGATCTACTACCAGGTAATGGCCTATTAATATCTTCTTTTCTTGCTAGGTCGGCAGTTTAACTCTCGCGGCGGGTTCGAAGCGTTTTCCATCATGTAACTACTCTTTTCTTCTTTTTCTTGTAAAGTTACATATTGGGATAGAGAGTGCTAACCCTCTCGAGCTCCCACTCACATTTGTTTTGAGGTGAACTTATTTTCTCAAACTTTTCTTCGTTTATGTAATGTAAAGTGTTCTTCTCTAAGTCACCTCTGTAGTATGGGATTAGCCCTTGCGTTAGTGGCCCAGAGCCAGATTAGGTTTTAAAAGCAAAGTGTATTAGGAGTGCAAGTTCGCCTCCTCTCAAGTTGTATTTTAGAGGTCATGTATTAATCTTTTCTCACCTAATAGACCTCAGTAGGTTGGGTATTTTACCCCTGTGTATATGTCCTTTGAGGACAACTTGAAAGTTGAGTTTGGTGTGGCCTGGAAGAGGCTTAACTTTAAGAGCGAGTGGCTCTTTTCTAAAACTGAGAGTCGTATGCCTCGAGGAGGCTTTGCTGTGTAATTTGGAGCAAGGGCTCCAGGGTTTGAGTGGGGTCTTCTGCCCCTTTTGTTGAAATTGGTATATCGTAAAGTTGAGCTAGTTGCTCAAGAATTGTGTTTTCAGGGCTCGAAGCCCAAATTCTTTAATCCCTGTAATTGTACATTTCAAATTGTATTTCGGCTACTAAGTACCTGTTCTATTTGTTGTTACCTAATTTTGAAAAGAAAATATAACCTTGTTAAATTTTAAAATTTAATTTCTCTTTAGTAGCTTGAGACCTATTCACCACCCAGCACCTTCTTTCATGCTTAACTACCGCTAAAACACGGTAACACTCATAATAGATCCCAGGGAATCGCTGGACAGGTGGAGGGAATATTTTGAACATCTTCTCAACGTTAAAGGAAAACATCCTGGTGGTGTTGCGAACAGCCCAGCTCATGGGGAGGAGGAAAATGATGGTGAAATTACGCTTGAGGAAGTGGAAAGGATGGTAAATAAACTCCATTGTCATAAAGCAGCAGGAATAGATGAAATCGGACCTGAAATGGTGACGTATAGTGGGAAGGCAGGGATGAAATGGCTTCATAGAGTAGTAAAATTAGCATGGAGTGTTGGTAAGATACCTTCAGATTGGACAAAAGCAGTAATTGCACCTATCTATAAGCAAAGGAACAGGAAGAATTGCAACAACTATCGAGGTATCTTACTGATTAGTATATCAGGCAAAGTATTCATTGGCATCTTGGAAGTGAGGGTGCGATCAGTCGTTGAGAGGAAGTTGGATGAAAACCAGTGTGGTTTCAGACCACAGAGAGACTGTCAGGATCAGATTTTCAGTATGCGCCAGGTAATTGAAAAATGCAACGAGAGGAATAGGCAGTTAGTTGTATTTATGTTTCGAAGATCTAGAGAAAGCATATGACAGGGTACCGAGGGAAAAGATGTTCGCTATACAGGGGGAACATGAAATTAACGGTAGATTATTAAAAATCAATCAAAGGCATTTATGTTGACAATTGGGCTTCAGTGGGAATAGGGAACATGCATGATCCGGGGTTTTAATTAAAAATATGCTAATCTGATTCAAAATTTCATGCAGAATTCAAAAATGTGATCAGAATGTACAAATAATAACTCCAAACGTGAAAAAAATCTACGAAAATGTCACGTCACGCAAGCACGCGATCTCATTGGTCTGACGTCATCGTACAGGTTGACTGAATTAGCAGACGAAGTAACACATAGTGTGCTGTGAGAAGCAGGATACACCTCGCGTATTTCTACTTTACGTTAGTGTCTAGTATGATTGAATTCGAGGTCTATACATTGGATAATAATCTGAGTGGTATATTTTAGACTTAAAATGAATCCTGCGCAGACAGTGAGGCAGAAAACTTATAAATGGTGTAGAGTTCCGATGTGCAATAGCACATCGCATACCATACCAAACAAATTGTTTATAAATGTTCCAAAGACGCTAAAACTAGGGAGAAATGGATTTTGGCGAGCCGAAGAAATGCTGGTGATATATCGGAAAAGTCTACAGTTTATTTTTTTTGAAGATTTTAACGTAAGATGAATTTGTTTGAATTTTCAAATCACTTTTTCATGTCAGCTGTTCTAGTGGTAAAACTTTAAATTTTAATGTATGATGCTTTATTTAAATGCTTCAATTACATCTTGGAATATGAAAGTAAAAAACAGTACATTAAATAATGCTGATTATTAAAGTATTCTCCAAACCTAACCTATGTTTTGGGTGATCCATGTCAAGATAATAAATCAAAGGGGTTATGAACCATTTTGACAGCTCTAATTCTACCAATATATCTTGGCATGGGACAGTTATGTATGTCTTTATTGAGGAGCTTAATTGGTAAAGAAATTTAGGCTATATCTAAATACTCTATAATGTAACAAAGAATAGGCGTGTACATCATGAAAGGAAACAATGTGAATTTAACAAATGTATAACTCTGCACAAAACCAATGCTTGTCTGTTGGGGTCTTATAAGTTAACAATGCTCAATTATAATAATTATCATAATATTAATGAAATAAATAACATAATTGCACACAGGTGAAAATAGTGATGTAGGTGTTTAAAATATTATCCAACTTAGCATAAGTTTTAGGTTATACAAGCCAAGTCAATAAACCGAAGGGTAAAAATACCGCACGAGTTGGCCGTGCGGTTAGGAGCGCGCAGCTGTGAGCTCGCATCCGGGAGATAGTGGGTTTTGAACCCCACTGCCGGCAGCCCTGAAGATGGTTTTCCGTGGTTTCCCATTTTCACACCAGGCAAGTGCTGAGGCTGTACCTAAGGCCACGGCCGCTTTGTTCCCATTCCTAGGCCTTTCCTGTCCCATCGTCGCCATAAGACCTATATGTGACGGTGTGACGTAAAGCAAAAAAAAAAGTCACAGCACCCAAAGATATTCCTGTATTGAGCGCCTAAAATGTCACCGGGACACTTTTCTTTCCTGATATGCTCAGCTTGTTAAAAGCCAAATGTAATTACTGTTATTGGCTTCACGCCCCGCTAACTACTTCTACGATTTTCGGAGACGCCGATGTGCAGGAATTTAGTCCTGCAGGAGTTCTTTTACGTGCCAGTAAATCTACCAACACGAGGCTGACGTATTTGAGCACCTTCAACTACCACCGGACTGAACCAGGATCGAACCTGCCAAGTTGGGGTCAGAAGGCCAGCACCTCAACAGTCTGAACCACTCAGCCCGACTTGTGAAAACTAGATGAAGTCATATTTATCTTTATCATATTTAACTTTTTCCCTCCACAAAGATACTTAATTCTCTTTCATGGGCCCTGGAAGTGGGTAGGCCAGTTGTCCCAACCATAAATATATATTTTTTTGGGAATGATAGATTATAGCCCTATAGTACTATGATCTTTCTTTCCTTCTTTCTTTCTTTCTTAATCAGTGTATCCTTCAGGGTTGGTTTTCTCTCGGACTCAGCGAGGGATTTCACGTCTACCACTTCAAGGGCAGTGTCCTGGAACATGAGACTTTGAGTATGGGATGTAACTGGTGAGGAGGGCCATTACCTCGCCCAGGCGGCCTCACCTGTTATGCTCAACAGGGGCCTTGTTGGAGGATGGGAGGATCGGAAGGGATAGACAAGGAAGAGGGAAGGAAACGGCCGTGGCCTTAGGTGCCTGGAGGAGAAGTAGGAAAATACGAAAAACCACTTCGAGGATGGCTGAGGTCGGATTCAAAACCCTTCTACTCAGTTGACCTCCCGAGGCTGAGTAGACCCCGTTCCAGTCCTCGTACTATTTGTTTTCATCTTTCATGGCAGAGCCGGGAATCGAAACCGGGCCTCCGGGAGTGGCACACATTAACCACTACACCACAGAAGCGGACTAGTACTATAATGCTACCTATATGTTTATGTTAGTGCTGAAATCCGATTTCTTACTTTACTAATGCTGAAAGCCCGAAAATGTAATGTTCTTCTTTAATAGGGGAATCAGTCTAGAAGGAAATGTTGAAAGTGATGTGATATCTATCCAGGTTCGTTGTTATCCTAATACTATGGGTTACAGTACATTGCACGTATATAAAAGACGCCACTTACAAACTTGCTTGTTATCCGCGAATTTCTGCGGCCACAAAAGTAACATTTTTCAAGAATGATGACATCTACACATGGTAGATTGTCTGACTGTGCTGTTTCGAACCTTTCTTCTGTCATTTCGAAGTTATTCGCGATCGTGAATAATAAACAATCGGCTTTTAGCAACGGCTGATGCACAACGGCTGTTAGAGCTCCATGCGGTACTGGATCGTGACGTCACAGCGCGCCGCTTACGTCAGAGGCCGTTTCACTCGCCTTGCGGAAAGGCACTATTAAATATTTTTTTAATGGTAGAAAACAAGGCAACATACCACAATGTAATACGTTAACGTACTATTTCATTGGTGTACTTCTCAAAAAAAATATTTTTGAAAATGATGCATGTTCCCAATTGATGGTAGAATGAGTTCTTGGTACAGGGTACTTACAGGGGTTAGACAAGGCTGTAATCTTTCACCTTTGCTGTTCGTAGTTTACATGGCTCATCTGCTGAAAGGTATAAAATGGCAGGGAGGGATTCAGTTAGGTAGAAATGTAGTAAGCAGTCTGCCCTATGCTGACGACTTGGTCTTAATGGCAGATTGTGCCGAAAGCCTGCAGTCTAATATCTTTCAACTTGAAAATAGGTGCAATGGGTATGGTATGAAAATTAGCCTCTTGAAGACTAAATTGATGTCAGTAGGTAAGAAATTTAACAGAATTGAATGTCAGATTGGTGATACAAAGCTAGAACAGGTCGATAATTTCAAATATTTAGGTGTTGTGTTCTCCCAGGATGGTAATATAATATGTGAGATAGAATCAAGGTGTCGTAAAGCTAATGCAGTGAGCTCGCAGTTGCGATCTCAACAGTATTCTGTAAGAAGGAAGTCAGATCCCGGACGAAACTATCTTTACATCGGTCTGTTTTCAGACCAACTTTGTTTTACGGGAGCGAAAGCTGGGTGGACGCAGAATATCTTATTCATAAGTTAGAAGTAACAGACATGAAAGTAGCAAGAATGATTGCTGGTACAAACAGGTACGAACAATGGCTGGAGGGCACTCGGAATCAGGAGGTAAAGGCTGATTTAGGAATGAACTCGATGGATGAAGCTGTACTCATAAACCGGCTTTGGTGGTGGGGTCATGTGAGGTGAATGGAAAAGGATAGGTTACCTAGAAGAATAATGGACTCTGTTATGGAGGGTAAGAGAAGTAGAGGTAGACCAAGACGATGACGGTTAGACTCAGTTTCTAACGATTTAAAGATAAGAGGTATAGAACTAAATGACGCCACAACACTAGCTGCAAATCGAGGATAGTGGCGACGTTTAGTAAATTCACAGAGGCTTGCAGACTGAACGCTGAAAGGAATAACAGTCTATAATGATAATGTATGTATAATTCATACTAAATCATCGCCAGTCGCGGCTGCAACTCGTATTTGGGTAAACATATTCTTCAGCAATTTACATTTTCACACTCACAAAGCTTTGTGAATATGTTTCATACAATTTAGTAGCCCAATCTTGGCGTGAAACATACGTCCACACAGATCACATGAAATGGTTGGCGGAGTGCGGAACTGAGCTCCTCTTCAAACACCAAAACTGATGTAGAAACAGTGTGGCATCAAAGTGTATGATTCTCAGCAAGCGTATTCTGGGATTGAGTGTCAATTCCAGCTCTTTTCATAGGATGCTTTAGCTGAGCCTTGAAACACCTCAAAGGGGCTCCATGAGAGCTTGTGCTGGAACAGAGTTCACCAGTTGACGAGGAAGCCTGGTTTCATTCACGCGATGGAAGTGCCCTATCCATCTGAGACGGTGGCCAATGATGGTAGCCTCGATGCTTAGAGCATGTGCTTTCTGAAGAACTGCAAGTTTGATGACCCGGTCCTCCCATTTGATGTTCAAGATGGATCTAAGTTTTTGGAAATGGAAATGCTCTATTCTCCGGCCCACCTTTTGAGAAGACTAAAGCAGAAGTGAGTGTATAGACCAGGGGATGGGGCGGGCGACAGGGGCAGAACTTACGGTGTTGTCACACGGTAGGTGAGGGGGCAAGGGGGCGCGCTACTCAAAACGAGTTTTGGCAATGGTGCCGTCAATGCGGAGCTGCCATACTTACTTACTTACTTACTTACTTACTCAGTGGATGTCTTGAACACGTGGGTGCAGTTCCAATCTTAGTCTGTTTAAAACAGCAGTGAGAGAATTTTCTGTGTGCTTCGCTTTTATAAGAACAGTGTATGTGTGTATTGTGTGCTAATTCATAATTCTTGTAGTCTCTTGTACGTTTGTAGGTTTCTTCTTACACGTTATTGGATATTATTGCGCAATGGATCCGAGCAAAAATTCACCAGACTGTTATCAGTTGAAGAAACGCAAGATTTTTACGTCCGGCAAGAGAAATATGATTGAAATCGAAACAGACTTTCAACGTATTAGGTCCTGTTACGTACATGTAATACATGTTGAAGAGATGTTAAGTACAGAACAAAAATGGCCAACCGGACACCAGTGGGATCCGAACCCACAACCTCCCGATTTTGCGTCGGTCGCTCTACCAATTGAGTTATGGTGGCCTAGGCCATCTTTGTTCTGTTTGAAAGGATCCACCTGGCCTAGGCCATCTTTGTTCTGTTTGAAAGGGCTGGGTGTGTGTGTGCCATCTTCAGCATTAGATTTCAGCATAAGTAGGGTCCCATCCTCACCGATGGGCAGGTCTCCTGTATGGTGTCAACCTGAAAAGACCTGCATGCAACAGGCCTCTTCGGAGGCCACACACTATTATTATTATTAGAGTGATTGGAAATGGATCAGAGATAATATTTTGATGAATGACTTGCCCAGACATGTTATCATGAAGAGCCTTCACTAGATCTACAAAATGCTGTGGACAGTCGGAAGTGTTTCAGTACTGTCCACATGGCTGGTCTCGGGACTGAGTCAAAAGCCTTTTTCAGATCATAGAACACTAGGTATAAAGGAGTCTGTTGCTCTTTGCATTTTTTCTGGATTTGCCTTGTACAGAAGATCATATCTGTTGTGCCTCTGGACGTCTGAAAACCACACTGCGACTCGGGTAGGATCCTCTCGGAAATAATCTGCAGGTGATTGAGCAAAATTCTAGCAAGAATTTTACCTGCTATAGATATCAAAATGATATACGATAGTTGCCACAAACACTACAATGACTTTTTTTTTTTTTTGAAAAGAGTAACAATAGTGGAATTTTTAAGGTCACCAGGTACTTTGCAGGTTTCCCATATTAAGAGGATAAAAGTAAAGTCTGGTCTTTAGAGGTAGACCGCCAGTTCCAGAAGAATGTTTTCTGGGCCAGGAGCCTTGCCAGGTTTCAGTTTACTGAGAGCAGCATTGAATTCCTTGAATGTTGGTGAAAGAGCCATCGTTGGTCGTTGGGGATGTAGAGGCACATCATTGGGAAAGTCTTCAGCAGCATTTGAATTCCAATTGAGAAGAGTGGAGAAATGTTCTTTCGAACGTTCTAGGATTTCTTGACTATCAGTAATAGTGGTAGTATTAGTAATAGCAACTTTCAGAGTCCCGAAGGAGTAGCGAGTTGAGCCATAAAACTCATTTATTCCTGCATAGTCCCTGAGCTTTCAGCTACCACCAGTTGTTATCTCTCTTATTTGTCCCTGACAGTTACGATTGAGTAGTAGAAAGGGCACTTTCTTTGCGCCTGAAGATGTATATTGAATAAGGGAGAGATGGGCTTCTCGTTTAGCATTGATGAGACACAAAATCTCTTTTTTGTTGCATCAAACCAGTCTTGTCTTACATTTTTCTTAAAACCAATGGTTTTCTCAGCTGATTCTGTGATTACCTTCCACAATGTAGCCCTTTCCTGCTCAACCTTCTTTTTGTTGACTGGAGCACTTGCCAGCATGTCGGAGATCATGCTGTGGAAATTAATGGCAGTGGGCCCATCTCGAAGTTTAGATGTATCAAACTTCTGGCTGGACGAGGTTTGAAAATGCCTGGGTGGTTTACGGCAAAGACTGATTCTAAGATAAGAGAACAGCAACTTGTGACCCGTCCAGTAATCATCATTTCTAGCTCGACCGGTACGGCAACTGAGGCAACACAATTGTTATCACTGATAGTGTAACTAATATAAAAATTCATCGTACTTGTAAAGGAAATTTTTCCCAAGTACAGTTTACTGGTCAACAAACTTCCTTAAGTATAACTTTCAAAACAAAGCAGACACAATATAATCGTGGCATATATATTCTACAAAGACATTTACTTTAAACTTTTCTCTTTTTAATACAGAAAATACACTGAATGAACACTCGCACTTAAGTACACACAGTGGATGTGACAAAAAGCACTGCCATGCATTATGGAATGAGAGTGACCGGAGAACACCAATTAAATAAGAAAATAATCCAGGTAAGCAACAAAGGTCAGAGGCAATAACCATGCAATTTAAGGGAGTCTAGCCATGTAAATAAGAAAGAAATCGTCTGGCCTATGTCAAATGGTTAAACACCTGAAGATTAATCAACACCAACAAATGACAGAAGCTCAATCCATAAGTCTCACACTACACATGAAATGAAATAGTATCGCTAATAGCAAGAAATTAAGCAAGGTAGCCCATCGGGATCCCTGACTGCCCCATAAAGTCGCAATAAAAGGCTATATATTCAACACATTTTGATTGAAACCGGCAATGGCTACGAAAATCAAAACGCTGCAACAGCACCTTACACAAACAATGAAGGATAAAATTACGAAATCGGCAGAAATTTAGCCTTCATCCCCTTGCTCTGAAAAAAACATATACACAATCATCACTACAAAAAACATACCACTCATTAACCAAGTTCCTTAAAAATAACTCACCGAAGTACACAACGTATGTATACACAAAATGTAAGAGTAACTTCTTATTCTTCTTCTCCTTCTCCTCCTTCTCCTTGAAGGTTGATGGGCTACTATTAATTTTGCCCAGTCACATATACAGTAGAATACTTTATATAAGTATCCAAATCACTGCCTGATCGATCTGCATCCGATGGCTGCTTATTCTGCCTACTCATTACAACATTTTAACATGGCACAAGGGCCGTATTCATGAATGTGACTTTGACTTCGACTTACGTAAGTTCGCTTAGTTGAGTTTCGTGGAAGTCTGCTTCATAGACGCAACTTTTACAAAGTAGACGCTGGCGTAAGTAGACTTTGGTAAGTTACGTTGTGAAGAATTAGATATGAAGTTGGCAATGAAAACAATGGCAGAGCAGTGTAGCATCTCCCATCACTCAGTTTTTTCTTAATAAAGGGGTAGAAGAAGAAGAAATTCAGCTGTTTCCTGCGTTATAGACGTTGCCTATGCTATAATATAAGGCCTTGAAATGCACTAATGAAAACGGGTGCCACCTTAGTTCACCGTTTAGCCACTAGGCTCGCGCTGTTGCCCCCTTGTGTTCGCATGGCCGTGTATGTCTATAAGTAAATTATATCCTAAATAAAGAGAGCTGAATGTTGTAGGTGTCTACAGTTTTAAAACTTTCCCACTCAGGGGCTTCTTATCGAGTTTCAAAATTTTCTCACTTCAACTTGAGAGGCTCGAAGCAATGTTGTCTAATAGAGGTATCAGAAATTTTTGGAGTAGAAAAAGAGGTAGTTTGTCGTCTTTAAACTCTCTACACTTAATTTCACTGATGAAACTGGTTTTCAGAAAAAACGTACACATTATTAGTAACTGTCGTCGGGGTAAATACTGCACAGCAGAGGTGACGAATTCCGTCATGCGCTGCAGAAGAGTCACAAACGATGATTTCGGGTATCTGAGGGTTTATCGATCTTGAAAGCGAATAAGGCACAATGTTGGACTTTCACTAGCTGGAGAATTGATGTGTTCTAAACAGCTTTCACAGTCTGTTTGTTCTTCTGCCACACGCACTAAGTATCCTGCTACCATAGCTAGAGAAATACCAGGTATTGTAGCTGTTGAATCTGAAACAAATTAATCATATTTATGTACTAGCGAACACTTAAATAAAAAAAGTATTGTTCACACAGATCTGATGTACCGTAATTTACCTTGCAAGGGTTTTGCAATGATAGACATTCCGTATTCAGGAACCTGCGGAATTTGCACATCATCGCGACTTTCATTCCTTCTATACCTTTCATCCATCTGGCACATTCTTGGTTGTAGTAAACTGGTTCGTATATTGCGGATCTTATTTTCATCCCTCAGCTCAACATTGCCATGTTTTGATTCCGCAATAATTCCTGTATGGAGCGTTGTTTCGATTGCGTTAAGGCATGACCTTGCGTCCATTGTGTCATTGTATCCCGCTTTGCGTCGTAGGTGGCTAAAGAAAAGCTCGATATCATCGCTTGTTAGATTCCTCGTCAAGACATAATGAAAATTTATACTTATGAGGTATTTTACGCAGGCCACAGTGGATTGGGTAGTCAAGACCAACACCTGATACGTTTCCCTCGTGAATCTTTTCTCTTTCTCTGGATGCATTTGAATGTTCTTCATACATGACAGGAAATCATTTATTAACCAACTGAGGCGTTCATCTTCAATGCTGAAAAATGCCAGTTTGTTCTCATTCCTGGAATATGTCCCATACGAAGTGTTGCAGACATCATGGGCGTCGAACCACTTCATAAAATGCTCCATGAAAGAAATAGTTTCTTTTAAACTGTTCCCGTCTTTAATGCTCTCGGGACAAACCACCTCCATACTCTTCAAACCAGCGATTGTTTCAGGGGAAAATACAATTTTGGCTCTTGCTACATTCATTTCCTCCAAATTTGTAGGGTAAACTATTTTTCTGGTTAGTTTCCTCACCGGCTTCATAATTGAAAATTTCTGCAGTTTGAAAAGACCTCTCAAATGATCGCCGGTCACGATAGCATTGTTTACAAAAAAGTCTCGTGACAAATGTTGGGATCGCAAGTTTTTATGACGTGACTGGGATCGAAACTTAGGAACAGAGGCCTAGTTTTATCAGCTGGACGTTGTATCTCATGCGTAATGCTTCCTCCACATAATGTTTCGAACATCGAAACATTTACCTGAGAATTGTCGGTCACAATTCTGATCACTCTGAAACCACACTCTTCAACAGCATTTAACGCATCCAAGGTTAATTTTGCAAGTTGTGAGCCCGTAATGGATGAAGTGAAATAGAAAGACACCGGTATTCTGTAATATGTAGAGAGTCCCTTGAACAAAATGCAGAGTAGTTTAATGGCCTGCTTCCAAGAGCGTCAATGTCATTTAGTCCAACAAACATATCTAATTTCCTGTCATACATAAGTTTCGGCTTTATGGACATTTCATCTATTATAAGGGAACCAACCTTTTCGTCATCGTTCACTAACGCCAGTTTTTCTACCACTAATCGGGCTTTAGTTAGCGAAATTATGCCGGTCTCCCCTTTTGAGTATCCAACATACGATTTCAACGTTCTTGGATGAGGAAGAAGCAAAATATCGAGTGTTCTGAGAAGCCGATAATCAGTTGGCGACCTTGAAGATAATAGCACACAAATTTTAACTGTAGTCTCCTGGTTTTTACATTTCTTTTTTCCAAAGCTCTGAAGTTGTTCTAACAAAAAGTTTTCTTTCATATTACCTCCCTCAGCTTCCTTCTGAATTTTAGAAACTCGACTTGCAAGATTTCCGGGATCCTTCTTTACCTTACTAAGTTCTGCTTCCAAGTTACGAATTTTTACGCGCAACTTCTTAATAATTGTCACGTGCTTTCTATTTCTTCTGATCTCCTTCCTTAATTTCCTGGTAATGTATTTTGGTACTGTTGATTTTAGGACAGAAGAAAACTGTGTACCTACTGTTGTGGTGCCTACATTTATCAGGTCAGATTCTCCAGTATTATCAGGCACAGGAGAATCCGATTGTTCCACACATTTTCTCTTATTTCTTATATACTCATTTTCATTGTCCGTTTTTTCAAGCTGTCTTTTCTTAGGGGCTTTCCTACATTTTAAAGTGACTTGTTTGTGTTTGGGGAACTCTGTAAAAACTGAAGGGACTTTATTAGGCAGGAGCGTCTTTTTAGATGTACTTATACTAAAGTCTTCTTCTCTGAAGTGTTTACTGCACACCCTCGATTTTTCTGTAGGAACCCAGAGAGATCCCGGCTTGTCTCCTCTGCGAGATATAGCAACAAGCCACCGTTCTTTTAAAGCACTATTCACTGGAAACTTGTGAAATGAAATTCCACTATCTTTAATTTGTCGTGAATGACAAGGAACACAGCAATAAACCATGATTGAACCTGCGAGTGCTTATTATCACAAGAATACACACATTCACAACCAACTCAATACACACGTTTAAAGGCGCGAACCTGGTAAACAGGGGGCATGGTAGCGATCCTAGCGACCCGCCAATGAACTGCAGTGTGACCACTTCTATAGCGTTTTACGGGCTCTATTTCCAGGCCTTGTATTATAGCGTAGGCAACGGTTATAGATCGCATTGGATTCTAAACTCAATTCAATCCAGTTAATACAGTTAATTTTTATTTCTCGACGATGGATGGAAAAAAATGCCTTCAACAACTATGAAAGGGAGATGTTACTAGAACTAGTGAAAGAGTAGAAAGATATACGGTAGCCGAAAACGAAATCAAAGAACTTCATCTCGTGGTTGGCTATGCCCTGATAATTGAAACTAAAAATCCCTTTCCTATTACGGAAAACCTCATCATGGTTGCCACCTGGACTTATTATTGGTACATGGGTGCAATCAATAGGCTAGCTCCAACCACTCCAGGGAATCGGGATCTTTCATACACACGTCGCGCATTATTTCGACATTCAGCTTCATTTGGGAACGAAACAAACTGTGGTCTCTTTCGGGCAGTCAGGATCGATATTCGATCTTCTTTTGATTATTCTACATACTGAGGGCTGGTTTACTCCTCGTACATCAGGGGAATCAATTTGGAAGTTACCTCAAAACCATGGAAGTGTGAAAGACTATTGTATTTACCATAAACATGCATTAATCTGTGCTGATCATCCCTTAACCTAAATAGATAACACGATGAGCAGAAAGTGCAAAAACTTTGTGCTATACTAACTATAATTTTACTCTCACCTGTTGCATAATATCTTAACGACCGGGCGATTTGTCCGTGTGGTTAGGGGCGCGCGGCCGTGAGCTTGCATCCGGGAGATAGTGGGTTCGAACCCAACTGTCGGCAGCTCTGAAGATGGTTTCTCGTGGTTTCCCATTTTCACACCAGGCAAATGCTGGGGGGCTGTACCTTAATTAAGGCTACGGCCACTTTCTTCCCATTCCTTGGTCTTTCCTATCCCATCGTCGCCATAAGACCTATCTGTGTCGTGGTGACGTAAAGAAAAAATCTTAACGAAATTAGCAAGCGTATTATTGGAGGCATGGGTGATCCTCGATTATTATATTTCTGTAATTCGTTTTCAAACAACGTTAGTACATCTAATACTGTACGATTGTCGAATCTATATCGTTTTCTGAACTCATTGTCTTAATTTCCTTACCTCCAAGTGGCGATTATGAAATGGAAATGGCGACTTACCGCCTTCTAAGTCCAAGTCAAAGTCTCATTCATGAATACGACCCTAAGGCCGACACACATCCAAATATTATTGGGTAATTAAATAAATACCAGAAAGCTGTGATTGGATGAAAAATAAATATATTGTCTGCGCACCTTTTCTGGATACATTTACACCCTAGTGCTGAATTGGTCGACCTCAGTAGAGATGGGCAAAAAATAACACAACAGTAATTTTGGAACTGTTCCGAACTCGGAACTGGTCTCTAAGTGAACAGTACGCCGGAACATCCTGTTCCGAAAGAACAGTGCTCCCTATCGCCTGCACTTGGCGGAACTGGTCTACCAACAGCCTGTTCGGAAGGAACAGTGTTCTCTAACACCCTGTTTCATAAAACTAACTGATACTATCAGAACTCATAAAAATATTTATTGGTTAACCAAATTCTGTTTCATAAAGATGTATACATGACTAATAAAATGTCTTCACTCATAATATTAGTTAATTAGTCAGCTGATCCAATTGGAGGTTAGAATCGGTTTGTTGCATACGTGTTGGTTTGTGTTTGTTCCCAGCAGTAGGCTATTGCTTGACTACAACTGGATATTAATCCATATGTTCAATAGGATCACTTGACATTTTCGTTGTTCTGACTTTCGGTACATAGGAGAACGGGTACCGGTAAAAAGATTTAAAGTAATGTGAGAGAAGAAATGTTCTTTGAGGTAAGTTTTTGGGTTGCAGCCTATTGCACACTCTATAACTCTCCTTGATTTTTCCTTTTTACGAGCTCTTAAAAATCTCTATTGAGATGGAGTAGCAACATCTTGGTTTACCGGTGGTATAAGCGGAGCATAAAAGGATAGACTGAGCCTCCGAGCAGAACTGCACCAGAAAGAGTTCTCCAACCATCAGTCATTTTATTGTTCAAGTCACTTAGCCTTGGAGCCCTAGCATCGTTGACACTATCAGGCCAATTCTCACACATAATAGAATTCTAAGTGGTTGTGGTGGTGGTGATGATGATTATTGTTTTAAGAGGAAGTACCACTAGGCAAAAATCCTCTATATGATACTAATCAGAGATAAAAATGGAAGGGATCCGATACTACGAAAAATGAAGGTATCGTCCAACGGAAGACAAGGACCACGAAGGGCGTGAAAAAGAAAGACTCCCTAGGCCTCACAACCTAATACAATCGGGGTCAGAAAAGAACAAGAGTTGACCAAGGGAGGTCGGATAGGGTAGATGGAAATGGCACAAGTAAGTGGGAGCAATGCCAGGACTCAGCTCTGAGCCCCGTGGTCGCCAAACCACGCTACCAACTGTATAATTCTAAATTTGACCCACATGTGAGCACTACAATCAAGGAATGTTTCCCATACCGATCAGCAAATGCTGTTTCATACGCACTTGGTGCATCAATTTTTGGCGTTCCACCAAGTACTCCACAAACTAAAGGAATACCGCCAAGTTCAGTGAATATGACAAATGCAGCACTTCGCCATATTCAGCCAACCAACATGCGACATCATGAGGAAGGTTTGTCATCTGGAGCTGACATAACTCTGCAGACGGTCGTTTTTGAAATACAATCAATCAATCAATCAATCAATCAATCAATCAATCAATCAATCAATCAATCAATCTATCTATCTATCAATCAATCAATCAATCAATCAATACTGATCTGCATTTAGGGCAGTCGCCAAGGTGGCAGATTCCCTATCTGTTGTTTCCCTAGCCTTTTCTTAAATGATTGCAAGGAAATTGGAAATTTATTGAACATCTCCCTTGGTAAGTTATTCCAATCCCTAACTCCCCTTCCTATAAACGAACATTTGCTCCAGTTTGTCCCCTTGAATTCCAACTTTATCTTCATATTGTGATCTTTCCTACTTTTAAAGACACCATCCAAACTTATTCGTCTACTTATGTCCTCCCACGCCATTTCTCCACTGACAGCTCGGAACATACCACGTAGTCGACCAGCTCGTCTCCTTTTTCCCAAGTCTTCCCAGCCCAAACTTTGCAACATTTTTGTAACACTACTCTTTTGTCGGAAATCGCCCAGAACAAATCGAACTGCTTTTCTTTGGATTGTTTCCAGTTCCTGAATCAAGTAATCCTGGTGAGGGTCCCATACACTGAAACCATACTCAAGTTGAGGTCTCACCAGAGACAAATATTCTCTCTCCTTTACATCCTTACTACAACCCCTAAATACTCTCACAACCGTGTGCAGAGATCTGTACCCTTTATTTACAATCATATTTATGTGATTACCCCAATGAAGATCTTTCCTTATATTTATACCTAGGTATTCACAATGATCCCCAGAGGGAACTTTCACCCTATCAACGCAGTAATTAAAAATCAATCAATCAATACTGATCTGCATTTAGGGCAGTCGCCCAGGTGGCAGATTCCCTATCTGTTGCTTTCCTAGCCTTTTCCGAAATGATTTCAAAGAAATTGGAAATTTATTGAACATCTCCCTTGGTAAGTTATTCCAATCCCCAACTCCCCTTCCTATAAATGAATATTTGCCCCAGTTTGTCCTCTTGAATTCCAACTTTATCTTCATATCGTGATCTTTCCTACTTGTATAAACGCCATTCAAACCTATTCGTCTACTAATGTCATTCCACGCCATCTCTCCGCTGACAGCTCGGAACATACCACTTAGTCGAGCAGCTCTTCTTCTTTCTCTCAATTCTTCCCAACCCAAACATTGCAACATTTTTGTAACGCTACTCTTTTGTCGGAAATCACCCAGAGCAAATCGAGCTGCTTTTCTTTGGATTTTTTCCAGTTCTTGAATCAGGTAATCCTGGAGAGGGTCCCATACACTGGAACCATACTCTAGTTGGGGTCTTACCAGAGACTTATATGCACTCTCCTTTACATCCTTACTACAACCCCTAAACACCCTCATAACCATGTGTAGAGATCGGTACCCTTTATTTACAATCCCATTTATGTGATTAACCCAGTGAAGATCTTTCCTTATATTAACACCTAGATACTTACAATGATCCCCAAAAGGAACTTTCACCCCATCAACGCAGTAATTAAAACTGAGAGGACTTTTCCTATTTGTGAAACTCACAACCTGACTTTTAGCCACGTTTATCAACATACCATTGCCTGCTGTCCATCTCACAACATTTTCGAGGTCACGTTGCAGTTGCTCACAATCTTGTAACTTATTTATCACTCTATAGAGAATAACATCATCCGCAAAAAGCCTTACCTCCGATTCCACTCCTTTACTCATATCATTTATATATATAAGAAAACATAAAGGTCCGATAACACTGCCCTGAGGAACTCCCCTCTCAACTATTACAGGGTCAGACAAAGCTTCACCTACCCTAACTCTCTGAGATCTATTTTCTAGAAATATAGCAACCCATTCAGTCACTCTTTTGTCTAGTCCAATTGCACTCATTTTTGCCAGTAGTCTCCCATGATCCACCCTATCAAATGCTTTAGACATAACAATCGCGATACAGTCCATTTGACCTCCAGAATCCAAGATATCTGCTATATCTTGCTGGAATCCTACAAGTTGAGCTTCAGTGGAATAACCTTTCCTAAAACCGAATTGCCTTCTATCGAACCAGTTATTAATTTCACAAACATGTCTAATATAATCAGAAAGAATGCCTTCCCAAAGCTTACATACAATGCATGTCAAACTTACTGGCCTGTAATTTTCAGCTTTATGTCTATCACCCTTTCCTTTATACACAGGGGCTACTATAGCAACTCTCCATTCATCTGGTATAGCTCCTTCGACCAAACAATAATCAAATAAGTACTTCAGATATGGTACTACATTCCAACCCATTGTCTTTAGTATATCCCCAGAAATCTGATCAATTCCAGCCGCTTTTCTAGTTTTCAACTTTTGTATCTTATTGTAAATGTCATTGTTATCATATGTAAATGTTATTACTTCTTTGGCCTTAGTCTCTTCCTCTATCTCGACATTATCCTTGTAACCAACAATCTTTACATACTGCTGACTGAATACTTCTGCCTTTTGAAGATCCTCAAATACACACTCCCCTTGTTCATTAATTATTCCTGGAATATCCTTCTTGGAACCTGTTTCTGCCTTAAAATACCTATACATACCCTTCCATTTTCACTAAAATTTGTATGACTGCCAATTATGCTTGCCATCATGTTATCCTTAGCTGCCTTCTTTGCTAGATTCAATTTTCTAGTAAGTTCCTTCAATTTCTCCTTACTTCCACAGCCATTTCTAACTCTATTTCTTTCCAGTCTGCACCTCCTTCTTAGTCTCTTTATTTCTCTATTATAATAAGGTGGGTCTTTATCATTCCTTACCACCCTTAAAGGTACAAACCTGTTTTCGCATTCCTCAACAATTTCTTTAAACCCATCCCAGAGTCTGTTTAAATTTTTATGTACCGTTTTCCACCGATCATAGTTACTTTTTAGAAACTGCCTCATACCTGCTTTATCAGCCATATGGTACTGCCTAACAGTCCTACTTTTAAGACCTTCCTTTCTATCGCATTTATTTTTAACTACCACAAAAACAGCTTCATGATCACTAATACCATCTATTACTTCAGTTTCCCTATAGAGCTCATCTGGTTTTATCAGCACGACATCCAGGATATTTTTCCCTCTGGTTGGTTCCATCACTTCATGAATCAGCTGTCCTTCCCATATTAACTTATTTGCCATTTGTTGGGCATGCTTCCTGTCGTTCGCATTTCCTTCCCAATTTACATCTGGCAAATTCAGATCTCCCCCTACAATCACATTTCTTTCCATGTCGTTTCCCACATAGCTGACTATCCTATCAAATAATTCCGAATCCGCATCAGTGCTACCCTTTCCCGATCTGTACACTCCAAATATATCAAGTTGCCTATTATCTTTAGAAATGAGCCTTACACCTAGAATTTCACGTGTCTCATCTTGAACTTTTTCGTAGCTTACAAATTCTTCTTTCACCAGAATGAACACTCCCCCTCCCACCATTCCTATCCCATCTCTACGATACACACTCCAGTGCCGTGAGAAAATTTCTGCATCCATTATATCATTTCTCAGCCATGATTCAACTCCTATTACAATATCTGGTAAATATATATCTATTAAATTACTTAATTCTATTCCTTTCTTTACAATACTTCTACAGTTCAGCACTAACAATTTTATGTCATCCCTACTTGATTTCCAGTTCCCTGTTCCCTTATCACCGCTCCCTAGGCCATCCCGTTTCCCTGAATGTACCTCCCTATTACCCTTCCAAACAAATTTCCTAACTTATACGTGCCACTGCGGTTTAAATGAAGGCCATCCGAGCGCAGATCCCTATCTCCTACCCACCCATTAGGATCTAGAAATTTCACTCCCAGTTTCCCACATACCCACTCCATAGTCTCATTTAAATCCCCAATCACCCTCCAGTCAGTATCCCTCCTACACAGTATTCCACTAATAACAATCTCCGCTTTCTTAAACTTCACCCGTGCTGCATTTACCAGATCCCATACATCTCCAACTATGTTGCTACTTATATCAGCTTGCCTTACGTTGTTGGTACCAACGTGAAACACTACCACCTTCTCCTTCCCCTCCTCCCTCTCTTCTACTTTCCTCAACATCTGCCTCAACCTAATTCCTGGATAACATTCTACCCTGGTTCCCTTTCCTCCACACACTTTCCCCACGTGTCTAACGATGGAATCCCCAATGACCAGAGCCTCAACCCTACCCACCTCATTTGATCCCCTCCCCTCCTGGTCAGCCCTATCTTTCCTGATAGATGCAGAAGCTACTTCCTCCTCCCCTTTTCTCCCTCCCATGACCCTGTTCCACCTGTCTTTTCCTATCCTCTACTCTACATTTCCCTTTCCTACCTTTTCCCTTCCTCCTACTTCCATGCATCTCAGCAACAGTTCCCTGTCCCTCATCTTCCCTCTGTTGTTCTACCTGGAGTGACTCGTACCGATTTCGCACAGACACCTGTCCTGAATTCTGATCCTGAATAGAGCCCTTGGCCTGCAATCTCCTTCCCCTTAGAACATTAAACCACCTGTCTTCTACAACTCCTCCCTTTCCTTCCCCTCCCTCTTGTACACCTACTGTAACCTGTACATTGTTTGAGGGAGTCCTATCTTCCTTCCTGTCTTCTGTGAGAATCCTAATTATCTCCCTCAAACTTTCCAACTCCTCCCTCATACCCCTCAATGCCTCACCACACCCACAATAAGTACACTCGCGCTCCTTAGCCATTCGGTACGGGGGGAAAATTATAAATTAAAAAAAAATTAAGTAATTTATTTGCAAAAAAAATAAATGAACGGAGGGATATATTGTCTGGGATAGTACACAACAATAAGGTAATTAATATACGACTACACTACAATACTACTTAGTCGTGCTCTATTTTTTTTATCCTACACCCCCTAACAGGATAAAAACTGCTGTTAATTACTGAATATCGAAAGTAATACACAAGAACTACACAATTCCAAACTGCAATTAAGCCTATCCTAATTTCAACAATATTTTAGTAAGAGTTTCTACGGATACCTCTACTACACCAGTACTACACAAATATTTTACAATAATAAAATAAACACACTAAATTCTAATAGGATATTACTCGTATACTACTGTACAGTACACTACAGTAATTTTAAACTACTTTCAGACGTATCCTAATTACGATACCGGTACCGTACCGTATGTCACTACTAAGCACAACAGAAATGAAATTTGCAAGAACTACTGTACTCAAAGATTACCAACGAAGCTAAATGCTTAGAAAAATTATTATTAGTATTAGGGTCTAATAGATACACACGGAAGATAACACACGAAAATGACAGGACTTTTCCTATTGGTGAATGTATATATGCTACTGTGTACCACTACCTAACCAGTTGAGTGCAAACTGAAGCTGCTGTTTTGAGGTTAGTGCTTCATTCCTTGCATTCCCCTATCAAGCACATATTCAGATATTCTGTAATCCAACGTAAATCTCTCATTGTATTCATATGTTTGTTCCCCACCAGTGCATTCGCTCCTCATCACTATTTGAATCAGAGTCAACCAGTTCACTGATCTTCACAATTTTATGCCAAAATATTAAAATACCACTCTCTTTGCTTTTTTTGCTATTGGCTTTAAGTCGCACCGACACAGATGGGTCTTATGGCGACGATGGGACGGGAAAGTGCTAGGACTGGGAAGGAAGCGGCCGTGGCCTTAATTAAGATACAGCCCCAACATTTGCCTGGTGTGAAAATGGGAAACCATCTTCAGGGCTGCGACAATGGGGTTCGAACCCACTATCTCCCGAATACTGGATACTGGCCGCACTTAAGCGACTGCAGCTATCGAGCTCGGTCCACTCACTTTGGTTTCACTAATAAGATAGATTATGAGTCGAAATACACTCATGAAAATAATCTCAATAATATGAGTAACTTTTATTAGTCATATTGTCCTTGAAACGGTTTACAAATATTATTAGGAATATCTACGAATAATTTTTACTCATAAACTAATAGGCCTAACTAATATTATTACCTAATAACTGTATGAAACGTAATACTCAATCAATCAAGCAATCAATCAATCAATCAATCAATCACTACTGATCTGCATTTAGGGCACTCGCCCAGGTGGCAGATTTCCTATCTGTTGTTTTCCTAGCACTTTCTTAAATGATTGCAAAGAAATTGGAAATTTATTGAACATCTCCCTGGTAAGTTATTCCAATCCCTAACTCTCCTGCCTATAAACGAATATTTGCTCCAGTTTGTCCACTTGAATTCCAACTTTATCTTCATATTGTGATCTTTCCTACTTTTAAAGACACCATCCAAACTTTTTCGTCTACTGATGTTCTCCCACGCCATCTCTCCACTGACAGCTCGGAACATACACTTAGTCGAGCAGCTCGTCTCCTTTCTCCCAAGTCTTCCCAGCCCAAACTTTGCAACATTTTTGTAACGCTACTCTTTTGTTGGAAATCGTCCAGAACAAATCGAGCTGCTTTTCTTTGGATTTTTCTAGTTCCTGGTCCAAGAACGAATCCAACGGTCCTGATTGGTCGAGGTGTTTGAGAACCGCGCATGTTCCTCTCCACTGGTTGGCTGATTGTTCCGAATCTGGGCCACAGCCGTCTCGATCCTCTTTGCCAATCTCGGCAAGGTGGTTTGCAGCCAGAAAAGATAGGATCATGAAATACCGTCTAGAAGTGCTCTATGCCACTATTTTAACACAGGAAGGCGCGACTACCGACATTTCTCCAAGTCGCCGTAGGAGTGCAGCAGTAGACGCACAATCTTCCCTGTCAGTGTGGGTGTAGCACTGTATTATTTGTGCATGAATGTGTGTGAAATCTGAGTTATTTCGTACAATAAGTAAACGTGTCTGGTAACTTTCGTTCGTACAAGAGATATTTTGTATAGAACTGTGAAATGAATTAATCATGTTATGCTAATAGATATTTCAAAAGTGATTTTAAGGTGTTGGTACTTGTTTCTTTCCGTTTGTGTAAGTTCTATTTTTCTTAGAACGGAAAATTCAGATTCTTTCCCCGAAATATTCAACTGCTGTGTACCATTTTGCCAATCTCGGCAAGGTGGTTTGCAGCCAGAAAAGATAGGACCATGAAATACCGTCTAGAAGGGAATTAAGAGAAAAGCGGCTGTCGGCTTTATCTAGGCAAGGACCTAATAAATGAAGTAATTGGTTATCCTCAGATTACTCTCGCATCTGTGCCTTTACACCTTATTTCAGAAGGTAATGGAGCCTCCGCGGCTCAGGCGGCAGCGCGCCGGCATCTCACCGCTGGGTTCAGTGGTTCAAATCCCGGTCAATCCATGTGAGATTTGTGCTTGACAAAGCGGAGGCGGGGCAGGTTTTTCTCCGGATACTCTGTTTTTCCCTGTCATATTTCATTCCAGCACCACTCTCGAATATCATTTCATCTGTCATTCATTAATCATTACCCCGGAGGAGTGCGACAGGCTTGGGCAGCCGGCACACTTCCTATCCTCGCTGCTAGATGGAGGCTTTATTCATTCCATTCCTGATCCGGTCGAATGACTGGAAACACGCTGCAGATTTTTTTCAGAAGGTGATTAAAGCCGAGGAGGATAGTAGATTCCTTGTGATAATAATTGTGACGGACAATCAAAAAACAAACGTCTGCATGTTTAGACATTTTGGACAACCTCAGATATCCAGTCGATAATATTCCAATCAAACTAAAAACAGGAAATCAAATCCTAATTTGTGGGTAATAGGTTCATTTTGTTGAAGAGAGGATGGAGTGTGACATTTGTGTCAGCAACATCTCATTGCCTAGGGCTTCGACACCGCTAAATGGAACTGATTATGCATCAGGACAGAGGAGGAGTTCGATACCCAAAACCTTGTTTTGTTGCTCTGGTGAAGCACCTGCAGGAGTTCGCTGAAGCTGCTGTGCCTTATTGTCGACGTCCTTCAAACGGTCGAGCTTAATACGAGGACTTGCGACGTCTTCCCTTTCAGAATACCGGGCGAGTTGGCCGTGCGGTTAAGAGCACGCAGCTGTGAGCCTTCGTCCGGAAGGTAGTGGGTTCGAATCCCACTGTTGGCAGCCCTGAAGATGGTTTTCCGTGGTTTCCTATTTTCACACCAGGCAAATTCTAGGTCTGTATCTTAATTAAGGCCACGGCCGCTTCCTTCCCATTCCTAGGCCTTTCCTATCCCATCGCCGCCATAAGACCTATCTGTGTCGGTGCGACGTAAAACAACCAGCAAAAAAAAACCTTTCAGAATGTGCTTTTTACAGTGTGAGGTCAAAGAATATCAGCAAACTGTTAGTGATATTATCCTAACCAAGTTCGTAAGACCTCTATTTGTTTATATTGCGTAGGCAAGAACACAAAATGTACGATACCACTCCAAGCCTTCGTCCAGGAAAATCTTTAAATTGTGCATGAAGAGGCCAACTGCAACTTCATACAGGTAATTTTGCCGATATTTAATATTACTGATGTAATTTACGAGCTTCAGTGAACATATGACCATACTGCATAGTGTTTTGTAGGCTGTCGTCATTAGAAAAGTTTAGAACATTGTGCGCCTATGTCTGCCACCTAGCGGAGAAATGATGTCGCAGCGTAGTCGCAAAAAGGCTCGCATAGAGCAGGCAGTATAGGAAGATCGAGACGGCGGTGATCTGGGCGAACGTAGTGCTATTTCTCTGCACTGCCTTCGAAGTTCTTTGAAACTTGACTGCACTGGAGCATCAATGAAAGGGGAAGGAACCGTTGCCTACGTTATAATACAAGGCCTGGAAATAGAGCCCGTAAAACGCTATGGAAGTGGTTACACTGAAGTTCAATGCTGGGCCGTTAGGATCGCTATCTTGCCCCCTGTCTACCAGGCTCGCGCCTTTAAACGTGTTCATTAACTGAGTTGGTTGTGAATGTATTATGTATTTGTCTGATGTTAAGCATTCGCAGTTCCAGTCATGGTTTATTCACGAGAAATTAAAGGTAGTTTTACAATTTCCAGTGAATGTTCAATGTTCAAAACATTATACAGAGGAAGTATTACGCATGAGTTACGAATTCAAGCTGATCGAAGTAGGCCTCTGTTCCTAAGTTTTAATCCGAGTTACGTCATAATAATCGGGCGATCCCAAAATTTGTCACTTGACATTTTTAAAACTATGCTACCGTGACCGGCAATCATTTGAGAGGCATCTTCAAACTCAAAAATCTTAAATTAGGAAACCAACGAGGAAAATAATTTGCCCAACAAATTTCACGAAAATGAATGTAGCAAGAGCTAAAAATATTGTATTCTCCCCTGAAACAATCTCTGGTTTGAAAAGTAAGGAGGTGATTTTGTTCCGAGAGCATAAAATACAGTTTAAAATAAGCCATTTGTTTTATGGAGCATTTTATTAAATTGTTCAATGCGCATAACGTCAACAACACCTCACATGGGACATATTCAGGAACAAGAACAAACGAGCATCTTTTAACAGGGCGAGTTGGTCGTACGGTTAGGGGCGTGCGGCTGTGAGCTTGCATCCGGGAGATAGTGAGTTCGAATCCCACTGTCGGCAGCCCTGAAGATGGTTTTCCGTGCTTTCCCATTTTGACACCAGGCAAAATCTGGGGCTGTACCTTAATTAAGACCACGGCCGCTTCCTTCCAACTCCTAGGCCTTTCCTATCCCATCGTCGCCATAATACCTATCTGTGTCGGTGCGATGCAAAGCCACTAGCAAAAAAACATATTTTAGTACTGAAGATGAACTCCTCAGTTGGTTAATGAATGATTTCCTGTCATATATTAAGAAACTTAAAATGCATTCAGAGAAAGTAAAAAAGAATCATGAGAGAAATGTATCAGGTATAGATCTTGACTACCCAGGCCACTGTGGCATTATGCATTGACGAGGAACCTAACGAGCTATGACATCGAGCTCTTCTTCAGCTACCTAAGACGCCAAGCGGAATACAATGACATTATGGTTCGTGTGGCAAAAGAAAAAAACAGACTGTAAAGGCTGTTTAGAACATATCTGTTCTCCAAATACTCAAAGTCCAACATTGTGTCTTATTCGTTTTCTAGATCGAGGAGCCCTCAGATACCGAAAATCATCGTCTGTGGCACTTCTGCAGTGAACGACGGAATTTGTCACTTCCGCTACGCAGTACTTGTCCCGAAGAGAGTTACTAAAAGGTGTACGTTTATTTTTTCGAAAGACATGTTCAACAGTGAAATTAAGTGTGGAAAGTGTAAAGGCGACAAACCACCTTTTTTTCTACTATGAAAATTTCTGAGACCTCTGTTAGACAACATTGCTTTGAGCCACTCAAATAGAAGAGAGAAAGTTTTGAAACTTGATAAGAAGCTCCTCAGAAGGAAAGTTTTGAAACTTCAATGACATATCCAAACCAATGCAGCAACGCTCTATAAATAAAGTACTGTCAATACTCGCAAAAACATTCAGTTTTTTTATTTAGGATAGGCTATACTTTACTTATTGACATATACGGCCATGCGAATACAAGGGAGAAACACCGCGATCCTAGCGGCTGAATTGTGAACTAGGAAGCAACCCGTTTCCACGAGTGCATTTCAAGGCCTTCTATTATAGCGCAGGCAACGGAAGGAACCCACAAAATATGAAACTGTAAGACGTAGAGGCGCGCATCTTAGTCAGCATTTTGACAGACTGCGAAAGTGTGCATGGCACTGATTTTTAATCTTTATTCGTACGAATTCTTGCTGCGTGAAAACACGTGCAACGTCAAAGTATTCTTTTAGCGCGATTTACGGCTGTTTGTGTTGTGCTATCCACTGCAATTTGTTCATAAGAAGTGTTAGACTATTATACATACCGGTATATAAAACATGGCCATATCAATATACCAAATGTTATTGAACAAGGCCTAAATATTTCATATTTTACTGGTACCCGTCTTCTTAGTTAATCTATAACTGTTATTCTGTCTGTCGAAACGAATTTATTTATTACGCTATAAGATACCTGAAAATGAAACATTTAACAACAGATCACACCTGAAAATTAAATTCAATTTCATTAATGTGCTTCTTTCTCAAGCTTCATTAATACCCAATTTTTGTGATAAAAATCATATTTCAGCGTTCTCTACAGACCTTAAGAGTAAAGCATGAAACTAACAGTGAGGAAACAATTTTAGAATGAGCATTTATGAGGCTCTTTAATATTTTCTAATTCCCCACTGCCTAAACCTTTTACTGTTGTTTCGGAACTGTTATTCGGAGCATAGAATTTTTTCGGAACGGAAACAACCGGAACTGTTCCGCAAAAAGAACAACTTCGCCCATCTCTAGACCTCAGCAATCTTCGAGATTCGTACAGGCAACCTTTGAAACACAAACTATGAATCGCTTATGCATCGCTGTGCGACGTCTGGCGTACACTTTATGTAATAGTACTGTTGTTATTTACACAGCAAAGCCAAACTATAGAATTCACTCTAGGAATAAGATTCGCATCGAGAAATGTTATATAAGGTGTGTGTGACACAGTTGTTGGCTTAAGATAACAAAGGTTTAGCAAAATTCATATCGATCGATCATATTATCGATTCAATTCAGATTTCATTTCCATTCAGTTGGCAGTACTACTGGACCCGGAATTGCTCCCTCCTTACTCCTCAAACCCGTACACAAATCTATCGATAAAAAGTGCGCAGATAATACAAATTTTTCTGTTGGCCCTTATCTAAGTTGGAGGGAAGAGATAGAAGTGTTGTAAATTTTAACACACCAAAAACAAAGAATAACCAACTCAGTTTAGTAAACTTTAAAATACAAAATTACTTTAACCCGTAGAGAGCCAGACAACGATATATCGTTGTTTCGTATATACGCGAAAAGTGCCAACCACGATATATCGTTGTTTGGATAGCGCGCATTTCTATACGAGTTTGTGCAACTTGGTCCGTCAGATTGCAACATTTTATGTATCTAGTCCATAGAAAACTGCCATTAGATTTTAACTACGTGGCTAGATAGTGCATTCATTCATTCGTTATAATGCGTTGAATGAGTAGTTCATCTACGACGTATGATCTCCATGCCGCGTGAGTAAAATGGCGACTAGTGGGAGAAGTTATATTTGTTAACGATAGTAGTATAATTGGATGGTTCTGGCGCCACCGCCACCTCCGGCTCCCAGTGGCCACCTCCACCTCAGCCAGTGGCCTCTTCCAGTACTGCCAACTTAACCTAACTAGCGCGACAGTACTGCCAACTTAACCTAACTAGCGCGAAATTTGAATTTGTAAACAAAGCCACGTGCTTTTTGACAGCTGTCATCGACAACAACGCATCGCTAACCTCACTGCTGCCATCTTGACGGGCCTAAACCTCACTAGTGCCAACTTAACCTCACTAGCGTGAGGTAAACAAAGCCACGTGTTTTTTGACAGCCACGTGCTTTTTGACAGATTTGTAAACAAAGCCACGTGCTTTTTGACAGACGACAACGCATCGCAAACCTCAGTACTGCTATCTTGATGGACCTAAACCTTAGTGGTACCAACTTAACCTCACTAGCGCGAGGTAAACAAAGCCACGTGCTTTTTGACAGCCACGTGCTGTTTTGACAGCTGTCATCCGCCATCTTTAAACCACAAAGCACTGTGCTGCCCTCTATATCGCAGTAGCTGCAAAATTCGTCACCTGTCATCGACAGTGCTGCCATCTTGACGGGTCTAAACCTTAGTGCTACCAACTTAACCTAACTAGCGCGAGGTAAACAAAGCCACGTGCAGCTGTCATCCGCCATCTTTGAGCACAGTGCTGCCCTCTTTAGCTACTTACCTTTGAAATGTGGTGGCGGATAATTTGAAAAATGCTTTTTTTGATAGCAGTCATTTTGCATCGCAAACCTCAGTGCTGCCCTCTTTAGCTAGATACCTGTGGTAGCAGACAATTCCACGTGACAGCAGCCATCTTTAATCAAGAGAGCACCGTGCTGCCCTCTATGTGGTGACGGCAAATTCCACGTGCTCTTGTTTGGAAACAAACTCACATGCTTTTTTTTTGACAGCTGTCATCTGCCATCTTTAATCAACAGAGCACAGTGCTGCACTCTTTAGCTAGATACCTTTGAAATGTGGTGGCGGCAATTTGAAAAATTCTATGTGCTCTTGTTGGGAAACAAAGCCACGTGCTTTTTTGACAGCTGTCATCCGCCATCTTTAATCAATAGAGCACTGTGCTGCGGGCAATTTCGTTAGCTGTCATCCGCCATCTTTAATCCAGAGAGAACAGTGCTGCACTCTATGTGGTGGCGGTAAATTCCATGTGCTTTACAAACCTATGTGCTTTTCTGACAGCTGTCATCCGCCATCTTTAATCCAGAGAGAACAGTGCTGCCCTCTATGTGGTGGCGGCATATTGAAAAATTCTACGTGCTCTTGTTTGAAAACATACTCACGTGCTTTTTTGACAGCTGTCATCCGCCATCTTTGAGAACAGTGCTGCCCTCTATGTGGTGGCGGCAAATTGAAAAATTCCACGTGCTCTTGTTTGAAAACATACTCACGTGCTTTTTTGACAGCTGTCATCCGCCATCTTTGAGAACAGTGCTGCCCTCTATGTGGTGGCGGCAAATTGAAAAATTCCACGTGCTCTTGTTTGAAAACATACTCACGTGCTTTTTTGACAGCTGTCATCCGCCATCTTTGAGAACAGTGCTGCCCTCTATGTGGTGACAGCAAATTCCACGTGGAAACAAGGCTATGTGCAGCTGTCATCCGCCATCTTTAATCACCGTGCTGCCCGGTGACGGCAAATTCCACGTGGAAACAAAGCCATGTGCTTTTTTGACAGCTGTCATCCGCCAACTTTAATCACCGTGCTACACTCTATGTGGTGGCGACAAATTCTAAATGCTTTACAAACCCATGTGCTTTTCTGACAGAGCTGTCATCCACCATCTTTAATCACCGTGCTGCCCCGGTGACGGCAAATTCCACGTGCTCTTGTTTGGAAACAAAGCTTTTAATCCAGAGAGAACAGTGCTGCCCCGGTGGTGGCAAATTCTACGTGCTCTTGTTAGTTCGTGATTTAAAATCTAAGCTAGCTGTAAATCCCCGATTCTCGACAGATTCTTAATCCGAGTTGTCAGGAAGGGTAACTAAGAGCTTAGATACTACTAGTTTTGCATCAGGGAGGGCGACTAGTCTTAAAACAAATTCTTGCGATTTAAAATCTTAGTTTTGCGTCAGGAAGGGCATCCGGCCGTAAAACAATAGTTCGTGATTTAAAATCTAAGAAGTGCATCTAGCTGTAAATCCCCGATTCCCCGTGTTAGACGTTGTAAAACAGATTCTTAATCCGAGTTGTCAGGAAGGGCAGCCGGTCGTAAAACTATGGTGTATGAGGTTAGATACTGCTGGTTTTGCATCAGGAAGGATAACTCAACACATTCATGTGATTTAAACACATTTTTATTCCCAAGAGAATCGAACCCGAGACTACCGGGTGAGAGGCATGCATACTGTAGGCTATAGGTTTGTTCCACAGTCCTAGAAGTATCGGCACAGTCATTCTGGGCGAGTTGTGTGGAATGCATGTGTTAGCTGAAATTGTATACGTATCTTCCGGCTCAACCTTGAGCGAGGACACTGATAAGCGACTTGTAACTCGCGAACGTCTTCTTAGCTGAGTGTAAGCTCTTAAAACACAGTACCAATTAAGGTTGTAAAATATTCTGAAATTGTCCTCCTCTGTGGTGTGATTAGCTGCTACCCCCGGAGGTCCGAGTTCGATTCCCGGCTCTGCCATGGAATGTGTAGCATTTAGCCTATGTAAGTTCCTAACGTAAAATATCATGATTGTACGGAGAGGTTAAAACACACACAGTGCCTACTCCTATCGAAAGAACCTGCACGGTACCGGCATGTAGGCTTCTCCTGGTGAAGGAGCCTGCACATAGTTTAACGCCTCCTATCAACAGCCCTTACTTAATGCTGGCTTTTTTTTTCGCACACCCCGCCTCACACCATAGTTTTATACGACCGGCTGCCCTTCCTGACTAGGATTTTAAATCGCAGTATACGCGATAAATTTGTTGTAGCGGGTTTTATAACTAGATATCCCGGTACCGACACATAGCCTACTCCCGACTAGAAGAAGCCTGCACACGGCTTATTGCCTCCATCCGACAAATGAATCACCGTCAAGTCATGTTGTTACGGTGTAACGCAATTTACCCTACCCTGTGAACCTATTTTGAACTGGCAATATCGCCGTAGAAAATCTTAATCTTTCTATATGTCTAAGCGGATGGTTTCCCTCGTACTACTACGTGCTTTGGTGATACTCACCGAACTTATTTATATTTCTTATTGTGGACTGATGGCAACGTCTTTGGATTATCGCATTTCTGAATTGTACGGACTGTTTCAGTTCTCTTCTAATAAGTGCTGCAATCTTCCGCCAGACACCCACAATAAGTTTCCCCTCCCCACCGCCATCTCGATCCTCCTATACTGCCTGCTCTATGCGAGCCTTTTTGCGACTACGCTGCGACAAAATTTCTCCGCTAGATGGCAGACATGGACGCACAATGGTCTAAACTTATTCTAATGACGACAGCCTACGAAACACTATGCAGTATGGTCATATGTTCACTGAAGCTTGTAAATTACATTAGTAATATTAAATATCGGCAATATTACCTGCACGATGTCGCAGTTGGCCTCTTCATGCACAATTTGAAGATTTTCCTGGACGAAGGCTTGGAGTGGTACCGTACTTTTTGTGTTCTTGCCAATGCAATATGAAATAATAGAGGTCTTACGAACTTGGCTAGGATAATATCACTAACATTTTGCTGATGTTCTTTGACCTCACACAGTAACAAAACACATTCTGAAAGTTTTTTTTAAAATATTTGTTTTACGTCGCACGGATACAAGTGGATCTAATGGCGATGATGGGATAGGAAAGGCCTATGAATGGGAAGGAAGCGGCCGTGGCATTAATTAAGGTACAGCCCAGAATTTGCCTGGTGTGAAAATGGGAAACCACGGAAAACCAACTTCGGGCTTGCCGACCGTGGGGTTCGAAACCACTATCTCCCGGATGCAAGCTCATAGCTGCGCGCTCCTAACCGCATGGCCAACTCGCCCGGTATTCTGAAAGGGAAGACGTCGCAAGTCTTCGTATTACGCTCATACGCTTGAAGGACTTCGACAATAGGGCACATCAGTTTAAACGAACTCCTGGAGATGCTTCACCAGAGCAACAAAACTAGGTTTTGGGTATCAAACTCCTCCTCTGTCCTGATGCATACCGGTAATCAGTTCCATTTAGAGGTGTCGAAGCTCTAGGCAGTGAGATGTTGCTGACACAAATGTCACACTCCATCCTCTCTTCAACAACACGAACCTAGTACCCGCAAGTTAGGATTTGATTTCCTGTTTCTAGTTTGATTGGAATATTATCGTCTGGATATCTGAGGTTGTCCAAAATGTCTAAACATGAAGGCGTTTTGTGATTGTCCGTCACAATTTTTATCACAAGGAATCCACTATCCTCCACGGCTTTAATCACCTTCTGGAAAAAAATCCGCAGCCTTTTTCCAGTCATTCGACCGGGCCAGGAATGGAATGAATGAAGCCCCCATCTAGCAGGGAGGATAGGAATTGTGCCGGCTGGCGAAGCCTGTCGCACCCCTCCGGGGCAATGATTAATGAGTGACAGATGAAGTGAAATGATATTCGAGTGTGTTTTTGGAATTAAATATGACAGGGAAAATCGGAGTATCCGGAGAAAAACCTGTCCCGTCTCCGCTTTGTCCAGCACAAATCTCACATGGAGTGACCGGGATTTGAACCACAGAACCCAGCGGTGAGAGGCCGGCGTCTTCCGCCTGAGCCGCGGAGGCTCCATCAAATTCTGAAATAAGGTGTAAAGGCACAGATGCGAGAGTAATCTGAGGATATCCAATTACTTCCTTCATTAGGTCCTTGCCTAGATAAAGCCGACAGCCGCTTTTCTCTCAATTCTCTTCTAGACGGTATTTCATGGAGTCGTATATTTTCAGGCTGCGAACAACCTTGCCGAGATTGGCAAAATAGTATACAACAGTTGAATATTTCGGGGAAAGAATCTGAAGTTTCAGTTCTACGAAAAATATACCTTGCACGAACGGAAAGAATCAAGTACCAACACCTTAAAATCACTTTTGAAATATTTATAAACATAACATAATTAATTCATTTCACAGTTCTATTCAATATACATCTTGTACGAACGAAAGTGACCAGACACGTTTACTCATTGTACAAAATAACTCACGTTTTCACACACATTCATGCACCAATAATACAGTGCTACACCCACACTGACAGCGAAGATTGTGCGTCTACTGCTGCACTCTTACGGCGATTTCGAGAACTATTGGTAGTCGCGCCTTCCTGTGTTAAACTAGTGGCATAGAGCAGGCAGTATAAGAGGATCGAGACGGCGGTGCCCCTCCCCAAGCGCTCTTCTACCTATCAGAGCGCGGCTACTTCCTGATGGAGCAAACCTCGCCATTTTGACCCCCGACAGTACGCATTGGGAAGTCATGGCATGCGGTTGTGTTAATTGGATTGTTAAGATGTTGGCGTCATGTTGGAGTATAGACCCCGGTTGAGGGTCTTGAGATGTGGGTTTTAAACCCAAATTACTTTGTTTCCTGCATCGTCCTATTATGATACTTTTCAGCTAATTCTGACCAGGGAAACCAAACTCATCAGCAAGCATCTGTAAGTATGTGAGGAACTAGTTCATCATGCCTGAGCGTCAGCTTCACCCAAGTAAGTGGCTTCATCATTTGGCAAGTTATATCCTGTGATTATGAAACTGCAAGGAAATTCGTGTGATTCGTGTCTTGAAAATTAACTCTTTCAAGGTGGAATTTCGTGAAAATAATTATTTTGGAAATTACTAAGCGGACGGACGTGTGGTTAATTCTAATAATATATCAAAATTATTGGTATGTAAAGACTACGAAAATAAGGAAATCCTTTTTAAATTAACTATCATTTTCACCCGTTAATGAACTTCATTGATCATGTAAATTAAAAATGTGTCGGGCACTTAGTGCCCTTTATACTGCGTGAGGTTCTGCAGAAGCATATAATTCTAGTTTCCTTGGTTTAAAAAAAAACCTTGCTTCTATTTTTCTGGTATTTTAAACTTTGGTGTTTCCCGATTTTTAATTTTTTTGTTTCTTGCCTTTGTTGTGCCTTGTACCATGATTGGTTTGCGGGCGTATGTTTTCGTTGCTATGGTAACGATTTGCCTTTGGGGGCGTGTTGGTGATTGTTGCCTGTGGGTTTTGCGTGTTTATTGTGGAGCCGGAGTTTACTTAAGAATTTTCGATTTATGTGGAAGTTTTCTTTGCTCCTCACTTGATCTCTTACGGTTTTCTTCCTTTTCCCCCCGTTTACTGTGTGTGATTTCCGGTCGCTAATCTTATTTGACCCCTCGTAGTTTATTAATTGGGCTAGAGTTCTATGCTCCTGCGAAGCCTCCTCTTATTAAGAAAGTTCAATGAAACTCGTTAATTGAGTGGCTTTCCCTAGGTTTAATACGTTAGTTTTAATTTCATTTTAGTAAGTCTAACAAACGGGCCCCGTTTAAACCTTCTGTGAACAATTTAAGTTTTAATTCGAATCATTTTCTGTTATTATGGTAATGTTATCAAAGTGTACTATTTCTGGTAATGGATTTAGTGTCTTTAATTAGTACAATTTTCTGTTTTTAAGTTAATGATTTCCATCAGTATCATTTTCTGAAAAGGACTACGTTTTTCAGTTTCATTCGTGTATTTTCTATTATTCACTAATTGTTTTTTTGAACTACTTAAAATACTTTTATTCCCTCAGATAGGACGATGTTCTTTTGGTTTCATGTTAAGTTTTCATTCTTTAATTAAAAGTTTATTTGATTGAAACCAGTGTCTCCTCTTATTATCTGTGTGGTTCAGCGCCGGAACAAGGAATTTTTATCCATTTCCTCTGGGAGTTTTATTTGGGCCTTGCTGGGTAAGTAACTGTTGGATGTAATTTTCCTATCCTTGTGACTGATTGCCTTAATTTGTTTAATAAACATTGTTTATTTAACACCGGTTTATAGGTAGTACCGACCGGTGTTTGTTTGCTAACCGCTAGTGTAGTGTCTTACTGCGCTGGTGGCTTAGTAAAGTGGTAGCAGAAAGCTCTGGTTGTTTTTTTTTTCTTGAGGGCGCTGCTAACCATTGTCCTCCTTTCCCTTTTTCCCCTGGGTAATTGTACTTGTGACGGCGTTGAATGGCTGGATTATGAGGGAGGACTATGTATGATAACTATATGTATAATTGTGAAAAGAAGTGCGAGTATCTTTCCTAATTCTTTTGAACTCTGTTTCATGTTAATTCATCATGTCCCGAGCGGTGTTGTTTCCATATCATTTGCGGAAAGCCGAACTCCTGTATGAGCTCCAGGTTCGTGGCTTGGAGACTGACGGCACTGCTACTGAATGTGCAGCTCGTTTGTCATCCCATCTCCAGGTTCCGATTGATCTATCTAAGGTAGAAGTTAACAACTCCGGTGAGTCCATTCTTGAGATTAAAAGTAACGTAGAGGAGATTCAATCCTTCAGAAATGAATTTATTGAGGTGACGCCTACCAAGGCCCAAGTAGATCGGCTCAAGGCTAGATCATTCCACTATTGTGGGCGGATTCAAGACCTTTTAACCATTAAACCTGCTGCAGAAAATGTTAGTGAGTTAACACGTTTGTTATGTCTCGCCTCTAGTATCTCAACTGAGTTAGACCTGATGTTAGCGTGTAGAGAGGTAGAAAAGTTATCTGAGGTTGACAGGCAAGGTCCTTTGTGTCCTAACCCTAATAACCATCCTAACCGAGTTGCTTCCAATACTAATGAACAAGAGTCTACCTGTGTTCCCACTTCTGTGTTAGAAAGCCTTATCTCTAGGTTAAACGTTAACCCTTCTCATAATTCCCTTAAGGAACTGTTTAACGGAGTTAAGAATTTCACTGTGAATTCGATCGAAGAAACTTTAAGATTCCTAAGATTCCTTGTAGAAATCAAGGAATCCGCTTGTGTATACTCTGTTGACGATCTGGGTATGTATAGAGCCTTATTTTCCCATTGCGAGGGTATTTTAAAGAGAGAAATTTCTGAGGCTATTTCTCAGAGGTGTTAAATTGATAATTTTCATGAATTAATTCTTGATAAATTTATTCCCTCCTTAGCCCTTCAGAGTCTCATTCCACAGCATTGCTTCAGGACTCAGTACCTTCATGAAAACTTACTAACATACATTGTTGATGTGAAATTCTTTTGTAAGGTGTTCCGAATTACGGTCCCTGAAGAAGAAATGGTGACTCGTATAATAAAAGGGATATCTCCTGCCTATCGGTCTTATCTTTCCCTCACGAGGTGTCCTACTAATTTCAGTGAACTTGAGGCCGCGTGTTCCTTTGCAGAAGATGTAAAGCACGGAGACGCGTCCAGATCGGTACACCTACCTCCCCCTATTTATCCCAAGTATCCAGTGGGTCCTAAAACTGGTAATGGTTCTAATCTTAAAGCATGTTTTGTATGTGGTTCTGTCGAGCATCTCAGGAATTCTTGCCCTTCCAAGAACAGAAAACTGGATATTTGTTGCTATTTGTGTGGTTCTCGGCAACATTCCAAAAATTCCTGCCCTAACTCCTTCCATAGACGTAGTAAATGACAAAAGGGTAATGGTAAACTATCTGCATTTCAAAATTCTGTGAATTCAAACAATGTGAATGAAGTTCTCTGTCCCCCCGAATGTAATAAAATATATGGGCTTGTTTCTTCCCATGGTGCTTTCACTAAGGTGGAAGTAAATAATGAAGCTGTCCTTGCATTGGTGGATTCGGGTAGTATGGTGAATTTGATTGATTTTGATTGGTATAATTGCCTGAAGAGTGCCTGTAAATTTTCTGAATTGCAACCCGTTGGCATTAAATGTGTTGCAGTTAATGGTAACAAATTGGATATTTTAGGAACTGTGAGAGTAAAACTAAGAATAGGAAATTTCACTTGGAAAATTACCTTCCTAGTGGCATCCCAACTACCCTGCAATGTAATTTTAGGATCTGGATTCTTGTCAAAAACGGGGTTAGTTCTTGATCTTCAGGACAAAATGTTTTTTTTTAATTTTCCCCCACCTGTAAATTTAAATTGATTGAGAGTTCTAGGGGTACCCTTAATGTCTCTTGTGTATCTGGGTCTGTACCAGATGAAAGTAGTGGTATTGAAAACTTAAAACTTGATCATTTAAGTAAAGAAAAGGCTGAGGTAATCCGTGTTCTCTGCAGTGAATTTCCTGAAGTATTCACCAGTAAATTAGGGCTAACTGATGTTCTTGAATATGATATCGAACTAACTGATACCAAACCTGTGAGGTCTCCCCCGTATAGACTCTCTCCTCCACGTATGTTGGAATTAAAAAAGATTATTGAGAAAATGCTCGCAGAAGGGGTTATCCGTCCTTCTACCTCTCCATATGCCTCTCCTGTTTTCCTTGTACCCAAGCCCTCTGGTGGCTTCCGTGCTGTTTTGGACTATAGGAAATTAAACCAGAAAGTGGTTCTTCAGTCTATTCCGTTACCTGACCTGCACACCTGCTTTGGGTGGTTTTCTGGGGCAAAGTTTTTCACAGTACTGGACCTTAACCAGGCCTACTATCAGATTCCTTTATCTAAGCGGTCGATACCTCTTACTGCCTTCATTACTGACTGGAATTTGTATGAATTTCTCCGGCTCCCGTTCGGTTTGAATTCTGGTGCTGGTGTTCTCACTCGTTTGCTTGATTCTATCTTTTCTGATATCAAATTTAAATGCGTTTTTAACTATCTTGATGATGTCGTTATATATTCTAAAACCTTTGAGGAACATGTGACCCATGTTCGGGAAGTTCTTGAGCGCTTGAGGAAAGCTGGCCTCACCGTTAAGCTATCTAAGGTAGCCTTTGCCCAACCGAGTATGTCCTTTCTTGGACACGTTGTCTCTTTAAATGGAGTTTCCATTGACCAATCCAGGACACAGGCCATTCGTGAGTTCCAGCCTCCTAAAGATGTCAAAGGCATTGCCCGTTTTGTGGGAATGGTTAACTTTTTCAGAAAATTTATTCCCAATTTCGCTGAGGTAGCTGCTCCTCTCAATCATTTAAGGCGGAAAGATGTGAAGTTCTTCTGGGGTCCTCTTCAACAAGAAGCTTTTGAGAAATTGAAACTTGCTCTGTCGAACGCCCCTGTTTTGGCCATACCTGATTTTTCTAAACGCTTTATTGTTCAGACCGACGCATCTGGAAAGGCTATTGCTGGTGTTCTCCTGCAAGAGTACGAGGATGGACGCAGACCTGTTGCATATGCCTCCCGTGTCCTAACTGATCTTGAGAGTAAATACTCTGTTTACGAGCTGGAGTGTCTTGCAGTCCTGTTTGCCCTCGAAAAGTTCCGGCCATTTGTTGAACATGTAAATTTTGACCTGGAGACAGATAATCAGGCTTTGTCGTGGGTTTTGAACCGGCCCAAAAGAACTGGGAGGATCACTCGATGGGCACTTAGAATTTCTGCCTTTAATTTTAAAGTTAAGCATATCAGAGGTACAGATAATGTCATCGCCGATAGTCTAAGCAGAATGTTTGATGGGGAACCTTGTCCTAAGGAAAAATCTGATGTTGTAAATTTTGATGAAAGTAACGTCGTTGGAGTTAGTGCCATCCTTACTAATCTACCTTTACTTTACCATGAATTTGAAGATCATCAGAAATCTGACCCTGAATTAAGTGAGATCATCGACAAAATTAATAATGGAACTCTTGTGAAGCCTTACTCTCTTGTCAAGGGGGTCCTGTGTTGTAAAGGTCGAGGAGACCATAGTTTTAAAATTGTTGTGCCCAAGGTGCTAATACCGATTATCTTTAAGTATTATCACTACTGTCCAATCGGAGGTCATTTAGGTGTGTTCAAGACAAGGAAGAAAATTAGGCAGTTTTTCATTTGGAAAAGGATGGACTGTGACATCAGAAACATGATTAAGTCATGTAAAATTTGTGCCATCAGTAAACCTAGTTTGAACAACCGTGTAGGTTTGTTATCATCCTCACAAGCCTCTCGCCCGATGGAGCGACTATTCATCGACTACGTGGGACCAATGGTTCGATCTTCTCAGGGGAACACTCATATCTTTGTGTGTGTCGATGCGTTCTCACGGTTCACTTGGATCTTGCCTACTAGGTCTACCACTTCTCGGACTACTATTAACTGTCTAAATTATATCTTTGCTTCTTTCGGCCCTCCCAAGTTCCTTGTTTCTGATAATGCCAGTGCTTTCACTAGTCATCTGTTTAAAAGATACCTTTTCGAGTTGTGTATCTCACATGTCACAACCACTCCTTATTATCCAAACCCATCTTATGCTGAAAGAGTAAATAGAAATTTGAAGTCTGCGTTGATAGCCTATCATTACCATAATCAATCTAAGTGGGACTCCTGTTTGCATTGGTTAGCTCATGCTTTCAACTCTGCAGTCCATGAGTCTCATGGAAAAACGCCCATGTCCCTTATGTTTTCTTACATTCCATATTCCCCAATGTCAAATGTGCTTGCCATTGATGATCTTTTGCCTGATCTCTCTAACCCACATGATGTTCGGAAGGTTTGGGAGGAAGCAAAGAAAAACCTGTCCGTGTCATATGAGAAAGCCAAGAAAAGGTACAATTTGGGTAGGAAATCAACTAGAGTGAAGGTTGGCGATTCAGTCTTCATTAAATGTTATCCAATCAGTAAAGCTGTTAATAAATTTTCTGCCAAACTGGCGCCTAGGTATCAAGGTCCTTGCACCGTATTACAATTTCTGTCCCCGGTATCTATGTTAGTGAGTGACCCGGTTGCTAAAAGAATTAGGCGTGTCCATCTGTCTCAAATTAAACCTGGTTGATGTACAGTACTGTTCTACTATTTCCCTTCCTTTGGGGTTTCTGTTTTGTCAAGCACCTGGGGTGCTGGAAGCAACATACAACTGAGAACTGCATTTCAGTGAGCTAATTAAACAATTAACACGTTACGGTTTATTGTAAGTGTACTTGTCAGTTTCATTTAGGTACATGTTTCTGTGACTTTGGAACCTAAGGTTGTTATGCTTCTATTTGTTTTGGTACTGCTGATGTTTCAGGTGTGAACATGGTGGTTTGGTGGTGTGTGGAATTTATCACATGTCTGTTTCTTGGGGTTTGTTACCAATAAGTTTCCTGAGCTGTACACCTAATATCTTGCCTTTTCTGGGTTTAAATTTTTATTTATCATGTCAATTCTGCCTTGGCTGTAAGTAGGATTTGATAAAGAATTCTTCGAGTCTGCCTTTTGTCATCCTTGATACTCATACTGTGGTAGTGCAAAAATGTTATGACCGTGTCCTGTTGATATGTATTTAACCTCCTGTGCAGGGTATGTAGTTGGTAGCCTTCTGAACTATTGGTTACTTGTTTTAATTTTGTCACCTGGGTGATCGTTCTAAAATATATTTAAAAAAAATTGGTGGAGTTTTAACTATCTGGTGGTTGATTTAATAATGGAATATTTTGTTCATATCCTTGACTTGTTTCTGGTGTTGGTGATCTTATCATAATCTATCTCCTTGAAATTAGGTTTAATATCTTATTCTGTATCTTATTTGTGGGCTACTATCGACTTTCAATAATAACTGTGCCTGAGTGCCATTTGTTTAAGCTTCGAAGATTAACACAGTTACTTACCGCTGATCAGTTTCTGCAATCCTTTTGTTTTGGTGAAATCCTTTGGGGTGGTCTGTTAACCTGTGTAGGAGTTGGTAGACCGTTTGCTTCGTGCATGGATCTTGGATCTTTATGGTTTTTCCATCTCTAGCTATTGGTTTCAGTCCCTCTTCATATCTAATGATGAGTTGCCCTTTGATAATTATTCTAAGAACTGACAGTGGTACCTCTATTCATAGTTGTTACGGATATATCCGTGGTAGGTAGAGGTGAAAGAAGGTGCGGGTGTGAATGGGTTTCAAGCTACGAAATTAACGTGCAAGGTAAAATTAATTTAAAATTTAACTAGGTTATATTTTCTTTTCAAAAACAAGAGATAACAATCATAACAGGTACAGAGTAGCAAAAATGTAGGTACAATATTACTGGGTTCGGGCTCAGTGCCCTTACTTCATAACTCTTGGGCAATCAGCCCCGCCTTACTCCAAAAAAAATTTTAGCCAAGGGGCAGAAAACCCCATTCATTCCCAGGAGCACTGGCTCCAAACATTACACATAAAGCCTGCACGAGGCATACAGAAACAAATTTCAAAGCGCGATCCGCTCTCAAAATTGTAAGCCTATCACAAGGCCACACCAAACTCTACCTTCAAGCTGTCCTCTAAGGACGTATTTACAGGGGTAAAATACCCAAACTACGGAGGTCTATTACATGAAAAGAAGGTTGATTACATGACCTCTAAAATAACAATTTGAGAGGAGGCGAACTTGCACTCCTAATACACCTTGTTTTTAAAAACCTAATCTGGCTCTGGGCCACTAACGCAAGGGCTAATCCCATACTACAGAGGTGACTTAGAGAAGAACACTTTACATTACATAAACGAAGAATAGTTTGAGAAAATAAGTTCACCTCAAAACAAATGTGAGTGGGAGCTCGAGAGGGTTAGCACTCTCTATCCCAATATGTAGCTTTACAAGAAAAAGATGAAAAGAGTAATTACATTTTAGGAAAAGGTTACATGATGGAAATGCTTCGAACCCGCCGCGAGTGTTAAACTGCCGACCTAGCAAGAAAAGAAGTTATTAATAGGCCATTACCTGGTGTTGAACGGCTGAAGAAGAAAGAGGCGCTTCCCGCCTCCTGCTATGTACATAATACACTGAAAGATGGAACAGAAGTGGCCCGGAGACCCCAAAATCAGCAGTTTATATCCTCTCGCGGAAGATTCTAGGCGTTAGGGGAAAGAAAACACCCTCCCACAAAATCTTTATTGGCTAGGGAAAAGAAACCCCTACATAGAGGAAAAAGAAACACATTATTGGTGGAAAATTAATTAAAGAAATTCGGGATTGGCTAGATCCAAACTAAGGGGAAAAAGAGGGGTATACAGCCAACTTAAACAATGACAGAAGGAAATTTAACAAAGAACAAACTCTTGAAATAAAAATTTCTCCAACAAAATAGTTCTTTAACTCCGCACTAGGTCGCACTATTGTTGATCTTCAGTAGTGTCCTCTAGAAGAGAAAGTTCACACTTCTTACTTCAAGCGAAACAAAAACACATCAAAAGTGACACAGTTCAAAAACTCAAAATTTTCCACGTGGTGACATCTTCTGAGAAAGTAGAGAATTAATAGAATAGATAAAGTTCAACCTTCCTCCAGAAGAGGAGTTTCAACTGGCGCAACTTTTAAATAAACAGAGTAGAGGTGTACCGCCCGGTACAGACCTCCCCCCCCCCAAAAGTTCCTCCAGGGGTGACACATGAAATCAGTTTGAAACAAGGTCCAAGTAATGATGGTGATACGAAGATAGATAGCAGAAGCATTTACAAGATTTCTTAATTCAGTTTCAAAATGTTGTTGTTGCAGGTGAATGAAAGTCTTTATGTTTGTAGAATTTGAATTCCTGAAGATAAACTTTTAATGCTTAAAAGTGAAGAAAAGTTTTGCAATGTCCACCAAATATTGTTGTTGAATTCCCAAGTGTAATTATTGCTTATGGTGACTGTCCATGTAGTTGATGTAGATTGAGTCGGATGGCCAGACCGGCCGTTGCAGCTTGCGTCCAACGGAGGCCGCTCGGACCCCTCAAGTACCCTGAGATACCGCTCGCCCGCACTATGAGGGGAGCAGAGGTGTTGAAGTACGCCGCGCCCGCGGTGAACAGATACAGGCTGCGGGCATGTAGTAGGTCGTGCGCCGCACATCAGCCTTGGCCGGGAGGAGAGCTCCGGCTCGCCGTGCACATGTCGTCCTCGCTGGAGAGGAGGGGGCCCATCCCCCTCCCCAGTCGCTGCACGGTGCTGCGCGGCTGCGGGGGCGCTGAAACATTAAAGCTAGGCGGCAGAATTGTGTTGGACTATCATCTTCTTTGAGGGTACAGGCTTGTGGAGAGGTTGAGGGGCCAGCGGCGTGTAGATATCCATGGCATTTACTATTATGAAGCCACAGTGTAAGGTGGAGCAGGAGACGGGAGCGTGGTAATGGCCGTGGCAAGAACAGGATGGCAGTTTAACGTTTCGGGGCAGGTTTTACACAAGGCTTACATCTAAAACCAAAATATTACAGAAGGGGCAGAATGCCTTAAAAGTGAAACTCAAAAAAAATATAACCTTCATATCCTTTCAAAATAATATGAAGCAAGTTAACACAGAAATTACACCGGTTTCACCTGGGACAGGTGAACTCTAAATATCCTCTCGGTGGCTGGATTACTTAGCAATAAGGTAACCGGCGTAAGAAAATCGAGAATGATACAAGGCCCATGAAATCTGGGGGCAAGCTTGCCCGCGGGAACAAAATTTTTGACCATAACCTGGTCACCTACCTTCAAAGTGGTGGGTCTCCGTCCACGATCATACCTTTCCCTAACCTTTTCATGAGACACTTTAAGATTGGCTTTAGCCTTCTTCCAAAGATCTTTAATGTTATCCGGATCTATTGTCTCGGGTAGAATGTCATTCAAAGACCAGAGGTTAGAGAGCGGCGAGTTGGGAACAAACTTGAACATCAAAGAAGCTGGAGTAAACTTGTGAGATTCATGAACCGCCGAATTCAAAGCAAAAGCTAACCAATGCAGGGACGTGTCCCACCTAGAATGATCTTCATGATGATAGGCAATAAGTGCGGACCTGAGATTACGGTTAACCCGTTCAGCCAGAGATGGTTGAGGGTAATAAGCAGAAGTGGTTACATGAGAGATGGACAAGTCAAAACAGAATTTACGAAAAAGATTTGATGTGAACGCCTTAGTATTATCAGATACAATATATTGGCACGGACCAAAAGAAGCAAAAATAGAATTTAGACAGGTAATGGTGGACTGAGCGGTAGCCAGCTTAGTCGGAAATAACCAAGAAAATCTGGTAAAACCATCTACACATACAAAGATGAATTTGTTGGCATTTCCCTTCGACTGGGGGAAGGGTCCTACATAATCAATATACAGGCGTTCCATGGGGCGCGACGCTTGATGAGAAGACAAAAGGCCTACTTTAGTGGACATGGTGGGTTTACTGATCAAACAAGATTTACAAGCTTTTACAAGTTCCCGAATTTCACCGTCCATACCTTTCCATATGAACCTTTCACGAATCTTTTCACGAGTTTTAAAGATCCCCAGATGCCCTCCTAATGGGGTCTCATGATAATACTTGAAGATCATTGGTACAAGAACTGCTGGAACAACAACTTTCATCATCTTATCATGCCTCGAAGGGCAACATAAAACACCATTCCTCAGAACATAAGGGACAACATGTTCCCCAGAAGAAAGGGTTTCCATTATCGGAGCCAGCGTCGGATCTTCACGTTGGTATTTCTCGATATCCCTAAAAAGCATGGGAGCATCTGTTAGGATGGCATTAACCTCAGATAGCATGGACTCGGAAGGTGATGAACTGTCGACCGGTTCGTGGGTCTCGACGTCGTTATGAAACATACGGCTGAGTCCATCAGCAACAACATTTTCGGTACCTCTGATATGTCGTACATCAAATTGGAAGGCAGAAATACGGATGGCCCAACGGGCTATACGACCAGTACGACGCGGCCTACCTAAGACCCAGCTTAAGGCTTGATTATCTGTCTCCAGGTCGAATTTGACATGTTCCAGATAGAGACGGAACTTTTCTAAGGCGAATAAGACTGCCAACCCTTCGAGCTCATAGATGGAATACTTGGCTTCTTGAACCGATAGAGTCCTAGATGCATAGGCGATGGGACGCCTCCCTAGTTCAGTCTCTTGAAGAAGGACTGCAGCTACAGCTGACGACGACGCGTCCGTTTGGACGATGAATTTCTTCGAGAAATCAGGCATAGCAAGTACAGGGGCATTACAGAGAGCTAATTTAAGATCTTCGAAAGCGGCTTGTTGAGAAGGTCCCCACTCGAATTTGATGCCTTTCCTACGAAGAAGGTTTAAGGGCGCCGCTCTATTAGCGAAGTTAGGAATAAACTTCCTGAAGAAATTCACCATACCAATGAATCTAGCGATACCTTTGATGTCCTTAGGAGGTTTAAAATCACGGATGGCCTGTGTTCTAGAATGATCGACAGCTACCCCATCGGGTGACACAATATGCCCTAGGAATGACATAGAGGGCTTAGCAAAGGCAACCTTGGACAACTTGACAGTTAACCCAGCCTTACGAAGGCGATTCAGAACTTCTCGCAGATGATCTAGATGTTCTTCAAAAGTCTCGGAAAATACGACGACATCATCCAAGTAGTGATATAAGTACTCAAATTTGATGTCGGAGAAGACCCTATCTAGTAGCCTAGTGAGCACAGCTGCCCCCGTGGGGAGCCCGAAAGGCACGCGGTTGTATTCGTATAAGTTCCAGTCCGTGGCAAACGCTGTAAGATGTTTAGACTCCTCGGCAAGGGGAATTTGATTATAGGCCTGATTCAAGTCCAAGATGGTGAAGAACTTGGCCTTACGAAACCATGAAAAGCAAGAATGAAGGTCGGGAAGGGGCACAGATTGCAACACCACCTTCCGATTGAGAGCCCTGTAATCAATGACAGGCCTGAAGCCTCCTTGGGGTTTCGGGACTAGAAAAATAGGCGAAGAATACGCTGACTTAGAGGGCCTAATAATACCATCCTTCAACATCTGATCGATGATTTCTTTCAGAGCCTTCATTTTAGGTGGAGATAGCCTATACGGTGGAAAACGGACAGGAATCGAATCCGTAACCTCAATTTTGTATTCAATAAGGTCAGTAACACCAAGAGTATCAGAGAACACCTCGGGAAACGACTGACACAGTTTGCGAATACTATCAGCCTGCTCCTCAGGTAGATGTCTAAGGTCTAACAACATCTCATCCTGGGTAGGCGAAATAGATGAACATGATACAGAATTACACTTTAACAAGGGAATTCTACAATTGGACGCAAATTTGAATGTGCACGACCTACTCTGGAGATCGAGCACAAGACCAGTGTGAGAAATAAAGTCAGCTCCCAATATAATGGGGCAAGACAATTGCTTGGCCACAAACAATTTAACTTTCCATGTAAACTTAAAAACACGAATTTTGACCAGTAAGGAACCTAGAATTTCTAATGGAGATGAATTAGCCGAAACGTATTGAACAGGAGAAGAGACATAGTCAGGGAGTTTACAAACAGATTTCAATTTAGAATACCAATCAGCCGAAATAATGGAACAAACACTGCCTGAATCTAAGAGAGCTGTTATAGGCTCGTTATTTAACTCAATCTTAAGAAAAGGAACAGGTGCGGGGGTATCCGCCGCAATCCTAAGACACTCTTTAGGGCATTCAAAAGATGAATTTGAAGGCTGGTCGTTCTCTGCATTTACAACCTGTTTACTAGGGGCTGAGTCTCGGGAATATGGATTAGTCGGCTCAGCCGACGCCACTAGTCACTTTTTATTATTGGCATAGCTGGAATTTGCACCAGAAGTTGAGCAGGAGGGGGTGCTATTTGAGTTTGGGCAATTCTTGGCGATATGTGAGAAGGCCCCACACTTAAAACAGCCTTGTGATGACCCTGCTCCATTCCTTGTCCCACTTGACTTGATCAGAGGACACTTATTCCGCAGATGGTCAGGCGACCCGCAAGCATAACATTTACGGGGATTGACTGGTCGGCGAGGTGGAGGCCGAGTGTTACTAAAGGAAGGCGGGGGTTCTTTCGCCACACGCAAGGAATCGGCATACCTAACTCCTTCCGCAGAGACGGCTAATGCTTCCAGTTCAGAGAAGGTTTGCGGGCACGCCGCGAAACACAAATATGACCTGTAGGGTGGTGAAATCCCTTCGACAATAGCTTGCACGATCTGATCCTCAGGGAAGTGGAGAGCAAACACCCTAGTATAAAACTTAATATCTTGGATGAAGTCTGCCAGGTTTTCATCCAAGCGCTGTACCCGATAATAGTATTTCTGAATAAGGGAGGACCTGGCCCTAGCCGGGATGAAGTTAGCTAGCAAATGGGCATGGAAATCCTCAATAGAAGATTGCTCGGCAATGGCTCTAACTATTTTGTCAGATAGAACACCAATAGCATAAGGATAGATAATTTGCAAAATTTGACATGGGGAAAGAGAAAACACAAGGGCATGATCCTGAAATTCCACTAGAAATCTTAAAAATGAAATTACGTCACTGGTGGTGTTGACGGAAAACTTAGAGATACCTCTAAGCAACATTGCCAATGGATGAGGCAAGCTGCTGAACCCAGGTGACATAGTCGTTAAAGGTTTCAAGGGCAAAGAAGTTAATTCAGAGCGGATGTTACTCAATGACGCACGGCGTTCAGATTCGTTGTTCGATGGGGCAGAGATAGTTTGAGCAGCAACGGTTATCCTATTGACTTCTCCCTGAGGAGGCTCTTCCTCGTTACCTACATTCACCGTGGCGGGTTGATCAGTTTTGGGAGGAGCTTCGCCGGTTAGCAATTGAGTGACCTTATTAGACAATTCAGAAATAGTTTCAAGGAGCGTATTAGCTTGCTTCCTCTGAACGTCATTCACCTTTAGAGACAATAGATCATTAACTCTATTTTCAAAGTGATACAGCCTGCCTTGCACACGCTTAATTTGATTAGGAGATGGATCGTTTTCATCAAAAAAGCTGACTACCGATGCTAGCCCAGTAATATTCTCGACAATCGTGGAAAGAGAGTCATCAATTTCTTTCTCTCCCAAATTGGGGATGGAAATGGGCAAATCAAGGGACTCTCTAAGCTTGTTAGTGTCTATTGCAACCGTGCCTCCAGATTGAACGTTTCTGATAGTTAACTCATATATCAACTCCTCTTTGCGCAAGTAGTTAAGGAGGAGAACATCGCGAGGGCCGGGCATGATGACAGAACAATTTTGAAAGACTCAAAAAATTCCAGCAACTGAGAAAATTGTTAGAGTTCGAATCAAAGCAATGTTTAGCCGTCAAAAGGGGCTAAATTGAGACCCATTCAACCACGCTCTGCTACCACTTGTTACGGATATATCCGTGGTAGGTAGAGGTGAAAGAAGGTGCGGGTGTGAATGGGTTTCAAGCTACGAAATTAACGTGCAAGGTAAAATTAATTTAAAATTTAACTAGGTTATATTTTCTTTTCAAAAACAAGAGATAACAATCATAACAGGTACAGAGTAGCAAAAATGTAGGTACAATATTACTGGGTTCGGGCTCAGTGCCCTTACTTCATAACTCTTGGGCAATCAGCCCCGCCTTACTCCAAAAAAAATTTTAGCCAAGGGGCAGAAAACCCCATTCATTCCCAGGAGCACTGGCTCCAAACATTACACATAAAGCCTGCACGAGGCATACAGAAACAAATTTCAAAGCGCGATCCGCTCTCAAAATTGTAAGCCTATCACAAGGCCACACCAAACTCTACCTTCAAGCTGTCCTCTAAGGATGTATTTACAGGGGTAAAATACCCAAACTACGGAGGTCTATTACATGAAAAGAAGGTTGATTACATGACCTCTAAAATAACAATTTGAGAGGAGGCGAACTTGCACTCCTAATACACCTTGTTTTTAAAAACCTAATCTGGCTCTGGGCCACTAACGCAAGGGCTAATCCCATACTACAGAGGTGACTTAGAGAAGAACACTTTACATTACATAAACGAAGAATAGTTTGAGAAAATAAGTTCACCTCAAAACAAATGTGAGTGGGAGCTCGAGAGGGTTAGCACTCTCTATCCCAATATGTAGCTTTACAAGAAAAAGATGAAAAGAGTAATTACATTTTAGGAAAAGGTTACATGATGGAAATGCTTCGAACCCGCCGCGAGTGTTAAACTGCCGACCTAGCAAGAAAAGAAGTTATTAATAGGCCATTACCTGGTGTTGAACGGCTGAAGAAGAAAGAGGCGCTTCCCGCCTCCTGCTATGTACATAATACACTGAAAGATGGAACAGAAGTGGCCCGGAGACCCCAAAATCAGCAGTTTATATCCTCTCGCGGAAGATTCTAGGCGTTAGGGGAAAGAAAACACCCTCCCACAAAATCTTTATTGGCTAGGGAAAAGAAACCCCTACATAGAGGAAAAAGAAACACATTATTGGTGGAAAATTAATTAAAGAAATTCGGGATTGGCTAGATCCAAACTAAGGGGAAAAAGAGGGGTATACAGCCAACTTAAACAATGACAGAAGGAAATTTAACAAAGAACAAACTCTTGAAATAAAAATTTCTCCAACAAAATAGTTCTTTAACTCCGCACTAGGTCGCACTATTGTTGATCTTCAGTAGTGTCCTCTAGAAGAGAAAGTTCACACTTCTTACTTCAAGCGAAACAAAAACACATCAAAAGTGACACAGTTCAAAAACTCAAAATTTTCCACGTGGTGACATCTTCTGAGAAAGTAGAGAATTAATAGAATAGATAAAGTTCAACCTTCCTCCAGAAGAGGAGTTTCAACTGGCGCAACTTTTAAATAAACAGAGTAGAGGTGTACCGCCCGGTACAGACCTCCCCCCCCCCCCAAAAGTTCCTCCAGGGGTGACACATGAAATCAGTTTGAAACAAGGTCCAAGTAATGATGTTGATACGAAGATAGATAGCAGAAGCATTTACAAGATTTCTTAATTCAGTTTCAAAATGTTGTTGTTGCAGGTGAATGAAAGTCTTTATGTTTGTAGAATTTGAATTCCTGAAGATAAACTTTTAATGCTTAAAAGTGAAGAAAAGTTTTGCAATGTCCACCAAATATTGTTGTTGAATTCCCAAGTGTAATTATTGCTTATGGTGACTGTCCATGTAGTTGATGTAGATTGAGTCGGATGGCCAGACCGGCCGTTGCAGCTTGCGTCCAACGGAGGCCGCTCGGACCCCTCAAGTACCCTGAGATACCGCTCGCCCGCACTATGAGGGGAGCAGAGGTGTTGAAGTACGCCGCGCCCGCGGTGAACAGATACAGGCTGCGGGCATGTAGTAGGTCGTGCGCCGCACATCAGCCTTGGCCGGGAGGAGAGCTCCGGCTCGCCGTGCACATGTCGTCCTCGCTGGAGAGGAGGGGGCCCATCCCCCTCCCCAGTCGCTGCACGGTGCTGCGCGGCTGCGGGGGCGCTGAAACATTAAAGCTAGGCGGCAGAATTGTGTTGGACTATCATCTTCTTTGAGGGTACAGGCTTGTGGAGAGGTTGAGGGGCCAGCGGCGTGTAGATATCCATGGCATTTACTATTATGAAGCCACAGTGTAAGGTGGAGCAGGAGACGGGAGCGTGGTAATGGCCGTGGCAAGAACAGGATGGCAGTTTAACGTTTCGGGGCAGGTTTTACACAAGGCTTACATCTAAAACCAAAATATTACAGAAGGGGCAGAATGCCTTAAAAGTGAAACTCAAAAAAAATATAACCTTCATATCCTTTCAAAATAATATGAAGCAAGTTAACACAGAAATTACACCGGTTTCACCTGGGACAGGTGAACTCTAAATATCCTCTCGGTGGCTGGATTACTTAGCAATAAGGTAACCGGCGTAAGAAAATCGAGAATGATACAAGGCCCATGAAATCTGGGGGCAAGCTTGCCCGCGGGAACAAAATTTTTGACCATAACCTGGTCACCTACCTTCAAAGTGGTGGGTCTCCGTCCACGATCATACCTTTCCCTAACCTTTTCATGAGACACTTTAAGATTGGCTTTAGCCTTCTTCCAAAGATCTTTAATGTTATCCGGATCTATTGTCTCGGGTAGAATGTCATTCAAAGACCAGAGGTTAGAGAGCGGCGAGTTGGGAACAAACTTGAACATCAAAGAAGCTGGAGTAAACTTGTGAGATTCATGAACCGCCGAATTCAAAGCAAAAGCTAACCAATGCAGGGACGTGTCCCACCTAGAATGATCTTCATGATGATAGGCAATAAGTGCGGACCTGAGATTACGGTTAACCCGTTCAGCCAGAGATGGTTGAGGGTAATAAGCAGAAGTGGTTACATGAGAGATGGACAAGTCAAAACAGAATTTACGAAAAAGATTTGATGTGAACGCCTTAGTATTATCAGATACAATATATTGGCACGGACCAAAAGAAGCAAAAATAGAATTTAGACAGGTAATGGTGGACTGAGCGGTAGCCAGCTTAGTCGGAAATAACCAAGAAAATCTGGTAAAACCATCTACACATACAAAGATGAATTTGTTGGCATTTCCCTTCGACTGGGGGAAGGGTCCTACATAATCAATATACAGGCGTTCCATGGGGCGCGACGCTTGATGAGAAGACAAAAGGCCTACTTTAGTGGACATGGTGGGTTTACTGATCAAACAAGATTTACAAGCTTTTACAAGTTCCCGAATTTCACCGTCCATACCTTTCCATATGAACCTTTCACGAATCTTTTCACGAGTTTTAAAGATCCCCAGATGCCCTCCTAATGGGGTCTCATGATAATACTTGAAGATCATTGGTACAAGAACTGCTGGAACAACAACTTTCATCATCTTATCATGCCTCGAAGGGCAACATAAAACACCATTCCTCAGAACATAAGGGACAACATGTTCCCCAGAAGAAAGGGTTTCCATTATCGGAGCCAGCGTCGGATCTTCACGTTGGTATTTCTCGATATCCCTAAAAAGCATGGGAGCATCTGTTAGGATGGCATTAACCTCAGATAGCATGGACTCGGAAGGTGATGAACTGTCGACCGGTTCGTGGGTCTCGACGTCGTTATGAAACATACGGCTGAGTCCATCAGCAACAACATTTTCGGTACCTCTGATATGTCGTACATCAAATTGGAAGGCAGAAATACGGATGGCCCAACGGGCTATACGACCAGTACGACGCGGCCTACCTAAGACCCAGCTTAAGGCTTGATTATCTGTCTCCAGGTCGAATTTGACATGTTCCAGATAGAGACGGAACTTTTCTAAGGCGAATAAGACTGCCAACCCTTCGAGCTCATAGATGGAATACTTGGCTTCTTGAACCGATAGAGTCCTAGATGCATAGGCGATGGGACGCCTCCCTAGTTCAGTCTCTTGAAGAAGGACTGCAGCTACAGCTGACGACGACGCGTCCGTTTGGACGATGAATTTCTTCGAGAAATCAGGCATAGCAAGTACAGGGGCATTACAGAGAGCTAATTTAAGATCTTCGAAAGCGGCTTGTTGAGAAGGTCCCCACTCGAATTTGATGCCTTTCCTACGAAGAAGGTTTAAGGGCGCCGCTCTATTAGCGAAGTTAGGAATAAACTTCCTGAAGAAATTCACCATACCAATGAATCTAGCGATACCTTTGATGTCCTTAGGAGGTTTAAAATCACGGATGGCCTGTGTTCTAGAATGATCGACAGCTACCCCATCGGGTGACACAATATGCCCTAGGAATGACATAGAGGGCTTAGCAAAGGCAACCTTGGACAACTTGACAGTTAACCCAGCCTTACGAAGGCGATTCAGAACTTCTCGCAGATGATCTAGATGTTCTTCAAAAGTCTCGGAAAATACGACGACATCATCCAAGTAGTGATATAAGTACTCAAATTTGATGTCGGAGAAGACCCTATCTAGTAGCCTAGTGAGCACAGCTGCCCCCGTGGGGAGCCCGAAAGGCACGCGGTTGTATTCGTATAAGTTCCAGTCCGTGGCAAACGCTGTAAGATGTTTAGACTCCTCGGCAAGGGGAATTTGATTATAGGCCTGATTCAAGTCCAAGATGGTGAAGAACTTGGCCTTACGAAACCATGAAAAGCAAGAATGAAGGTCGGGAAGGGGCACAGATTGCAACACCACCTTCCGATTGAGAGCCCTGTAATCAATGACAGGCCTGAAGCCTCCTTGGGGTTTCGGGACTAGAAAAATAGGCGAAGAATACGCTGACTTAGAGGGCCTAATAATACCATCCTTCAACATCTGATCGATGATTTCTTTCAGAGCCTTCATTTTAGGTGGAGATAGCCTATACGGTGGAAAACGGACAGGAATCGAATCCGTAACCTCAATTTTGTATTCAATAAGGTCAGTAACACCAAGAGTATCAGAGAACACCTCGGGAAACGACTGACACAGTTTGCGAATACTATCAGCCTGCTCCTCAGGTAGATGTCTAAGGTCTAACAACATCTCATCCTGGGTAGGCGAAATAGATGAACATGATACAGAATTACACTTTAACAAGGGAATTCTACAATTGGACGCAAATTTGAATGTGCACGACCTACTCTGGAGATCGAGCACAAGACCAGTGTGAGAAATAAAGTCAGCTCCCAATATAATGGGGCAAGACAATTGCTTGGCCACAAACAATTTAACTTTCCATGTAAACTTAAAAACACGAATTTTGACCAGTAAGGAACCTAGAATTTCTAATGGAGATGAATTAGCCGAAACGTATTGAACAGGAGAAGAGACATAGTCAGGGAGTTTACAAACAGATTTCAATTTAGAATACCAATCAGCCGAAATAATGGAACAAACACTGCCTGAATCTAAGAGAGCTGTTATAGGCTCGTTATTTAACTCAATCTTAAGAAAAGGAACAGGTGCGGGGGTATCCGCCGCAATCCTAAGACACTCTTTAGGGCATTCAAAAGATGAATTTGAAGGCTGGTCGTTCTCTGCATTTACAACCTGTTTACTAGGGGCTGAGTCTCGGGAATATGGATTAGTCGGCTCAGCCGACGCCACTAGTCACTTTTTATTATTGGCATAGCTGGAATTTGCACCAGAAGTTGAGCAGGAGGGGGTGCTATTTGAGTTTGGGCAATTCTTGGCGATATGTGAGAAGGCCCCACACTTAAAACAGCCTTGTGATGACCCTGCTCCATTCCTTGTCCCACTTGACTTGATCAGAGGACACTTATTCCGCAGATGGTCAGGCGACCCGCAAGCATAACATTTACGGGGATTGACTGGTCGGCGAGGTGGAGGCCGAGTGTTACTAAAGGAAGGCGGGGGTTCTTTCGCCACACGCAAGGAATCGGCATACCTAACTCCTTCCGCAGAGACGGCTAATGCTTCCAGTTCAGAGAAGGTTTGCGGGCACGCCGCGAAACACAAATATGACCTGTAGGGTGGTGAAATCCCTTCGACAATAGCTTGCACGATCTGATCCTCAGGGAAGTGGAGAGCAAACACCCTAGTATAAAACTTAATATCTTGGATGAAGTCTGCCAGGTTTTCATCCAAGCGCTGTACCCGATAATAGTATTTCTGAATAAGGGAGGACCTGGCCCTAGCCGGGATGAAGTTAGCTAGCAAATGGGCATGGAAATCCTCAATAGAAGATTGCTCGGCAATGGCTCTAACTATTTTGTCAGATAGAACACCAATAGCATAAGGATAGATAATTTGCAAAATTTGACATGGGGAAAGAGAAAACACAAGGGCATGATCCTGAAATTCCACTAGAAATCTTAAAAATGAAATTACGTCACTGGTGGTGTTGACGGAAAACTTAGAGATACCTCTAAGCAACATTGCCAATGGATGAGGCAAGCTGCTGAACCCAGGTGACATAGTCGTTAAAGGTTTCAAGGGCAAAGAAGTTAATTCAGAGCGGATGTTACTCAATGACGCACGGCGTTCAGATTCGTTGTTCGATGGGGCAGAGATAGTTTGAGCAGCAACGGTTATCCTATTGACTTCTCCCTGAGGAGGCTCTTCCTCGTTACCTACATTCACCGTGGCGGGTTGATCAGTTTTGGGAGGAGCTTCGCCGGTTAGCAATTGAGTGACCTTATTAGACAATTCAGAAATAGTTTCAAGGAGCGTATTAGCTTGCTTCCTCTGAACGTCATTCACCTTTAGAGACAATAGATCATTAACTCTATTTTCAAAGTGATACAGCCTGCCTTGCACACGCTTAATTTGATTAGGAGATGGATCGTTTTCATCAAAAAAGCTGACTACCGATGCTAGCCCAGTAATATTCTCGACAATCGTGGAAAGAGAGTCATCAATTTCTTTCTCTCCCAAATTGGGGATGGAAATGGGCAAATCAAGGGACTCTCTAAGCTTGTTAGTGTCTATTGCAACCGTGCCTCCAGATTGAACGTTTCTGATAGTTAACTCATATATCAACTCCTCTTTGCGCAAGTAGTTAAGGAGGAGAACATCGCGAGGGCCGGGCATGATGACAGAACAATTTTGAAAGACTCAAAAAATTCCAGCAACTGAGAAAATTGTTAGAGTTCGAATCAAAGCAATGTTTAGCCGTCAAAAGGGGCTAAATTGAGACCCATTCAACCACGCTCTGCTACCACTTGTTACGGATATATCCGTGGTAGGTAGAGGTGAAAGAAGGTGCGGGTGTGAATGGGTTTCAAGCTACGAAATTAACGTGCAAGGTAAAATTAATTTAAAATTTAACTAGGTTATATTTTCTTTTCAAAAACAAGAGATAACAATCATAACAGGTACAGAGTAGCAAAAATGTAGGTACAATATTACTGGGTTCGGGCTCAGTGCCCTTACTTCATAACTCTTGGGCAATCAGCCCCGCCTTACTCCAAAAAAAATTTTAGCCAAGGGGCAGAAAACCCCATTCATTCCCAGGAGCACTGGCTCCAAACATTACACATAAAGCCTGCACGAGGCATACAGAAACAAATTTCAAAGCGCGATCCGCTCTCAAAATTGTAAGCCTATCACAAGGCCACACCAAACTCTACCTTCAAGCTGTCCTCTAAGGATGTATTTACAGGGGTAAAATACCCAAACTACGGAGGTCTATTACATGAAAAGAAGGTTGATTACATGACCTCTAAAATAACAATTTGAGAGGAGGCGAACTTGCACTCCTAATACACCTTGTTTTTAAAAACCTAATCTGGCTCTGGGCCACTAACGCAAGGGCTAATCCCATACTACAGAGGTGACTTAGAGAAGAACACTTTACATTACATAAACGAAGAATAGTTTGAGAAAATAAGTTCACCTCAAAACAAATGTGAGTGGGAGCTCGAGAGGGTTAGCACTCTCTATCCCAATATGTAGCTTTACAAGAAAAAGATGAAAAGAGTAATTACATTTTAGGAAAAGGTTACATGATGGAAATGCTTCGAACCCGCCGCGAGTGTTAAACTGCCGACCTAGCAAGAAAAGAAGTTATTAATAGGCCATTACCTGGTGTTGAACGGCTGAAGAAGAAAGAGGCGCTTCCCGCCTCCTGCTATGTACATAATACACTGAAAGATGGAACAGAAGTGGCCCGGAGACCCCAAAATCAGCAGTTTATATCCTCTCGCGGAAGATTCTAGGCGTTAGGGGAAAGAAAACACCCTCCCACAAAATCTTTATTGGCTAGGGAAAAGAAACCCCTACATAGAGGAAAAAGAAACACATTATTGGTGGAAAATTAATTAAAGAAATTCGGGATTGGCTAGATCCAAACTAAGGGGAAAAAGAGGGGTATACAGCCAACTTAAACAATGACAGAAGGAAATTTAACAAAGAACAAACTCTTGAAATAAAAATTTCTCCAACAAAATAGTTCTTTAACTCCGCACTAGGTCGCACTATTGTTGATCTTCAGTAGTGTCCTCTAGAAGAGAAAGTTCACACTTCTTACTTCAAGCGAAACAAAAACACATCAAAAGTGACACAGTTCAAAAACTCAAAATTTTCCACGTGGTGACATCTTCTGAGAAAGTAGAGAATTAATAGAATAGATAAAGTTCAACCTTCCTCCAGAAGAGGAGTTTCAACTGGCGCAACTTTTAAATAAACAGAGTAGAGGTGTACCGCCCGGTACAATAGTAATCTCTATTTATTCCTTATTTGGCTTATGGTTTTCCTTTGGTTGAATGTATTATTCCATCGTTTTGAAATTTGGTCCTGTTTTAAAACTTCTCTTCCTCTATGGGAGGTATTAGGTTGTCCTTTATGACGTTTATGGATCTTGTTGTATTTTAATCCACGCATTACCGTTACCGCCACACTACTGAAATATTTTCTTGAATTTACTATCTTCTTGTTGATCTTATCGTTCTGTGCGAGTTGTGGAGTGTATGTTGGGGTGTTATCTGTACCATCTTCCATCTATTGATATTATGTTGAGTAGAGAAGTCAATACATGGACTTGAAGCCTGAGAAGTTATCTTCTTTTACCTTTGTGCTTGGTTTCCTGGTCCTGAATTTGGTGGTGGTGTGGTTTTGCACCATGAATTGGTTAAGATGTTGTGTGGCATGTCGTGGTAGAGGGACCCTGTTATATTGTTTCTTAGTGCTGGTTACCATTGCTCCTGTGAGGATTCTGTGAGTCAATATTAGTTGTGTTATTGCACTTTGGGGGGGTGTGTAAGCACCTTTGATTGATCCATTGTGTCTTTGTGAAGATGGAAATTAATTAAGCAGTTTGTGCCTGCAACTCGTATGGTATGTTATGGACTTGGTGAGTGAAAATTGTAATTACCCGCATAACCTATTGTCCTGATGTCATCCTTATTTCCACTTATAATATTGTAAAGTTCAATTTTGCTAATCCTACCTTCTATGGTTATTTTTTCCTTTGGTTAATTTGCTAACATTTGTAGTTATCGTTGATTTGTCTGCTTACCGTTCTGCATTCTGGATTGTTGAGCGTGTTATTGCTTACCTAGGTGCTATCTCCTTTTTGGAGTCATCCTGCCTATTGATTTGATGATCCCTTAGTGGAATTCATCCTTCTTCTGTATGTTGTCTAGTAAATTATTATCACCAACATCGTTACCTACTACATATATGTAATATTTCCACTCTCCTGTTGGTGGGGAAGAGGTCCTGCTTACTCATGGGCAGCAGTGTGTATCTACGGATATAACCTATTTTTAAATAACCGCGTAGTGGCGAGGTTCTTTGGGCTACCAGTTATGTGCGATGTTGGGTTATTGCCCATCACGTCCCCAGTAGTCATCTAATTGAGGTATCTCATTACCTTTTCTGTTTTAATTGGGTGTGCTATTGTGGAAGGTGCTCTAGTTTTTCCTTTTCCAATGTGGGTTGGTTATGTGACTCCGTGTTATATCCTCCTGAAGCCTTATCCATCAATTCTTGAATGGTACTTTCATCTGTGCTAGTTTGTTCCTTGCTTTGTGTACCCCCGCGGAATGATTGTCGATGACAAACTGTTGCGCTCCCTACACCTGATAGTACTAGAGGTCTCCAACTCATTCTACCTAGGGTTTCCTTTGCTTGGAAAGACAGTTACCATTAACTCAGTTATGGCTTCACAATGTTTGTGCCCTGATCGGTAGTTGCTCAGCTTGATGTGTCCTTTTTGAATAATCTCTTCTTCTGGGTTATGCGAGGTCAATTACTTATGATTTAAAATCTGCCATCCTTTATGATCTAATTAGTTATTTGGGTTGAGTCATGGTGGGTTCTTAACAATTAATGAACCAGTGGCTCACTGATCTGTAGATCTCAGTCTGTTTAAAAAAAATAGAAAAAAGAAGGGGTTCTTACTCATCTTATCCGTCTGTGGGTGTTTAAGTAAAGCTGTGTTTTGGGGGATTGTATCTTAGTATATCGCTGGTTTTGGGGATTTTTCTTATAGTGGTAAGGGTTCTCCGGTGGAGCACGTGAATTGATTGTTCTCCTTGTGGCTCCCTGTATAGGTAGAAAACCTTAGTGGATGTCACGTCCATTGTTCTCATTCACCTCCTACGTTTAAGTTTAGTGTACTGAACCATTTGGTACTTTGAGGTAAGTACTGTAAGCTTGACATTTATGTTCCACCCTTGGAGTAGGGTGGATTAAAATTACCCTTGCCTGTGACTATCTATTATGTGTAGTAATCTTGTGATTTTTTGGGTGCTGGTAGATTATTAGGTTCGTACCTACTTAGTTTAACCTAATTTGTTTCCTTGTGTAATTTTGTTTGGTGGGTCAATTGGTACGATTTAGTCTTGAGTCCGCCTTCTACTAAGTTAAGCTATGTGTGATTTATTATTGATTTTATAAATTTTCTTTACTGTATGTATCACCGGACTTGTTTCTTCCTTGTGATTTTTCCTTTTCTTTTGCTTGTATGATTGACTATTATGTCAAAAGGAAATGGGCGAGATATTGCATTTCTTGGAAACCTAGCGAATATTTATTTCCTAACCTGTAATAAAGTACTTAATCTTAATATTCTTTAAACGGGTGAATTGTAATATGTAACAGGCTTTACTAGAAGCGCAATGCCTAAAGAGTGTAAATTCAGCTAAACCTAGCTGTTTTAAACGTTAGGTAAATAGAACCCTGTTTGAGGGAAGCGTGATGTCTTTACTAAACTCTTGCCACCACAAACTTGAACTGAAGTGAGGATTGTGATATTAATATGACTCAAGGTTGGTGTGTTATTGTTATGCATACAAGAAGTCGTCATTTGTGGTCTCTATCTAATGTGGACTTGATTTGAAATTTAGCTTACTTCTTGACCACTAAACTGAACTGGAAGCTATAGCAGTGAATACACTAAGCTTCGGGGGGAGAGGGCTGTTACGGTGTAACGCAATTTACCCTACCCTGTGAACCTATTTTGAACTGGCAATATCGCCGTAGAAAATCTTAATCTTTCTATATGTCTAAGCGGATGGTTTCCCTCGTACTACTACGTGCTTTGGTGATACCGAACTTATTTATATTTCTTATTGTGGACTGATGGCAACGTCTTTGGATTATCGCATTTCTGAATTGTACGGACTGTTTCAGTTCTCTTCTAATAAGTGCTGCAATCTTCCGCCAGACACCCACAATAAGTTTCCCCTCCCCAAGCGCTCTTCTACCTATCAGAGCGCGGCTACTTCCTGATGGAGCAAACCTCGCCATTTTGACCCCCGACAGTACGCATTGGGAAGTCATGGCATGCGGTTGTGTTAATTGGATTGTTAAGATGTTGGCGTCATGTTGGAGTATAGACCCCGGTTGAGGGTCTTGAGATGTGGGTTTTAAACCCAAATTACTTTGTTTCCTGCATCGTCCTATTATGATACTTTTCAGCTAATTCTGACCAGGGAAACCAAACTCATCAGCAAGCATCTGTAAGTATGTGAGGAACTAGTTCATCATGCCTGAGCGTCAGCTTCACCCAAGTAAGTGGCTTCATCATTTGGCAAGTTATATCCTGTGATTATGAAACTGCAAGGAAATTCGTGTGATTCGTGTCTTGAAAATTAACTCTTTCAAGGTGGAATTTCGTGAAAATAATTATTTTGGAAATTACTAAGCGGACGGACGTGTGGTTAATTCTAATAATATATCAAAATTATTGGTATGTAAAGACTACGAAAATAAGGAAATCCTTTTTAAATTAACTATCATTTTCACCCGTTAATGAACTTCATTGATCATGTAAATTAAAAATGTGTCGGGCACTTAGTGCCCTTTATACTGCGTGAGGTTCTGCAGAAGCATATAATTCTAGTTTCCTTGGTTTAAAAAAAAACCTTGCTTCTATTTTTCTGGTATTTTAAACTTTGGTGTTTCCCGATTTTTAATTTTTTTGTTTCTTGCCTTTGTTGTGCCTTGTACCATGATTGGTTTGCGGGCGTATGTTTTCGTTGCTATGGTAACGATTTGCCTTTGGGGGCGTGTTGGTGATTGTTGCCTGTGGGTTTTGCGTGTTTATTGTGGAGCCGGAGTTTACTTAAGAATTTTCGATTTATGTGGAAGTTTTCTTTGCTCCTCACTTGATCTCTTACGGTTTTCTTCCTTTTCCCCCCGTTTACTGTGTGTGATTTCCGGTCGCTAATCTTATTTGACCCCTCGTAGTTTATTAATTGGGCTAGAGTTCTATGCTCCTGCGAAGCCTCCTCTTATTAAGAAAGTTCAATGAAACTCGTTAATTGAGTGGCTTTCCCTAGGTTTAATACGTTAGTTTTAATTTCATTTTAGTAAGTCTAACAAACGGGCCCCGTTTAAACCTTCTGTGAACAATTTAAGTTTTAATTCGAATCATTTTCTGTTATTATGGTAATGTTATCAAAGTGTACTATTTCTGGTAATGGATTTAGTGTCTTTAATTAGTACAATTTTCTGTTTTTAAGTTAATGATTTCCATCAGTATCATTTTCTGAAAAGGACTACGTTTTTCAGTTTCATTCGTGTATTTTCTATTATTCACTAATTGTTTTTTTGAACTACTTAAAATACTTTTATTCCCTCAGATAGGACGATGTTCTTTTGGTTTCATGTTAAGTTTTCATTCTTTAATTAAAAGTTTATTTGATTGAAACCAGTGTCTCCTCTTATTATCTGTGTGGTTCAGCGCCGGAACAAGGAATTTTTATCCATTTCCTCTGGGAGTTTTATTTGGGCCTTGCTGGGTAAGTAACTGTTGGATGTAATTTTCCTATCCTTGTGACTGATTGCCTTAATTTGTTTAATAAACATTGTTTATTTAACACCGGTTTATAGGTAGTACCGACCGGTGTTTGTTTGCTAACCGCTAGTGTAGTGTCTTACTGCGCTGGTGGCTTAATGTACTCAAAAAATCATTTTCGATGGAGTCTGCACAAGGTTTAACGCCCCCATCAACAGCCCTTACTTATTGCTAGCTTTTACACACACCCCGCCTCACACCATAGTTTTATACGACCGGCTGCCCTTCCTGGCTAGGATTTTAAATCGCAGTATACGTGATAAATTTGTTGTAGCGGGTTTTATAACTAGATATCCCGGTACCGACACATAGCCTACTCCCGACTAGAAGAAGCCTGCACAAGGCTTATTGCCTCCATCCGACAAATGAATCAGCATCAACACTCTTGTACTCAAAAAATCATTTTCGAAGGAGTCTGCACAAGGTTTAACGCCCCCATCAACAGCCCTTACTTAATGCTAGCTTTCTTGCACACCCCGCCTCACACCATAGTTTTATACGACCGGCTGCCCTTCCTGACTAGGATTTTAAATCGCAGTATACGTGATAAATTTGTTGTAGCGGGTTTTATAACTAGATATCCCGGTACCGATACATAGCCTACTCCACTGAAGAAGCCTGCACAAGGCTTATTGCCTCCATCCGACAAATGAATCAGCATCAACACTCTTGTACTCAAAAAATCATTTTCGAAGGAGTCTGCACAAGGTTTAACGTCCCCATCAACAGCCCTTACTTATTGCTAGCTTTTTTTTGCACACCCCGCCTCACACCATAGTTTTATACGACCGGCTGCCCTTCCTGACTAGGATTTTAAATCGCAGTATACGTGATAAATTTGTTGTAGCGGGTTTTATAACTAGATATCCCGGTAACGATACATAGCCTACTCGACTGAAGAAGCCTGCACAAGGCTTATTGCCTCCATCCGACAAATGAATCAGCATCAACACTCTTGTACTCAAAAAAATCATTTTCGAAGGAGTCTGCACAAGGTTTAACGTCCCCATCAACAGCCCTTACTTATTGCTAGCTTTTTTTTGCACACCCCGCCTCACACCATAGTTTTATACGACCGGCTGCCCTTCCCGACTAGGATTTTAAATCGATATCCCGACATAGCCTACTCCTACCGAAGAAGGCAGCTTAACGCCTCCATCCAACGGGGATAGCGGGTTCGAACTAGAAGCCGTAAATGCTAGGCGAGGGGCCTGCGCGATCGTCATTACATGATCTAGCTTTAGCTCAATACCTACAGGTAAGGAATACCGCGTATGTACCCTCGAGAAGTCGAGGATCACACGCTAACTTTCCAAGGATCGAACTCTTAAATTCTGACACCTCGGCGTCAACAGGAGGTTCGATTCCGGCTTAAATACGTCAGCCTGCGGGACTATAGGTGGGAGCTCTTGTTGCATTCTTTCCGACTGTACCGCAGTTGTCAGCTCAGCGATTTTTCCACATCCGCTTGGTAACAAGCAGAATATTTAGCCGCAGCAGTCTGCGCGAAGTGCTCACAGTTCTCTGTATGCGTTTATTACGTACACACACATCTCCCGTCTGCAGTGAATATTATTCTTCAGCCTTTATCTTAAGGTAAGGTAGAACTGTTAATTACCTTTTTTTATTTGCAAAGCAACTTCTACGCTAGACATCTACATTCATATATGTTTGTTCTTTTTTTTTTTTAGGTACCGTTCGAAAGTACGCAACAATTTTATTCATCCGAGTAACAGTCTGCAGCACATGCATTTTTAAGGTATGTTTTCGAACTTTGAGTTGTAAAGATAACTAGGCTAGCTGATACACCCTACACTGCATTCATATATGTTTGTTCTTTTCTTTTTTAGGTACCGTTCGAGTTACAGGCTTGAAAGTACGCATTTTATTCATCCGAGTAACAGTCTGCAGCACATTCATTTTTTTTAAGGTATGTTTTCGAACTTTGAGTTGTAAAGATAACTAGGCTAGCTGATACACCCTACACTGCATTCATATATGTTTGTTCTTTTCTTTTTTAGCTACCGTTCGAGTTTCAGGCTTGAACGCACGCATTTTATTCATCCGAGTAACAGTTTGCAGCGCGAAGATTTTAAGGTATGTCTGACCTCTATTCGTTGAAACTTGGTTTCTTCTAAAACATCGTAACTTTAGTCTATTGATAAATAGTTGTTCTCTTTAATCCTCACGCTATAGACGAGGTGCGTACATAGCTATGTCTGCCCTCAACAGGTTGAAAGTTGGTTTCTTCCGTAACTTTAAGCTATTCATAAATAATTGTTCTCTTCAACCTACATACTATAGACGTGGTATAATTTCAAACACGTACACATAGCTATGTCTGCCCTCAACGGGCTGAAACTTGGTTTCTTCTGTAACTTTAAGCTATTCATAAATAGTTGTTCTCTTTAATCTACATACTATAGACGTGGTATAATTTCAAACACGTACACATAGCTATGTCCGTCCTCAACAGGCTTAAACTTGGTTTCTTCCGAACATCGTAACTTTAGTCTATTGATAAATAGTTGTTCTCTTTAATCTACATACTATAGACGTGGTATAATTTCAAACACGCACACATAGCTATGTCCGTCCTCAACAGGCTTAAACTTGGTTTCTTCCGTAACCTTAAGCTATTCATAAATAATTGTTCTCTTCAACCTACATACTATAGACGAGGTGCGTACATAGCTATGTCTGCCCTCAACAGGCTTAAACTTGGTTTCTTCCGAACATCGTAACTTTAGTCTATTGATAAATAGTTGTTCTCTTTAATCTACATACTATAGACGTAGTATAATTTCAAACACGCACACATAGCTATGTCTGCCCTCAACAGGCTTAAACTTGGTTTCTTCCGTAACTTTAGTCTATTGATAAATAGTTGTTCTCTTTAATCTACATACTATAGACGTAGTATAATTTCAAACACGCACACATAGCTATGTCTGCCCTCAACAGGTTGAAAGTTGGTTTCTTCCGAACATCGTAACTTTAAGCTAATCATAAATAGTTGTTCTCTTTAATCAACATACTATAGACTTGGTATGATTTCAAACACGCACACATAGCTATGTCCGTCCTCAACAGGCTTAAACTTGGTTTCTTCCGTAACTTTAAGCTATTCATAAATAGTTGTTCTCTTTAATCTACATACTATAGACGAGGTGCGTACATAGCTATGTCCGTCCTCAACAGGCTTAAACTTGGTTTCTTCCGAACATCGTAACTTTAGTCTATTGATAAATAGTTGTTCTCTTTAATCTACATACTATAGACGAGGTGCGTACATAGCTATGTCTGCCCTCAACAGGTTGAAAGTTGGTTTCTTCCGAACATCGTAACTTTAAGCTAATCATAAATAGTTGTTCTCTTTAATCAACATACTATAGACGTGGTATAATTTCAAACACGCACACGTAGCTATGTCTGTCCTCAACAGGTTGAAACTTGGTTTCTTCCGAACATCGTAACTTTAGTCGTTCTCTTCAATCCTCATGCTATAGGCCTAACTCACAGCCATGTCCAACCTCTATAGGTTGAACATCGCAACTTTAGGCTAATCTCTATTGGTGGTTCTCTTTTCAGAACTTGTTGCATACGCTGTTCACCTAAACACTTTATTCGAAGAAAGAGAAGACACTATGTTCCCATGCGAGCTGTGTAAGGCAATGTTCACAAGACGTGACAGCCTTGCACGCCATGTAAAAACAAAACATCATCAGCTATCTGCTTGCGACTATAACCCTACTATGTTCCCCTGCGAACAGTGTAAGGCAACGTTCGCAAGACAGGATAACCTCGCACGTCATATAAAATCAAAACACCCTAGCATAACATCTGCTTTATGTGATGTTTGCGGGCTGTACTTCGCTAATGTAGAGCAATACCAGGCTCACTTAGCAGAGGTACATCAAATATCTACTTGCCCTCAGGTAGTAGTAGGGAAAAAGCGTGCAGCTACTGATGTAGCTGTAGAAAGTACTAGTAGTAAAAAACCTAGGAAAAATGAACTTCAAACTATTCACTGCGAGCACTGTAACACTGATGTACCATCTTCGCATTTTCAGGGACACTTACGGAGTAATGCGCATAAAAATAATGCGTGTAGAAGTGGTAGTAACGCAAACATCGAGGAAATTAATACAGCATTTAAAAGTAGGATTGCTAGTTACCGAATTCGCACCAGTCAAAAGTTTCAGAGCACTTCAAACTTTTTAAATTGCGTTCAACCGGATGTACAACAGCTTCTTGCTAAATCTTTGTCCAATCATAGTTTATTTAAAGTTAATTTTGAACTTTTCGCCTTGTACATTAAAAGCACGGATGAATCCGAAATAACGGACATTAAATCATTTAATACGAAGAATTTTGTCATAAGTGAGTCGACTAATTTTGGTGATGTACTTAGGGATGTCTCTAACATTATTTCAACTAAGAGCGAGGAATTTCAGGAAAAGGAATCAGGGTGGGCTTTAGTTGAGATAATGTATCTAGAAGTTAACATCAATAAGTACAATCCTATGCGTGGATCTTCGCACATCGAGCTGCCGACATGGATTCAGCAAAGAAAAGCTGTTGTAAACATCCAAAACAACGACGAAGCATGTTTTGCATGGGCGGTGATGTCAGCTTTAAATCCTGTGAAACGGAATGTAGCGAATAGAACATCATCCTATCCACACTATTCAACGCAGCTAAATTTCGATAGTATAGAATTTCCTGTGCAGATAAAGGATATTAAGCGCTTTGAGGAACTAAATAACATTAGTATTAATGTGTATGGTGTAGAGAAAAAGTCTGTAGTAGGTCCTCTGTATTATACATGTCATAAGAAGAGTACTCACGTTAATTTACTCTATATTGAAAACAGTGAGAATAGCCACTTTTGCTGGATTAAAAATCTGAGTAGACTTGTTGGCAGTCAGTTGTCAAACAGGTGTAACAAAAAGTGGCTATGTGATGGATGCTTGCAGTATTTCAGAAATGAAGATCAGTTAAAGAAGCATTCCAAGAATGACTGCAATCATGTACGTACAGAGATACCTACTACAGGCAATAACGTTTTAAAATTTACAAATTTTCACAAGCAGATGTGGGTACCGTTCGTGATTTATGCAGACTTTGAAGCCATCCTCACGCCATGCAACACATGCTCACCTAATCCTGACAACTCTTTCACTAATACTACGCACATGCATGTCCCGTATAGCTTCGCGTATTACATCAAGTGTAGTTACGATAGTACGCTTAACAAGTTAGAGCTGTATCGAGGACATGATGCTGCTAAAGTATTTTTAGAAAGACTTGAAAGTGATGCAGTTCGTCTCGGTCGTATTCTGAATAGTAATATTCCTATGAAGCCACTCACCGAAATTCAGTTAAATGATCATGAACGTGCTACAAAGTGTAGCATTTGTGATGGGGAATTTTCCGAAAATGACCCTAAAGTTTTTGATCATGATCATTTAACTGGTTTCTACAGATGTGCCGCTCATTATAGCTGTAATCTTAAGTATAGAGTTCCTAAATTTATCCCTGTAATTTTTCATAACTTATCTGGTTACGACTCTCATTTCATCATTTCACAATTTGGAGCTTCGGATGAAAAAGTAGATATAATCCCTCAGAATAAAGAGCGGTACATTGCGTTTGCAAAGTCTGTAAAAGTAGATGCTGAGCATTCTATAAAACTGAGATTCCTTGACTCGTTTCGCTTTATGGCGAGTAGCCTCGATAAACTTTCTAGTCATTTACAGCCTGAACAATTTACGGAAATTCGACGCGTTTTCTCTGAAGAAGCGCAGTTTAATTTACTTCGGCGTAAGGGTGTTTTTTGTTACGAATATCTCGACTGCTTAGACCGCCTCGAAGAACGTGCCTTACCATCGAAACAATCCTTTTACAGCTCGCTGAATTCAGCAGATATTAGTGATGATGACTATTTACATGCACAACATATCTGGGAGCAGTTCCACATTCAAACGCTGGGTGAATACTCCGATTTATATTTAAAGACAGATGTACTTTTGTTAGCTGATGTTTTTGAAAATTTTCGCTGTGTTTGCATGAACACCTACAGCCTTGACCCATGTCAGTATTTTACTGCACCTGGGTTAAGTTGGGACGCGATGTTGAAACACACGCGTGTGAATTTGGAGCTGCTAACCGATATCGATATGGTGCACTTTATAAAAGCATCCATTCGAGGCGGTCTGAGTCAGTGCAGCGGCCGGTATTCGAGGGCTAATAATAAGTACATGCCGAGTTTCGATTCCAGTCAGGAATCTCGGTATATCGTTTACCTCGATGCTAATAATCAGTATGGGTGGGCGATGAGTCAGCATCTACCGGTGAGTGGTTTCCGCTGGCTGACGCAGTGCGAAATTGATGCTTTACAGCTACACGTCCTAGGTGATGAAGCTGATAAAGGTTATTTCCTCGAAGTTGACTTACAGTATCCTAAAGAGTTACACACTTCTCATAATGACCTACCGTTCTGCCCTGAAAATATGAAGTCCCCCTACATTGCATCAACGACGAAAATGCTCATTGCTAATTTATGCGATAAATCTAAGTATATCATTCATTACCGAAATTTAAAACAGTGTTTGCAGCATGGTTTGAAGTTATCCAAAATTCATCGCGTACTAGAATTTAATCAGTCACCGTGGCTAAAGCCATATATCGATCTGAACAATAATTTAAGAACGAATGCGGTTAACGAGTTTGAAAAAGATTTCTACAAGCTCATGAATAATAGTGTGTTTGGTAAGACTATGGAGAATGTTGACAAACGCGTTGATGTAAAACTGATTACAAACTGGGATAATATTAAGAAAAGGTATGGTGCTAACTATTTAATAAGTAAACCAAATTTCCACAGCTGCACCATCATACACGAGAATTTAGTTATTATACAGATGAATCGTGTCAAGGTTAAGTATGACAAACCTACCTACGTCGGCTTCACAGTACTTGAATTGGCTAAAACACTCATGTATGAATTCCATTACGATTATATGATGAAGAAGTACGCGCATAATGCGCAATTGCTCTACACAGATACCGATTCGTTTATTTATCAAATCAAAACTAATGACTATTACAATGATATAAAGCCTGACTTGGGTAGGTTTGATACGAGTAACTATCCTGCAGATAATCAATATCATCTACCGCTAGTGAACAAAAAGGTTCTAGGTAAAATGAAAGATGAATGTGCTGGGAATATTATCGATTCATTTGTAGGTACTAAATCCAAGTCATATTGCATAAAACTCTTAAATGAATTACAAATAAAGAGATTGAAGGGGGTTAAAAAGAATGTCGTTCAGAATCAGCTAAGTTTTGAAAACTATAACAATTGCATTAAAAGTAATCCACCTGTTTTGCATAAGCAAATGTCTGTCATTAGAAGCAAGAAGCACCAGTTGTACACTCATTTAATTAGTAAGGTAGCCCTTAATAGCGATGATTGTAAACGGTTTGTCATTCCAAATTCTACCAACACGCTAGCCTGGGGGCATAGTAGTATTGATAAGTACTACTTTACATAAACATTATGCTAGAGGTGTGTGTACTTACGTTACGCTGTCTTACATCACAATTCGGGAGAGGAACGCTGGTACGGCAAGTCTAAACTTGTACATTCAAGAATTGCATCGAGAAGTACGCTAGGGTGAAATGATTCGAGATAAAACTTGTACATACAAGATGTAAATAAATAATGTAGAATTGGCATATTCTTTTATTTTAGGTTAGGTATCACCTTCCTCCCGCTCCTTATTTGCAGGATAGCGTTTTTGTTTATTACTCATAGAAGAAAGAAGGTGATGAGCAGTTTCGTGAGTATAGTTCGGTAAGTATCTCGAGAGCAGAATTTTTTTTTGTCAAAAAAGCACATAGCTTTGTAAAGCACGTAGAATTTGCCACCACCGGGGCAGCACGGTGATTAAAGATGGTGGATGACAGCTCTGTCAGAAAAGCACATGGGTTTGTAAAGCATTTAGAATTTGTCGCCACCACATAGAGTGTAGCACGGTGATTAAAGATGGCGGATGACAGCTGTCAAAAAAGCACATGGCTTTGTTTCCACGTGGAATTTGCCGTCACCGGGCAGCACGGTGATTAAAGATGGCGGATGACAGCTGCACATAGCCTTGTTTCCACGTGGAATTTGCTGTCACCACATAGAGGGCAGCACTGTTCTCAAAGATGGCGGATGACAGCTGTCAAAAAAGCACGTGAGTATGTTTTCAAACAAGAGCACGTGGAATTTTTCAATTTGCCGCCACCACATAGAGGGCAGCACTGTTCTCAAAGATGGCGGATGACAGCTGTCAAAAAAGCACGTGAGTATGTTTTCAAACAAGAGCACGTAGAATTTTTCAATTTGCCGCCACCACATAGAGGGCAGCACTGTTCTCTCTGGATTAAAGATGGCGGATGACAGCTGTCAGAAAAGCACATAGGTTTGTAAAGCACATGGAATTTACCGCCACCACATAGAGTGCAGCACTGTTCTCTCTGGAGTAAAGATGGCGGATGACAGCTAACGAAATTGCCCGCAGCACAGTGCTCTATTGATTAAAGATGGCGGATGACAGCTGTCAAAAAAGCACGTGGCTTTGTTTCCCAACAAGAGCACATAGAATTTTTCAAATTGCCGCCACCACATTTCAAAGGTATCTAGCTAAAGAGTGCAGCACTGTGCTCTGTTGATTAAAGATGGCAGATGACAGCTGTCAAAAAAAAAGCATGTGAGTTTGTTTCCAAACAAGAGCACGTGGAATTTGCCGTCACCACATAGAGGGCAGCACGGTGCTCTCTTGATTAAAGATGGCTGCTGTCACGTGGAATTGTCTGCTACCACAGGTATCTAGCTAAAGAGGGCAGCACTGAGGTTTGCGATGCAATATGACTGCTATCAAAAAAAAGCATTTTTCAAATTATCCGCCACCACATTTCAAAGGTAAGTAGCTAAAGAGGGCAGCACTGTGCTCAAAGATGGCGGATGACAGCTGCACGTGGCTTTGTTTACCTCGCGCTAGTTAGGTTAAGTTGGTAGCACTAAGGTTTAGACCCGTCAAGATGGCAGCACTGTCGATGACAGGTGACGAATTTTGCAGCTACTGCGATATAGAGGGCAGCACAGTGCTTTGTGGTTTAAAGATGGCGGATGACAGCTGTCAAAACAGCACGTGGCTGTCAAAAAGCACGTGGCTTTGTTTACCTCGCGCTAGTGAGGTTAAGTTGGTACCACTAAGGTTTAGGTCCATCAAGATAGCAGTACTGAGGTTTGCGATGCGTTGTTGTCTGTCAAAAAGCACGTGGCTTTGTTTACAAATCTGTCAAAAAGCACGTGGCTGTCAAAAAACACGTGGCTTTGTTTACCTCACGCTAGTGAGGTTTAGGCCCGTCAAGATGGCAGCAGTGAGATTAGCGATGCGTTGTTGTCGATGACAGCTGTCAAAAAGCACGTGGCTTTGTTTACAAATTCAAATTTCGCGCTAGTTAGGTTAAGTTGGCAGTACTGTCGCGCTAGTTAGGTTAAGTTGGCAGTACTGGAAGAGGCCACTGGCTGAGGTGGAGGTGGCCACTGGGAGCCGGAGGTGGCGGTGGCGCCAGAACCATCCAATTATACTACTAACGATGACGAACTGGCTGTATATCTTAATGATTTTTTTGTAAAGAAGGGGATCATGAAGACCCAGTTAAGGAATTCACTCGTCCAACAAGTGAGGAACGGGAAAGTGAACGTGTTATTTGGAGTGGAAACGGCGAATTTTCTGTAAACACTCAACCGCGTGTTCATTGTCCGAGTGTAAACATTGAAAGTGGTAATGACCGTCTGAGTGACGGTACCGATGATGATGGCTGTAACAGCAAAAATTTCATGTTTTCCGTGAAATTCAATTAGGTCAAGATGCAAAATACCAACTTTAACCTGATTATTATGATACTCCTGGCCCGAGACACGCCCCTTCGTCAGACGCAAAACTATACCGCATTTTTTTTTCACCTTTCAGTCATAGGACCTCATAACTACAGGGACAAATGATATGAGAAATCATGTCTTGTCTCCAAATGCCACAACACAGCAGTGGCGCCCTAATACACTGATTGAAATGAAGGTTATCATTGCTGTTTTATTGGAAATGGGTATAACTAGAAGGCCGAGCATATTTTCTTAATGGGTAAAAAACTCCCGTTATATTCCATGCTTTGGAAATATGTTCTCAAGAAACAGATTCCAATTGATCTTGAGATTCTTTCATCTTGTGGACAATGATAATCTATCACCATCTGGTCACCCTGACTACAACCCATGTGCCAGGTTCGATCCCATTGTTGGCCATGCCAATTGTATATTGCGATACCACTGTGCATAACTCTTAAAATACACAAGATAAAAATGTGAAACATTACATGGTTATTCATCTGAAATAGGACATTGCAAAGAAGTCATCAATATATATCGTTGAGTTAAATTTTATGTTTTTCTCTGTCTTGTTTCTGAATTTTAAATTTTGGTGTTTGAAAATTGTTTGGATAATATTTTTTTCAAAATACCTAAGGGCATTTTAGTATTTTCATTTAGTTCAGCAGTTCTTGTTAACATTCATTCATTACAAATTTCAAGTCATAGTATAACATTTGTGAACTATTTAGTCCAGTGAGTGAGAACCTGCAAAATTCTCTAAATCTGTCTAGCACTCTTGATATACTGTGAGCACTCGGGCCTGGCACTAAGAGGGTTAACATTTTAATAGTCTATCTTCATACCAGAGGGTATAACATAAGTATACGGTAGAGACGTCTGTAGGGTAATGTCCAAACTTCTTGTATTAGTTGTCGCGAGTTTTAGATTGTATATGGCACTCTCCAAGGCGCTTCATTTAAATGAAGGGAGCGGGTGTATACAATTATTATTGTTGTTGTAACTAACCTATTAACATTTTTTCTTTTTTGCAACTTGCTTTACATCGCACTGACATAGGATGGCATAGGGAGCGGGAAGGAAGCGGCCGTGGCCTCATTTATGGTACAGCTCTAGCATTTGCCTGGTGTGAAAATGGGAAACCACGAAAAACCATCTTCAGCGCTGCCGACAGTGCGTTTCAAACCAACTACCTCCCAAATGCAAGCTCACAGCTGCGCACCCCTAACCGTTACATGCTCGGTCCTTTCACTATTAATAGTGAATATTAGAAAAGGTAAGTTTTACTAGGATTGTCAACAGCCACATTCAGTGAGGATTATACAAGAGTTGGAAGTTAAATAGTGGCAACACTGATGTGGAGACGCTATGCAACGGAATATTAATATTGTCGCTCATAGCACGCGTTGGTTACATAATTACCTTACCTCAGAGCAAATGGACTCGCCCTTCCCACATCACCTGCATGCGCACAAGCGAGAGAAACACAGTCACTTGTGAGCTAGCGGTGTAACGTAACGTTGGCACTATGTTTTCCAAACAGGAACAACGGAGTTGGATCAAGATTGAATGTGCCAGAGGTTGTACAGCAAGACAGTGTCATCAAGGTCTTCAAGAGGCTTGCGGGGTATCTGCATTGCCTTACAGAACAGTGGCACGTTGGGTAAAAGCCTTCAACGATAGTCGGCAAACTGTGGCGGACATTCATCGGGCAGGTCGTCCTACGAGCATCAGTGAAGAAGAAGTGCATCCTCTTGCCGCGTTACTGGACAGTGGTTGAAACCAGACGATTCATGATTTCAGAACTGTTGCAGAGATTCGACAGGCAGTAGACCGCTCCATTCGCACCATCAACAGAACAGGCTCTGCTAAAGGTATACTACTACTTGTACATCGCTGGCAACGGGTTATACACAATGCTGATGACTACATTGGAGGACAGTAAAGGTTGCTAACAAGTAACACTTTTGTATCTGTTGTAAAAAAAATAGTTGCCACTATTTAAGTTCCAACCTTCGTACTTGCTGAAATGTCCTGGGAATGAATTTTCTTTTAAACATCTATAAATACTGAACAACTCCGAAATTATTTTTAAAAATAAATAATAAAAGCACACAGCATCATGTGAACCAAATACTTCCTGCCATGTTCGAACAGAAAGAACGAAGTCCAGTTCTTTGGAAATATATCTTCTGAATTTTTCCCCAAAGACGGTATACAGATCCTTACCATCAACTAGAAACTACAAGCTGATTGGTACTTCCTTTTTAAAAAAAGTAATGGTCAAGTATGAACTGAGTTTTATGTCAAGTGCAGCTATGTTTAGATTATTCACTACCAAGAGAGTTGGCTGTGTGGTTAGGGTCGCACAGCTGTGAGCTTGCATTCGGGGGACAGTGGATTCGATCCAACCGTCGGCCGCCCTAAAAATGGTTTCCTATTTTCACACTAGGTAAATGTCTGGGACCTTAATTAAGGCCATGGAAGCTTCCTTCCCAATCCTCACCCTTTACCAATTCGCGCATCGCCGAAACTCCTAGAGTGTGTTGGTGCGACGTTAAACCACTAGCAAAAAATGAAATACAAAATGATTACTCACTGATACTGTCCAAAAAGGCATTCAAATTTCTGTACAATGAACATATCAATATCTGCTACTATCTCATAGGTAGGACTGCAAGAAGAAGGCTGAATACAGCATGGATTAAGAAACAGATATTTCTGTTAAACAAATTTCTTTCATGTAAAGAAACAGTTGTTGCTACTTTGTGCAAGACTAGCCAGAAATAGAAGCCCTTTCCTTTTTTCTCCTTCTGAACAGTGTACAGGAACACTGTATCACCAGCTGCAAACATCTTGTGGGTAAAAAGCATCACTACCTACTTCTGCATGTTTTCTAATATAGACATGCCAACTTTCCAAAGTAAAAAATCAGGAGAAATTTGGTGGCGAATCACGACATATTACGACACATCACTGATGACAGAACATGCACTCATTCATTATAATTCAATACACTAACAACTCTATTTGGCCTACATATATATATATATATATTCATTATTTACATGTGAATACTAAATACTGGACATACCTGAACAATAGGAACATGTGACTTTAACCCTTCAACATGCTGATCACATTACGACTAATTGCTGTTCAACACACCCGTAGCTGACTTAGACCTCTTCAGAAACTCGGAACTACATTTTTGCTCAAAGCACTTGCCTTGCTGACTTGATTTTAAGGTTAAAATTTCTCCACTCTGTTCAGACAGCAAGGATATGAACTGTGTTTTTGTCTTTGTGACTCTGCTAAAAATCCTTTCACATTCTGCATTCTGTGGAATTGATAAAATAGCGAGCATCACCTTAGCGAATCTGTCATATTAAAGTACACCATCAGCAGATTTCATCAGAACTACCAATGTCCATTAAATATCAATTCTTCCTTTTGCCAGATCTCTTTCTTCGAGCTGAAAGTTACAGAACTGGGAGTGCAGAATATCAGTTTCTTTATCTAAATGTTTCGTTTCACTAGTCAGAATGTTCGGAAACTTGTTAATGAAATATCGAAGGCTAGAAAATGATGCCTTCACTTATGGTAGAAATATTTGCAACTTCTGCATTAATTAAAACTTCATCCTTGAACGGAAATTTGTTTATCATGTAGTAACATGATGAAGAAAAACACTTTCTAACAGACTAAAAGAATATGCACTTTTCCTCAGACTTCAAAGTGTTCATTAAAGTAAACGAAAAGTTCCCTATCATCAGATCACAATAATCCTGTTGATTTGCTGGAGTATGATAATCTACATCAAGGAGAGAGGAGAAACTTTTAATAAAGTGTGGTTTCACAAACACTGCCGTCCCATTCTTCAATAGTTCCTCCAAAACTGACCTCAGTAAGCAGATGTGCGTCATACTTGACTGAAGAGTTACATTTGAATTCTCAAAGATATCCATAAAAATTGAGAGAAAAAAGGCAAAATGATTTATGTAAATTTGATGAAAGGAACATGAACAGTCGTTCTTCACGTGACAATGCATGGCTCTTAGTGTCATCACTAGTTTCATTCTTTTTAGTGAAATGAGGACTGTGTTTTCCTTTTAACTGAGGAGTGTGGTGAAATGTTATGAATAGGGCTTGGATTCAAGCATATTAGTATATTTTTTCCTGAATACTACACATTGAAAGAAGCCTTTCGGTGGTATTTTCATCTCTCTGGGACCAACGGAATTTAAGTTTATCGAGCGCATAAATGCATAAAACTGCGGTTTTCAGAATAGAAGCATATAAATGTATATTCTTGTGGTTGTTGTCTAAATAGTTTGTTTTTCTTCAAATTCCCCCTCCGAATTCGGGCCCTGACTCTCCTTAAGGTTCTAAAACATAAATAATTATTGAAAAGCCTATCTGGTGCGAATAACACAACAGCAGTTTTTTTTAAACTTTAGTGAGGTCATTCAAACACTCTAATTGGCCTCTGCCGGATTAGAGTGCGACTCGTCAGATAAGCTCTGGAAGTCCCAAGCATCCTTTAACTTCGAAATGTGAGGTATTTTAGTGGTATGCCTATTTTGGAAACCGGTATTTTTTAGGTGGCTTTTTCCATGAAGTGGTGGAAGATCCGACCTGATCAAGTGAAGTTTCTGCATTCTACTCTCAGTTCGTAATCGTATCCGTACGTACCTATCGAGTTCTTGTGATTTCTAAGTACGAAATGCCTAAAGTTAAGGAATCTCTGAGTGTTTTACTCCGACGATGTGCAAAGGAAGACCCTGACTCGTTTTCTACTGACGAGAAAATTCTTTTCTGCAAAATGTGCGAAAAAAGGTAAGTTCTTATTGACATTTTCACATCTACGTTCTTAAAGATATTACTGGTCAAACAGTTGAAATTTCAAGTAAGCCGTATGTGCAGCATAAGGTGCCTACCTACTAGGTAAGTAGAGAGAAGTCTAAGAATTAGAAGGGTAAACCCTTTAGATCCTCAGATTTTACATTTCCGAGGCGGAAATTGACATTTGGGTTTGATGGTTTTTCACGAGATCGTTGAGAGGGTGCTCGTATTTCTACTGCAATATTTGAAAATAATTTTAGAGTCCACAATGCTTTATTTTTGTTCATTCAATGTATTTTTTCACACTTATGCGTACCTACCTATTTATTTTCAGAACAAGGTTTCAAAGGGTTTTCAATTTCCCCAACATAAAGCCACAAGTGGGCACTCAGCAAAAGTCAAAGAATTAAAAAAAAAGGAAATCGAAGAAACAAGCACTGATACAACCTTTGTTCAATCAGCAACAGCACTCGGACGAGTTCTTTTCCAGAGTTTGTAGTGCGTTCTTAAGCGCCAACATACCCCTCTACAAGGTCGAACATGCTGAGATTAGAGCTCTCTTCAAGGACTTTGCAGGAAGTGAGTTGCCTCATGAGTCGACCCTTCAGAGTATGAAGAGGTATTCATGCATGATTGTCGTATTCCGCATTCTCGTTTAAACAATTGAGAAGTAATTTTAACATGGATCTGGCTCTGTCGAAATGAAGGCAATCCTCTCGATAATACCTTCATCCCATGAAGAATATTCATTCAGGTACTTTTTTCACTAGCTTCTACACGCAATCAGGGACGGCATCCGGAGCCACACTATTTGGTTATCTATCGACGAGACCACAGACAGTTGTGGAAGATACATGGCCAATGCTATTGTTTGAAAACTCAGTCCCAGTGAACCGAGGAAGGGCCAATTAATTCAGTGCTGGGAGCTAGATGTGACAAACCATGGTACCAAATTGCGAACAGTGCAAGCAGCTCTGCATAAGTACATTTTTGTTAATTTATTTTTCGAACGTTTTACCAAAGAAGAATAAGTAGTCTGGCTATAATTTCAATGCATTCTACATATACTTAGTGAAGACTCTGATAGTTAAATATCTCTTACAGTCGTACGACATGTCAGCATCCCATTAACTGAACGGTTCACCCTTCACTTGATGCATTCCTGTTTCAGGCTTGCTGTGGCCAACCTTTTCAGATGAGGAGGTAAACAAAGTACTCGCACTGGTGACTGACGCTGCTCCCTACGTGATTAAGGCAGGGAATAGCCTCAAGCTTCTCTACCCGAAGATGTTACATGTCACTTGTCTTGCCCATGCAATGCACAGAGTTGCTGAGGAGCTGCGCGAAAAATCGTCGAGCATCAACAGTGTCATTTCTTCAGTGAGGAAAATTTTCGTCAAAGCTCCTTCTCGCGTCCATGCCTTCGAGACGATGCGTCCAGAGCTCCCTTTACCTCCCGAGCCCATATTGACGCGATGGGGAACTTGGATCTTGGCTGCCTTGTACTACGCTGAAAATCATAGGGCAATTGAAGAGGTAAGACTATTTGTAACGTTTAAAATCTTCTCATTTTCGAGGTTTTTTCTATCATTCTTTCCATACCTTTTATGTTTACTCCATCATACTGTGCCTAATTTTGTAATTTTCTCAGTTATTCTCCTCGGCTATTTTCAATTACATTTTTACCAGGTGATCACTACGTTTGATGAGGCGGACAGCAAGTACATCGCAAAACCTAAGGTTGCTTTTAAAATGAAGGGTTGATGCCATCCTTGACTTTCATAAAAGCCTACATGAGTGTCATTCTTGAGGACATCCTAAAGCTAGAATTGCGAGGGATGGAGTTGGTTGAAGTGGTCGCTACGATACAAGGAGTCATCCAAGAAGCCGACTCGTGGCCTGGAGAGACTGGAAAAACCATGAAACAAAAGTTGGATGAATGAATGAATACTGATCTGCATTTAGGGCAGTCGCCCAGGTGGCAGATTCCCTATATGTTGCTTTCCCAGCCTTTTCCTAAATGATTTCAAAGAAATTGGAAATCCATTGAACGTCTCCCTTGGTAAGTTATTCCAATCCCTAACTTCCCTTCCTATAAATGAATATTTTCCCAATTTGTCCTCTTGAATTCCAACTTTATATTCATATTGTGATCTTTCCTACTTTTATAAACGCCACTCAAAATTATTCGTCTACTAATGTCATTCCACGCCATCTCTCCGCTGACAGCTCGGAACATACCACTTAGTCGAGCAGCTCTTCTTCTTTCTCTCAATTCTTCCCAACCCTAACTTTGCAACATTTCTGTAACGCTACTCTGTCGGAAATCACCCAGAACAAATCGAGCTGCTTTTCTTTGGATTTTTCCAGTTCTTGAATCAGGTAATCCTGGTGAGGGTCCCATACACTGGAACCATACTCTAGTTGGGGTCTTACCAGAGACTTATATGCCCTCTCCTTTACATCCTTACTACAACCCCTAAACACCCTCGTAACCATGTGCAGAGATCTGTACCCTTTACATACAATCCCATTTATGTGATTACCCCAATGAAGATCTTTCCGTATATTAACACCTAGATACTTACAATGATCCCCAAAAGGAACTTTCACCCCATCAACGCAGTAATTAAAACTGCTAGGACTTTTACTATTTGTGAAACTCACAACCTGACTTTTAACCCCGTTTATCAACATACCATTGCCTGCTGTCCATCTCACAACATTTTCGAGGTCACGTTGCAGTTGCTCACAATCTTGTAACTTATTTATCACTCTATAGAGAATAACATCATCCGCAAAAGGCCTTACCTCCGATTCCACTCCTTTACATATATCATTGATATATATAAGAAAACATAAAGGTCAAATAATACTGCCTTGAGGAATTCCCCTCTTAATTATTACAGGGTCAGATAAAGCTTCACCTACTCTAATTCTCTGAGATCTGTTTTCTAGAAATATAGCAACCCATGCGGTCACTCTTTTGTCTAGTCCAATTGCACTCATTTTTGCCAGCAGTCTCCCATGATCCACCCTATCAAATGCTTTAGACAGGTAAATCGCGATACAGTCCATTTGACCTCCAGAATCCAAGATATCTGCTATATCTTGCTGGAATCCTACAAGTTGAGCTTCAGTGGAACAACCTTTCTTAAAACCGAACTGCCTTCTATCGATCCAGTTATTAATTTCACAAACATGTCTTATATAATCAGAAATAATGCCTTCCCAAAGCTTACATACAATGCATGTCAAACTTACTGGCCTGTAATTTTCAGCTTTATGTCTATCACCCTTTCCTTTATACACCGGGGCTACAATAGCAACTCTCCATTCATCTGGTATATCTCCTCCGACCAAACAATAATCAAATAAGTATCAAATAGTATATCCCCAGAAATCTGATCAATTCCAGCCGCTTTTCTTTTTTTCAACTTTTGTATCTTACTGTAAATGTCATTGTTATCAAATGTAAATTTTATTACTTCTTTGGCCTTATTCTCCTCCTCTATCTCGACATTATCCTTGTAACCAACAATCTTTACATACTGCTGACTGAATACTTCTGCCTTTTGAAGATCCTCACATACACACTCCCCCTGTTCATTAATTATTCGTGGAATGTCCTTCTTGGAACCTGTTTCTGCCTTAAAATACCTATACATACCCTTCCATTTTTCACTAAAATTTGTATGACTGCCAATTATGCCTGCCATCATGTTATCCTTAGCTGCCTTCTTTGCTAGATTCAATTTCCTAGTAAGTTCCTTCAATTTCTCCTTACTTCCACAGCCATTTCTAACTCTATTTCGTTCCAGTCTGCACCTCCTTCTTAGTCTCTTTATTTCTCTATTATAATAAGGTGGCTCTTTACCATTCCTTACCACCCTTAAAGGTACAAACCTGCCTTCGTATTCCTCAACAATTTCTTTAAACCCATCCCAGTCTGTTTACAGTTTTATTTACCGTTTTCCACCGATCATAGTTACTTTTTAGAAACTGCCTCATGCCTGCTTTATCAGCCATATGGTACTGCCTAATAGTCCTACTTTTAAGACCTTCCTTTCTATCGCATTCATTTTTAACTACCACAAAAACAGCTTCATGATCACTAATACCATCTATTACTTCAGTTTCCCTATAGAGCTCATCTGGTTTTATTAGCACCACATCCAGGATATTTTTCCCTCTGGTTGGTTCCATCACTTTCTGAATCAGCTGTCCTTCCCATATTAACTTATTTGCCATTTTCTGGTCATGCTTCCAGTCGTTCGCATTTCCCTCCCAATTGACATCTGGCAAATTCAGATCTCCTGCTACAATCACATTTCTTTCCATGTCGTTTCCCACATTGCTGATTATCCTATCAAATAATTCCGAATCCGCGTCAGTGCTACCCTTTCCCGATCTGTACACTCCAAATATATCAAGTTGCCTATTATCTTTAGAAATGAGCCTTACACCTAGAATTTCACGTGTCTCATCTTGAACTTTTTCGTAGCTTACAAATTCTTCTTTCACCAGAATGAACACTCCCCCTCCCCCTCCCACCATTCTTATCCTATCTCTACGATACACACTCCAGTGCGGTGCGGTGAGAAAATTTCTGCATCCATTATATCATTTCTCAGCCATGATTCAACTCCTATTTCAATATCTGGTAAATATATATTTATTAAATTACTTAATTATATTCCTTTCTTTACAATACTTCTACAGTTCAACACTAACAATTTTATGTCATCCCTACTTGATTTCCAGTTCCCTGTTCCCTTATTACCGTTCCCTAGGCCTTCCCGTTTCCCTGAATGTACCTCCCTATTACCCTTCCAAACAAATTTCCTAACTTATACGTACCACTGCGGTTTAAATGAAGGCCAACTGAGCGCAGATCCCTATCTCCTACCCACCCATTAGGATCTAGAAATTTCACTCCCAGTTTCCCACATACCCACTCCATAGTCTCATTTAAATCCCCAATCACCCTCCAGTCAGAATCCCTCCTACACAGTATTCCACTAATAACAATCTCCGCTTTCTTAACTTCACCCGTGCTGCATTTACCAGATCCCACACATCTCCAACTATGTTGGTACTTATATCAGCTTGCCTTACGTTGTTGGTACCAACGTGAAACACAACCACCTTCTCCTTCCCCTCCTCCCTCTCTTCTACTTTCCTCAACATCTGCCTCAACCTAATTCCTGGACAACATTCTACCCTGGTTCCCTTTCCTCCACACACTTTCCCCACGTGTCTAACGATGGAATCCCCCATGACCAGAGCCTCAACCCTACCCACCTCATTTGATCTCCTCCCCTCCTGGTCAGCCCTGTCTTTCCTGATAGCTGCAGAAGCTACTCCCACCTCGCTTTTCTCCTTCCCATGACCCCGTTCCACCTTTCTTTTACTATCCTCTACTCTACATTTCCCTTTTCTACCTTTTCCCTTCCTCCTACTTCCACACATCTCAGCAACAGTTCCCTGTCCCTCATCTTCCCTCTGTTGTTCTACCTGGAGTGACTCGTACCCATTTCGCACAGACACCTGTCCTGAATTCTGATCCTGAATAGAGCCCTTAGTCTGCAATCTCCTTCGTGCTGTCTCGAAATCCCTGTTGGAGTGCAGCGTTGGACTTGGAGAGGATGATGTGTGGCGAGTCTGCACCGTCAGAGGATTTTCCGAACTACTCTGCACAAGAAGCAGCATCATTCAAGTATTTAACTAACGTGCCAGTTGACGTCGAAAGATCGTTCTCATCATTGAAACTTTTATCGTCTGATTTAAGAAAATCATTCAAAACTGAAAACATAGGAAACATTCTTGTTGTACAGACCAATGCAGATTTACTTCATTGGCTCATCTAATTCTGAACATTTTGTAAATTAACTTTTAAACTGTAACTTTTATAAGAAAAATTCTCATATACATACTTGAAACTTGAATGCGAGTATGTCGCATTATATCATAAAAACAAATAGAAAATAAAGCTCGTATATAAAGATGTGTTATTGGATTTTTCATTTCACTTTCCTTCTATAGTTTCTATCGGTGTTTTCGAGTATATTTTGCATATTTGACTGCATATAATGGGTTTTTCAAGCATATCTATGCAGCATATAATGGGTTTTACGAGCATATGTTTCGAGCATATAACACATGGTTCCCGAGCATATCTGGAGATTTTATCGAGCATATCGATCCGAGCCCTAATTATGAAAATGCTTCACCTTTTCAGACAAACAAAACACATCTGCACTTATACTGTGCTTAGGAATTTGTTAAGACTTCAAAGTTCCCAACTGAGAATCCTTACTCACAATTTCGCTCCTGAATAAAGTAACTAAATGGTTCCACTGCAGAAAAATCCTACCTAAACACCTTCTTAGTGAGAAGTGATAAACATCGAATAGGCACATGCTTCAGAATTTTTCTGATCTCTGTGATGTGTAAAGTCTGAAATTCTCTGAACTATTCTTTCCTCTTGGCACTCCTTTCCAGATAATAAAATATATTAATTATAATTCCATCTACATTTACGAGCAAGCCCACTGCACCCTTCTCTGCAGCAAGATTAATTAGGAGACAAAAGCAGCCTACGATGATTATGTTACTATTTTCCCGTTTCAAACATCCTGCAACACCACTCTTCAATCCTACCATTACTGGAGCATTATCAGCACCAAGAGCTAGGCAAAAAGTTGAGAGCAAAAGATTGGCAATATTAGCTACAGTAGCATCCTCTTCTAAATTAGGCACAGAGAGTAGGCAACTCTGAATTTCATTGAGTTCAGGCCCAAAAAATATTACAACAATAGGATATATTTTCAAGTCATTTTATTGCTACCATCAGCAGCAACAGAAAATGCATTCACCTGATATTGTGATACAATTTTTGCCTTTTCTTCCGTGCACATTTCTGTAATGATATCCGCTGTTTTCATTCTAGCACACCCATTTCGTTTAGCTATTTCCGAATTGGGAAATATTTTGTAAAACAAAGGCCCCGCATGGTCGGCACAATTTACAGGCAGGTTTATGTTCTACGATAAATGACGTAAATACAGCCTCGGCATTCGTCACAGGATTTACATCTTGGTTTTTACATGAAAAGTTCAGTTTCTGGTTTCTTTCTACACACTGGGCACTCTCCTTAGTCTATGTTTTTTCGTTTGCATATGTTTGAGTATATCGCACTTCCCGCCATGTGCGCCTGAAAAATCACACATACATATAGTACAAAATGTGAACTTGGGTCCCTTCCTAGATTCACTGAAACACGGAGACTCTTCCCTACAAGCACTTTTAAACACTGCATCATATTTCTTTTTTTGACATTCTGGCCAAAACAAACATTAAGACATACAACACGAGCACTTATGCAGGTCCTGGCCCGGGCAGGTTAGGTTACTCGCTTGCGACTTAAACTTCCTCTTCTTCTTCTTCTTCTTCTTCTTCGTGAACTGTTTTTGAGCTCCTTATTTATTAATTTTTTCCCAGTCAATATTCTTATGTAGTTAACAAGAACTATATAGACACCTAACCGTACTGAGCACTGAATAAAAACACTCGACAATATATACAATATACACTTGATAAACTCATATAGCGGAAAGAATAATTAAAGCAAGTGCTAAAACTTCGTATAGAAGGTAGAAAGGCAGGTTCAGGGAAGCAGGAGGAGATGAATGATCAGATATACAATCGAACACAAAGGAATCCAGGAACATGTCTACTCACTTCTTCTTCTTCTTCTTCTTCTTCTTGAAAGGTGTGGTTGGACTCATGTGTTATCGTCCAGTCACGAAAACATTAATTACTTTAACACTGACACATGTATCACTCGCATTGTACTTTAAAATGTAATTGATAGAAAAAACATACCATAGGAGTCACACAAGAAACGATGATGACATATAGACAGAGGGTAAAGAGATTTATATCCTACCAAAATTATGATAAACATTTTGCAATGGAAGAGAGAGCATAAAGAGACTGTCAGAGGATTATAATATAATATGTGCATCATCAAGAAACTGATTTATGCTGTTCACAAGAGTAGGAGTTAGAGAGGATAATAAACACGAAATACTTGTGGGGAAGGGGATGCCCATGTTAAGCAAAGAGGATAGGAAGCGCTGGCGCGGAACATCAAAAGCAGGACATTGTAACAGAAGGTGATTACTGTCAGTATCAGACAAGCCACAAGCACAGGAAGTTGGGGGGAAGAAGATGAAAACGATTTTTATATTGGGGAGTAAGGGCATGATTAAAACGTAGACGTATAATAGATGTGATATGGTGCCGAGAGTACGTACCATAATAAAACCACGGTTTAAGAGGAATAACAGGTTGTAATTGATGATAAAAACATCCCTTTTCTCGTGACGTTTCATTCCAATCGGACTGCCAATGTCGATATGCTATATCCCGCACTTCATGAATGAGATCAGAAGGGGGGGATCGCAAGAAAAAGAGGGGGGATTGTTGTGATGCTCGTTTAGCTGCCTGATCAGCAGTCTCATTCCCCGTGATACCAGAGTGACTGGGAATCCAAACTAGAGTTATATAAACACCAGAACGAGTAAGGATATATAAGAGATACTTAACGCTATATAAGTACCAATTAGGGGAAGAGAGAGGCGAGCATAAGGCATGCAGAACATTTTGTGCATCCGTGAAAATCGACACCTTATCATAAGCATGTGACCTGATGGTAATGAGGGCTTGTCTAATAGCAAACAATTCGACGGTAAAAACAGAAAAGGCAGAAGGGAGGGAAAACTCAGAGAGAGTATACGGTTGGGGGATATAAAAGGCTGCTCCAACGCCGTGTGCTGATTTTGATCCGTCAGTAAAAATGCTTACTTCCCTTATGTAGGGGGAAAGTCGAATACGTTTAGTTGCAAGAGGGGAAAGAGGAGTAGAATGTGTTAGACAAGAAAATGATTCAGAAGAAGATATAATTACTTGAGGACAAAAGGACTGACTGTCATAAGGGATAGAGTATAAAGGCAATGTGGGTAAACGGAGGAGCTCAAATTCTCTTGGTATAAGAGAACGAAATGCGGTATATAAAGCAGGGACACGGTTTCCACGGGGAGATTTGGAAGAATAATAAGAATGTAAAAGTCGTAGCTTGGGGATAAGCTGAGACCGGGTGACAGTAAAATGTTTGAGGACATACTTAGCGGCTATGGAACATGTCAAATTATAAAGTAAGCAAGATATGCTAGAAGGCAAAGGAATTTTATGCTGAACAAGGTGATGTAAAAAACGGAGTCTAGCTGAACGATATAAAGAACAATTGAAAAAGATATGGTTAGCATCTGCGTCGGGAGAACAACATACACAGTGAGTTGACAGGTGAAATTTATATTTATACAATGCTGTAAGCGCATGATTAAATCTAAGACGGATGATAGTAATGATGTGTTGTCTGGAATACTTACCTGATACGAACCAGGGTTGTAGGGGTATGAGAGGTTGAAGTTGGTAGTATGATCGACCCTTGTAGTTTCCAGTATTTTGCCATTGTAATTGCCAATCTTCACGGGCCTTATGTTTAACATGTATAAAGTAATCAGTGGGTGGAGTAGCTATAGGGAAAGCGGGGAGTGGAAGACGTGACGCTTGTTTAGCAGCATTATCAGCTTGTTCATTAGCGTAAATTCCAATGTGAGCTGGTACCCAAACAAAAGTAAGGTAGACATTTGAACATTCAAGGGTGTAAATTAAATGTTTCACGTTATGTAAATACCAGTTGAATGAAAAGGAGATGGAGGAGAGTGATTGTAATACACTCATTGAATCAGTGTAAATAGTTACTTTGGTATAATGATGTTGTATAACATAAAGGAGGGCTTGTCTGACGGCAAAAAGTTCAGCAGAATAAATGGAAAAATAATTGGGTAATCTAATTTGTTGGACAAACTGTGGTTGTACAGCAAAAAAGGCCGCTCCAACACCAGTCGATGACTTCGATCCATCTGTGAAAATGTCTACAGAATTAGGAAAGGGGGAGACACATAATTTTTGTGAATCTGTACTTGTGTACTGTGCAAAGTAACATCGCGGCTATAATTAGAAGCAGGAGGTATAATAACATAAGGGCGATGGATAAAACATTCATAAGAAAAGGAGTAAGACGGTAGCTTTGGCATACGTAAAATGGAATCTCGGTGTTCATGTAAAAAGCTATATGCATGATATAGAGCCGGCATTTTAATAAGACGATGACGGAAATTGTCAGAAAGTTCAAATATAAGTTGTAATTATGGAATGAGAGGAGTAGCGATTATGGCAAATTTCTTAAGTAGGTATTTTGTGGTTAACATAAGGCGCCGTATTTGGAGAGGGGGATCGACAGTTTCCACAAGTAGAGCATTAGTAGGCGTAGTACTAAGAGCACCGATACAAATGCGTAGTGCACTAAACTGGATTGTATTTAAGTGCTTTAAGGTCGTGGTAGAAGCCATATCTAGCACATGGGCCCCACAATCCATTTGGGAGCGGAGTGTAGCCTTATATAAAGAAAGAGCAACGACTGGATCAGCTCCCCAATTTCTGCGTGTAACAGTTCGGAGGAGATTTAAATAAGAATTAGCTTTGTGCCGTAAATATTTTACATGCTGGGTCCAGGTTAGTTTATGGTCTAAGAATATTCCTAAATATTTGTGATGAGTACTTCCTCTTAAGTGCGCGTATAGTATTTGAGTATGTGACCAAAGGGAATGAGTATTTCACTGTATTATAGACCAAAGAGGAACACATGACTAGCCACCGTGCCCCGTACTGCCATCTGGCTTCATTATCAGAACTACTATCGACCAGCCATAGTCAGCCATATATCGACAGAACGAGGAAACACGCGGGAGTTTCAAGTAATGATATAGATGTTGATTCCCATAGGGAAACTGAAATATTTGTCCCAGATGGGTAAATTTATAATACCAATATAAATGGTCCGTTATTGGACATTATAAATTTTCCACTAGCCATGCGGTTTGGTAGGTGTGCTATTTACTAACTGATGAGCCCAACTTAGCACACTGGGGCGAAACGCTGGCAACCAGGAATGAGTTAGCTGGAAAATTTATAATGTTCAATAACGGACCATTTATATTGGTATCATAAATTTACTCTTTCGGGACAAATATTTCAGGTTCCCTATAGGAATCAACATCTATTTCATGGCCAGGCAGGCATCAGTTTTTTGTAACGAGACAAAGTCTCTCACAGTGCATTGGCACTGCCGGTGGCTCCAAGTAGCCTACGCAGTGGCCTACACGGTATGCACTAGCCATACGCCCTGGTGGGTGTGCTATTTACCAACTGATGAGCCCAACTTAGCACACTGGGGCGAAACGCTGGCAACCAGGAATGAGTTAGCTGGAAAATGTATAATGTCCAATAACGGACCATTTATATTGATAGTTTAAAATAATACGAAAATTACTGACACTGCTCTGAAAATTGGGAGATCGGGAATAACGATGAAAAATTGCAAGTCTCCTGCTTAAATCGGGAGAATTGGCACCTCTGTTGTAGCAATTCTTTCCATGAACCTTCATATATTCAATTATGACTTGTTGCAGGGTCAGGAAAACATTGTTCAGTGTCTCAGCAGGAAGGACCTTGAAAACTTTTAAAACAGCAGAAACAAGTTTAGCTACTGTGGATGAGTGCTATTGATTTTGCAGAGACTGTATGGCGCTGAAGAAGCCAAGATCGAGGACATTCAGATCTGGGCTATTTGGAGCATGAAAATACAAATGTATGGTTAGACCAGTATTAGTAGAGGCAGCTAAAAACTCAGGATTAGAATGATCAATGTGCGGTTTTCCATTATCCTGTTGTATGTAGACGGGTTTTGATGATGTCCATGAAGGCCATTTCGACTTGATAGCAGGAACTTTCTCAATGAAAATTTTCCTGTATTCGTTTTGTGTAACAGACTGGATAGGTTTTGTAACCACTGTCCTGCCTATTTTTTGTTACTCCGTTTTGGCTGGCTCCTGGACAATAAATGGAAATAGCTCAAATTTTACCTTCACAGAACTGATTATGTATTGAATAAAGACTGGACATGCCAATGCTGCTAGAAAGTTCACGTTTGTGATTATTCTGCCAAGTTCCACATGGATCAGTTTCTTCTGCTGCAAGGTAAAACTTGCCTGTTTATTCAGTAATGTAAAACCATTTTTCATCAGAATCAGAAGAGACAAGATACAAACTATGACCAAGACAAAGTCTAAATTTTTTCCAAGGCAAAGTCGACGAGTGTGATAGACTGTTGAAATTGTTTCAAGTTATAGGGAGGATATTGATGCAAGTGCAATGGACTAGTTAACTTGAAAACAACTCTCTAACCCATGGGTAAATAATGAAAATATCAAGCTCGACGAATTATTATTATTATTATTATTACTTGTAAGGTATGGCTATGAAGTTGTTTACATCTGTTAGTATTATTTACGTGGTTATGTACGGACGATCGTATTATTTGTGAGGTTATGTCATGAAACATCTGCTGTATGTATATTAATATGAGTTTATTTAAGGTAAGAACACGTAATTAATATTATATAAATTATTACCCGTATATATATATATAAGAGTTTTGTTTGTACTTTGCTCAGAATATGAAAATAATGGTATTTCTGCACCGGTCATATCCACAGTAACAAGGAAATGCACCTTTTTCTTTTCACGCATAAATAGAAAACGTCTAAAGAGAATTTGATGAAAATCGACATGCGAAGTCCGGGAATAAGTTACTACAATCTAAGCCATAAATAATTTTATTCATGCTGATAAAAAATGGTAGTTTAGGGGAAGGACTAACATTTAATTTACAAATATTTATGTTATTAGTTGTCCTATCTTAATAAACATTGGTATGCGAAGTCGGGGAATAAGTCTCTATAATCTATGCTATAAATACGTTTATTCACGCTGAGTTAAATGGTAGTTTAGGGGAAGGCCTAAAATTTAATTCTTAAATATTTATGTTATTAGTGGTCCTATCTCATTGAAAACTGGTATACGAAGTCGGATAATGAGTCGCTATGATATAGGCTACAAATCATTTTATTCGCGCTAAATGGTAGTTTAGGGGAAGGCTTAAAATTTAATTCACAAATATTTATATTATTAGTGGTCGTATCGAAAATACTACATAACCAAAGTTATGTAGAATTACATTTCCGACCATTTATGTCTTATACATTTTTACCGTACCGGCTATGATAACTCAGATATTAATGAATTTGCTTTTTGGTTGCTGAGTCCATATCGACGCCGAGCCACGAGAAAATGGGTTAACAGGTTTGAACGAAAATCTATATATATATATATATATATATAGTCTGGGAATAAGAAACTACAATCTAAGATATAAACAATTTTATTCAGCATGGATGAAATTGTAGTTCAAGGGAAGGCGCGTAAAATTTAATTTTTAAATACCTATGTATTTGGTCCTATCGAAAAGTACTACATAACAAAAATTACAGAGAATACAATTTCCGATCTTTTGTGTCTTATTTAGTTTTACCGTACTGGCTATGATATGAGTGGTATTTCAGAGTCGGAAGAAAACTAAATGTGAAGTCTACAATATCGAAAGCGCATAACATTGATCACAATAACATTACATTGACCATTGTTTGTTGCGTTGCCTACGCCAAGACCGACTCCAATCCTCAGACCTTAATGCTACTCTCGATCGTTCAAAGATGGCGAATCGAGTAGCCGTACTTGTTGGAAATCTGGATTTGTTTTGGTTTGTTGTTATGGTATGTACTCTGTGTAATTTGATGAAAGTTGACGATAAATGTTAGTTTCTTTGTAGAATATAAGTGTGCGAGTGTATTTATATGAGTCAGTGGACACATACGATCTGTAATTATACGCAGTAATGTGAGAATATGCTTGATTTGATCGTGTTTTTACCCAGAACATGAGTGCATTAGGTGGACAAGGGTTTAGTCTAACTATGACAATGCCTCTCATACAACTATTCTTAAGTTTCCTACGGAATAGAACATTAAGATAGAAATGGATTATGAATATACATCGTGATTATTTTGAAGTCCATGACAAAACTGTAGCGTGCATACATTTATTTATTTATTTATTTATTTATTTATTCAGGATCAGCAACAGCATAACGCCGAATTACAACGATCTGAGCTATGTACAACAGATATGAATCTAAAATGAAAGATATATAAATACTTACAAAGGACACGAATATACACAATCAAAACTGTACAATCATATATAATACATATTTACATAAACAACGTTATTAAAAAAGAAAAATACATTTACAGTAAATACAGGAGCAGAACGGGAAAGACCAAGAAGGAAAATTAAGTTATATGATAAATATCATGACAGAAGGAAGGAAACGTTACGAAGAGATCTAGGTTGTTGTTGATAGATAATGTATTAAACATTGCTGGAATACGTACCGAAAGGGACCTTTGGGTGAGAGAAAGCCGGGAGTAAGGAGTATGGAATAGGGTCTTCATTCTGGTATTACGGGATGGGACGTGGAGGGGAAATAAGGAAGCTAAATCTGGAGACCTAAACAGACCATTAACTGCTTTGTATAGCAGCTTTAGGTCGGCTACTTTCCTCCGAGCAGAAAGAGTCTTGAGGTTCAGTTTCCCAAGCACTTGGATAGTGCTTAGATTGCGACATGCAGGGACCCTGGCTCTGACGATAGCACAGAAAAAAGATTGTACACGGTCAAGGTGGCAGAGGTTTGAAGAAGCAGAAATGGACCAGACTGGAGAGGCGTATTCAACAATAGGTAAGATACAGGAAACGTAGAATGCTCGGAGGGCATTCACATCTGTGATGTCAGAAAACCTGTACAGTAAACCAAGGAGTGACATAGCACGTGAGGTAACCCTGTTTATGTGCGAGACAAACAACAATTTACTGTCAAAATGCACTCCTAAGTCTTTTTGATTGTCAACAAGAGCAATCGGTTGGTTCAGTAGGTGATATTGTTGTAGAACGGGGGATTTACGAAGTGTGAACGAAATGGTGGAACACTTGGAGGGATGAGGTTTAAGACGCCATGTAGTACACCAACCTGATAGTGAATCAAGTGCATTTTGCAATTGGATCGTATCTGTAGGAGAATCGATCTGCTTGAAGATTTTACAATCATCAGCAAAGAGCAGTATTTCACATGAATGGTGGGAAACAGTATCGATAAGGTCATCAATAAACAGGGCAAAAAGAAGTGGACCAAGGACACTACCCTGCGGGACACCAGAGAGGGTGGTGGTGAGAGAAGAACTGCATCCATCAAGAACAACGCGCTGTAGTCTTTCGCTCAGAAAGCTATTAATTAGAGCTAGGAGTCTCCCATGCACGTTAAACCGTTCAGAAAGTTTGTGCACAAGAAGAGTGTGATCCACGGTATCAAAGGCCTTCGCGATGTCGATATAGCATACATCAAGTTGAGAGCCCGCGTGGATGGCAGACGTGGCATGATGGAGGAGGATAGCCAAGTTAGTTACGCAGGAGCTTCCAGGAAGGAAACCATGCTGCTGAGGGGATATATAGGGATTTGTAAACGCAAGCAAATGCTGATGGATGATCCTTTCACAAATGATTGATAAAGCAGGTAATATAGAGACCGGGCGATAATTTGCAATATCCGACCTCTGTCCACCTTTAAGAACTGGTGTGATATACGCAAGTTTCCAGGAGCTCGGAAAGTAGCCGACTGAGAAGCACCGATTGAATATCACACTAATAGGGTATGAAAGACTTACTGCTGTATTCCTAAGGAAGATAGGACTGAGACCATCAGGACCAGTGGGTTTATTTTCTGACAAAGACGAAAGTAGGGAGTACACTTCAGATTCAGTGGTAGAAATATTACTGAGGCTATGGGAAGTAACAGGTTTACATTTAGGAAACTCAACATATTGCACAGGTTTAACAAAATTAGAGGTAAAATATTCATTAAATAATTCAGATCTATCTGCTCCACTGGCTACAGACTGGTCCCAGGTTACTACTTCCGGTATTCGTTTATTGTCTCTTCTGTTATTTATAAGTGACCAGAACCTTTTACTGTTGTGTTTTACTTCAATGCAGGCTCCGTTAATATAGTCAGAGTAATCCCGCCTTAATAAGTACTTGTGGTGTTTGCGAAGGTCCGAGAATATTTTATAATTACTCTCGGAAGGTGCATTCTTCCATTGTCTCCAGGCTACCGATTTTTGTAGTTCAGCACTTTTTGTATCACTCTTCTTCCATGGAGGGAATTTTCTGGACATCGAACGAGTAGGAATGAGGTCCCGAATCACAGCAAGCGTCCAATCATAAAATAAGTCCACCGCATCTTGAACTTCACCCACATGCAACAAATGCCATGGTAACAGGGACAGGGTACGATTCACAGTCTGCCAGTCAACTTTACGCCACACAGGCACAGAGCTCCTAAGGACAGGTCGATGACATCTCGGAGCACGGGGAGGGGTGAGAGTGAAAGTTGCTTCAAAGGACTTGTGGTTGGATTTAAAAATATTTCGTCCCACAGAAACAGATGAGGGCTCGTTATAGGAAAGCAGGTAGTCAAGAAGTCATTTTGAGAATAAATCTGAGGTTAAGAAAGCCATTTCTCTACTTCCAAATTATTCATGTTCCTCGAACAATTTAATTTAGATAAAATATAATTGATATTGTGTTATTCCGCCAGTGTCTGTGTGCTTCAAAGTGTCGAGTGATTTAGATGCAAGTTTGGCTGGATTTTGGAGTATAACAAAACTTATAAGTGTGACAGTTGTAGCAATCTGTATACTGTTACACAGAAGAAATAGTGACTTAGAGGAATTAGCTGGGTTTGTAACGTAGAGTTTTACACTGCCAACAACCTTCCGATTCATGTTGTGGTTATCTGTTATCAAGCAGACTGCACCTAATTGAAGCTCGTGCATGTGGTTAAACATTAATGTTTAGTCATAGAGTTCTTGCTCTCATGTTCTTTAATGGCTAAAAACCTATTATGTCTTTAGTGTCTGAACGTTTCATTACTAAGTTTACTATCATTGTGTGAAGTGCTGTTATGTCATATGTCAACATTATGTTAACATTACCAGGGCCGTTCGTTGGGTTAACATAATCATTTCGGGTGTACTTGGGCTAAGTTAAAGCGCTGGCCTTCTGACCCCAAGTTAGCAGATTCGATCCTGGCCGTCTGGTGGTATTTGAAGGTGCTCAAATACGCCAGCCTCGTGTCGATAGATTTACTGGCATCTAAAAGAACTACGACAGGACTAAGTTTTGGCACTTCGACGTCTCCGAAAAGCGTAACAAATGTAGTTAGTGGGACGTAAAGCGCATAACATTATTATTTCGGGTGTACTTCCTATTCGTTGGGTGCTGCATTTAAGAAATTGTCCACCACTTCAAAACTTTTTTTTTCTAGTTGCTTTACGTCGCACCGACACAGATAGGTCTTATGGCAACTATGGGATAGGAAAGGCTTAGGAGTAGGAAGGAAGCGGCTGTGGCCTTACTTAAGTTACAGCCCCAGCATTCGCCCGGTGTGAAAATGGGAAACCACGGAAAACCATCTTCAGGGCCGCCGACAGTTGGATTCGAACCCACTATCTCCCGGATGCAAGCTCACAGCCGCGTGCCGTTGATCGCACGGCTAACTCGCCCGGTACACTTCAAAACTAAGGCAACAAATTGTGTTTCACAGTTCTCATGACAGCGAATAAATCGAGGAATTTCATACCTTAATTTATTTTGAGTCCGCCTCTGTGGTGTAGTGGTTAGTGTGATTAGTTGCCACCTCTGGAGGCCCGGGTTCGATTCCCGGCTCTGCCACGAAATTTGAAAAGTGGTACGAGGGCTGGAACGAGGTGCACTCAGCCTCGGGAGGTCAACTGAGTAGAGGTGGGTTCGATTCCCCCCTCAGCCGTGCTGGAAGTGGTTTTCCGTGGTTTCCCACTTCTCCTCCAGGCAAATGCCGGGATGGTATCTAATTTAAAGCCACGGCCACTTCCTTCCCCTTCCAATATTCCCATCTCCCACCAAGGCCCAATGTCTCACGCTCCAGGACACTGCCCTTGAGGCGGTAGAGGTGGAATCCCTCGCTGAGTCCGAGGGAAACCAACTCTGGAGGGTAAGCAGATTAAGAAAGAAAGAAATGTATTTTGAAACATTCAAAATGATGTTTGAAGTATCATTTCAACAGTTTTATCATGTATTTTGATCTATCCAGCGAAGCGAAGTCTAAGAAAAAGCGTTATTTGACGAATTGAAATTTGTTGGTCTCTTTTCTAGTAGAATGTTGGCGAAGCGTTTTCATACGCGTAAAAGTGATTTTCCCTATGATGTCACATGTATCATGTTAATTTACCGCCGTTTATATAATATGTAATGATATTTTCGTGTTAGCCAATACCAGCAATCCGGCTACTTCGGCCGCCATGTTTTTTTATATTACGGTCTGAGGATTGGAGTCGGTCTTGCCTACGCTATAAAACAAGGCCTTGAAATGCACTCGTGGAAACGGGTTGCTTCCTAGTTCACCATTCAGACGCTAGGATCGCGTTCTTGCCCCCTTGTATTCGCATGGCCGTATATGTCAATAAGTAAATTATATTCTAAATAAAAAGAACTGAATGTTTTTGCGAGTACTGACAGTACTTTATTTATAGAGCGGTGCTGCATTGGCTTGGATATGTCATTGAAGTTTCTTAACTTTCCTTTTGAGGGGCTTCTTATCAAGTTTCAAGACTTTCTCTCTTCTACTTGAGTGGCTCAAAGCAATGTTGTCAAACAGAGGCCTCAGAAATTTTCATAGTTGAAAAAGAGGTGGTTTGTCGCCTTTACACTTTCCACACTTAATTTCACTGTTGAACATATCTTTCGAAAATATATTCGTACACCTTTAAGTAACTCTCTTCGGGGCAAGTAGGTGACAAATTCCGTCGTTCAGTGCAGAAATGCCACAGACGATGATTTTCGGTATCTGAGGGCACCTCGATCTTGAAAACGAATAAGACACAACGTTGGACTTTGAGTAGCTGGAGAACAGATATGTTCTAAACAGCCTGTGCAGTCTGTTTTTTCTTTTGCCACACGAATCATAATGTCGTTTTATTCCGCTTGGCGTCTTAGCTGGAGAAGAGCTCGATGTCATAGCTCGTTAGGTTTCTCGTCAATGCATAATGCAAATATATACTTATGAGGTATTTTACGCAGGCGACAGTGGATTGGGTAATCGAGATCTATGCCTGATACATTTCTCTCGTGAACCTTTTTTTACATTCTTTGAATGCATTTAGAATTTCTTAATATATGACAGGAAATCATTAATTAACCAACTGAGGCGTTCATCTTCAGTACTAAAAGATGCTTTTTTTGCTGGTGGCTTTACGTCGCACCGACACAGATAGGTATTGTGGCGACGATGGGATAGGAAAGGCCTAGGAGTTGGAAGGAAACGGCCGTGGCCTTAATTAAGGTACAGCCCCAGCATTTGCCTGGTGTCAAAATGGGAAACCACGGAAAACCATCTTCAGGGCTGCCGACAGTGGGATTCGAACCCACTATCTCCCTGATCCAAGCTCACAGCCGCGCGCCCCTAACCGTACGACCAACTCACCCGGTTAAAAGATGCTCGCTTTTCCTCGTTCCTGGAATATGTCTCATGTGAGGTGATGCAGACGTCATGCGCATCGAACAATTTCATAAAATGCTCCATAAAACAAATGGCTTATTTTAAACTGTATTTAATGCTCTCGGGACAAACCACCTCCATACTTTTCAAACCAGAGATTGTTTCAGGGTAAAAAAAAAAACAATATTTTTAACTCTTGCTACATTCATTTTCGCCAAATTTGTTGGGCAAATTCTCTTCGTTGGTTTCCTAATTTAAGATTTCTGAGTTTGAAGATGCCTCTCAAATGATCGCCGGTCACGGTAGCATTGGTTACGAAAAAGTCCAGTGACAAATTTTGGGATCGCCCGATTCTTATGACGTAACTCGGATCAAAACTTAGGAAGAGGGGCCTACTTCGAACAGCTTGAATTCGTATCTCATGCGTGCTTCCTCTGCATAATGATTCGAACATTGAACATTCACTGGAAACTTGTGAAACGAAATTCCACTACCTTTAATTTCTCGTGAATAAACCATGACTGGAACTGCGAATGCTTAAGATCAGACGAATACATAATACATTCACAACCAACTCAGTTAATGAACACGTTTAAAGGCGCGAACCTGGTAGACAGGGGGCAAGAAAGCGATCCTGGCGGCCCGGCATTGAACTTCAGTGTAACCACTTCCATAGCGTTTTACGGGCTCTATTTCCAGGCCTTGTATTATAACGTAGGCAACGGTTTGTTGTGATGTTATTTGTCTCTTATGCTGCCTCTCAACTCCGACAGATGGGATTACTGCTGTGTACCGAGTACACCGCCGTCTCGATCCTCCTGTAAGAGGTGACCGAGTATAGTAGCCTGACTGAATATTGGCGGGAAACAGCCGGGGAGTTTGAAAACTTTCTTCTTTAGCATGCAATTCCTCGGCTTCGTAGCTTTTTTTGATACAGCTGGTACGTGACACACTGATTCTTCATAGTATTCCAGTTATTCGATCCCTATTCTGATGCGCAGTTTCGAAGGAGCATTCTACATACTTAAGGCCGAGGCTGACTTAGTATTGGAACCGTAGTGGTAGTATGGCCTGGTGTAGAATAATAATTTAGGCCTATGCCAAATTATAGCAACACAAGTCACTAAATAACTCAAAATTCCTCCGTGAAAAGAACCATTTCTTAAGGAAAGCTTCTTCATCTTCACTTTTATTAAATTCTATATTAATTTTATTCCAGATAATCAGTGAAGAGGCGGTATCTCCTCTGGCTAGGGATGGCAAAAAAAAATTTAGATACCGATATATTGATATTGCGATATACTGAAAATTTATTTTCGTTAATCGATATTTATTGCACATAATATATCCAAGACCGACTAAATATATTGTAGTCAGTCTTGATATATCGGTATATTCAAACGATATTGATACATCGTTAATGATAACCAAGACCGACTACAATATATTATCAGACCAGGACTCTGGTGACAACGGACTTAACATCGGCAGTCTAGATAAATACGTACGTTTTTCATTATATTAATGTTTGTCCAGCCCTTGTCCCGTTTCCCTACGGGGTCGGGTATGAGGTGAGATGAATTTGTCGTGGCGGTTTTTTATGACCGGATGCCCTTCCTGACGTCAACTTCATCAGAGGAGTTAATGAGAGATGAAATGAATGACGTGATATATGATAGTAGGGAGAGGGTGAAACCCGGTGCCGGCACATAGCCTACTCCTGTCGAATAGCACCAAGGGGTCTGCTCAAGGCTTAACGTCCCCATCCGACGGACGAATCACCATCAACAGCGTCATATGCCCTCACTCCATATGAGCACTGCGGAGAGGTTTGGAATTTAATCCAGGCTTTTGGCACGCAATCTAGTGATTAGAAATTGTATACCACCACCTCCGCTACCCTGCCGGCCAACATTCTGATGGTGAAAATTTTTTCGACCAACGGGACTCGAACCGGCTAACCTCGGTGTTAGACCGTTTTAGACTTCAGCGCCTTAACGATCATGTATATATTTTATTTTTTGTCATTACTGTTTCATGCTATCACTAATCTCTCTATCATTGACAAGTTTACGCTACGTTTTTAAGTGATTTGATAGAATCTTGTAGAACGAAACATGCCATGCCATTCTTTGTATGTTAGTGTGTGTTTTACAGATATGTTTAAAGTGTTTTAATTTACATTGTATTTGCTGTGTGTTTGACAGACTGAAAAGCCTTTGTCACATTTAACTAAGTCATCGCTGGAAAACATGGCTTCATTTTTAACTAATTACAAATGAGAAAAAAGACAAATCCAACCGTGAGAGTTCAGGCAGGAATGCTAAAGCTAAAAAAGTAATGCATAAATGAAAGATCAAGCCATTTCACTTCTTGTTTATATGTCTAATTTCAGTCTTTGAATAATAACCTTTTAAATAATTCTTCATTAATTTATCCAGAATTGCTTTAGAAACTTCGAAGTTAATATCTCAATAACACTTTCTAGACGTAATTTATTTATACATTTCCATTGATATTTGAATTTAGCGCGATTTGTTCAGGGCAAGTCACTAGGAGCGCCATCGTCGAATTGTCTCCCGTTTTAGCAAGGCGAAATCCGCAAGTGTCGCGTATTATCTCTACTGTATTTGCTCTGACTTGGAGGAAAAAATTGCCAGATAGATTTTTCCGCCGCCAGTATAGTGAATTGATATTTTCCTACTCATCGGGTACTCCTAAGAAACAGATTAGTACAAGGGCCTGGGAGTCTCCATTATTCGACCCTCTCCCTGCCGAAAAAAGACGAAGAGTGTTCAAGAATCACGGCTGTCTGCGGCTTGGTCATTCCAGCTCTGGAACTTTGGACTGTTAGATCGGCAGTGTAGTCCTGTTCTTTAAAAATGAGAAAAATATGTGGCGTTTCATTTGATCGAGTATTTCATATGAAAGCATTGCTTTTAATCGCGCCATTCCTACTGACGTCATTGTAATGTATATTCATTTCAGTTCGGAAAACCAAGACAGTTTTTGTGAGGATCTAAAAAGGCAGGTGGAGAGAGTATATACCATTGTACCGTTTTCATCGTCCTAATGTCGGAATGAAGGTCGTCATACGAAGTTATAAGTTTGCCATGCACGGTAATGATCGCGAATATTACGTAATTGGGCCATACGTCACAAAGGAATGCATATATTAAGTAAATTAGGCCGTGATTTCGAAGTGTATACATTTTACGAGCGTGTATATATTCAAGAAGGCCGTGCACGTGACGGCAAAGATATTTATTTGATGAATTAAAGATGCCTAGATCACGGACCGAGACGGAAAATTGTCAAGGATCCATGCGGCCGTGATAAAATAATAGAATGTTTTTCAATATTGTTAAAACAAGAACAAGAAGCTGAACAATAAAAAATCCGCAACGTAAAATCGAAATAAATTTATCCTCAAGAAATATAGCCAGTCTTCGTGTGAATAGAAAGGAGATATTATACAAGTTACCGAGTGGAGAAATCGCGAAGTGAGAGAATAAATTGGAAAACAAACATTCACAAAGGAATATCGTGAAGAGAGTTAGGAAATACCCTAACAGTAGTCGAAGTGGATATTCAAGTCCGTACAAGCAACCAAGTTAAATATTACGAAGTATAAATTGATGAGCCGAACAGAAAAGAGAATATTTACAGAAATAACTTGCAATAATTTAACTGTCAAATTGCTACTAAAGATTAATATTGAAGTATTGTTTTAAAAACCTGACATTAATTACAAGCCTGATATTTATTCCTGAGAGTATGGATATGAAACTAATTCATGGTTTGGAAATGTTTCTTTCTGTTATGATTGACTGCAACATCATGATGCAAGGCTAAACTGGATATGGAGCCGGCTGTCTGACGGATACCGCCCAGCTGTAACTGCTATTCCGAGTCCCGAGTCACAACCTGATGGTGACGTAGCAGAGGATGCAGCTGTACGACGCAATCCCTAGATGACAACATCCAGTCCGAAGCCGACCATCTAACGTCAGTGATCACAAGATAAGTTCCAAAGAGATATTTTATTTTCTTGAAATTGATATGTAGTAAATTTGTAATGATATTATAGTGTATATTTGGTACGTTGTTTAACCTAGTTCTTCGTGATAAAATCACAGACGTTGTTATCTTCGAAATGAAATTGTCCATGTTGAGCTATTATTACTAACAGGGGAATAGGTACTTCTTCCAGATTCTACAATCTATGCCATAAGATAGGAATGCGTAAAACTAAACCAGGAGAGTTTTGGAATGTAATTTCTAACCAGTATGGGATAAAAACTTCGTATTTAAAGTGACGTAACCTTAAATATATTCTTGAAGAAGATAGTTGGTTTACGAATAACCTGAATGTGTTTACCGATACGACGCAATGAAATGTGAGTAGATATTAACTTATTTGATTTATATATGCATTTCATTTTTAAGCTAGCGTGTTTACGCGTATGATATATGAATTTTAACCCAAAAGAGTACCATTGTAGTAAAGTAATGTGATGTTGGAATGATTTGCCGTCATGTTGGTGATGATATATGTTTACAGAGAGAATTTATGATTTGAATGGCATGTTTATGTGCAAATGTGAATAATTATTCGTCGTGATATGTTTATGAGATTGAATTATATGATATGATGGTAATTAATCGTAGTAGACGGAGAGATAGATATATTTATGAGTAATTTTGGCGGTAAATACGACGTAATATGGGCCGATGGTGATGATTACCATTTGCGGCAGAATAATAAAATGGTTATGAGTGGTATATAGGGTTAATGGTACACGCGCACGATGTAATACACCGCATATTTCGTATATTTAGGTTACCATACACTGTCTTCGGAAGAAATATCCAAATAGGAAATAAATGAAGGGAAACTTGTCGTCTTCATAGTTAATTTATACCAACGTTGTACTAAATATTACTGGAAGTTTGTGTCAAGAATGAATTTGATTCAAATAATAATCCCATAATTTAAAATCTTTACCGCAATTACATATAAGAGTTAACCAAATGCATTCCTACGGAATCAGTGATACCTGATTAATTAATGCTAAACCCTAAAACATGTTTGGTACAATTTCTATTAGAAATACAATGATAATTAAACTTTGAACGATACCTACATTTATTTAAGATGTTATTTGAATATTTTAATCTAATGATACTTTCGAGGAGACCAATATTTTTCAATTTAAGAACAAAATATATTTGAAATAGCCATTTTTGGGCCAAAATAATTTGGAACTTACTTGTGATTACTAACGTTAAGACGCCGAAAAGAGTGAATAATGAAATAATGTTGAAATAATGACGAAAATAAGCATTTTTTTTCAAATCATTTTTTATTATTTTTTTAATTACCAGTTGATTATGTATAAAAGTAACAAGAACTGTTGGACTTAAACTAAATAATGTTATTAAGAAATTTAATTAGGATTAGGGACTCAGACTTATTTTTCAACCAAAAGATTTCTTTATTATAGAAGAAGAAGAAGATAATTGATGATAAATATTATTTTCTTTTGTGATTCCGGAATCAAGAAATAAAATATAGATTTTATAATTTAGAGGTTATTATTTTAGGAGATAGGCTGATATTATTAAGATTTATGTAATTTTTGAATTAATCCATTAAAAATATTTTATTTATTTTTTTCACTTATATTCGGATGACTGGACTTGGAAAACATAATAATGATTTTGGATGATGAATGGTACCGAGAATAATTTGTTGATATGGAAATGTGGTGCTTCAGTTGACCTCACGTTAATATAGTATTTTTCGAAAAAGTAATTTAATTATCCCTGAGAGGTGTCACGAGGCAAAGTAAGGATTACCACATCATATATTCTGATGGGAGAATTCTAAGTTACGATTTCGCTAGAATTTTATGAGGCGATAACTGCGTATTTGATGAATATTTAAAGCGAACTTAGCCAACGACACTTTGCATCAAATTTATTATGCATTCATCCATTAAATGAACTATTAGAGTGATGGGAGATTGAGGGGAAAATAGCCGGAGCAATCGTTACCCAAGTTAATGTTCATATTAAAAATGATCGTCCAATATGGTGCAAGGATGAAACTACCCCTCAGGATGGTGCATATTAAAAATGGCGCCCAACTTCGGAGCAAAACTGAGGACACCCAGGCCATATTAAAAATGACGTGTAATTTCGTAGCAAAACTGAGGATACCATTTATGGCGCATATTAAAAATAAAATAACGCCAAACGTTGGAACAAAAAAATTGAGGATACTCACAGGTAGTGACAAGGTAATTGCAGGATATAGTAAATTGATGCCCAGTAATAAAGTAAGATTGAAGATACCTTAGCCCAAATGTTGAGTTGGCAATTCGCCGTTGAAACATGATTGAGGATACTCGATATGGGAGTATGGGAGAAAATAATGAAGGAGGATGGCTGAGAAAGATAATAAACAGCAGTGAAGTGAAAAATAGATGATTATCTGAGACCGGATATTTTCAGAGGATACCAAGAAGGAAAGGAGTTGAGAGAAAGACAAACAATCCAAGGATATGGAAGAAAGGCGGAAGAAGAGATGGATAAAAATTATTAAAATAGATTGCATTAATAATTTAAATAATTAATTGGTTAAGATAATTTATAATATTGTTTTCAATCATTATATTGTATTATGTTTAGATAGCAATAGATAATAGGGTAGTAATGTGAAAAAAATGCTTATTTTCAATATTTTGGATGACTGGGATGGTAGGACGGCTGATTAGCGGGGGAAGTCAGATAGTCGGTTTTCCATATTGATTGAGCAATTGATATAATCTTTAGTGAATTTAAGTCATAATTTAGAGAATTTGGAATTTTAAGAAGGTTGGATAATAGTAAATGCAAATATGACGAGTTTGAACCAACTTCGTTTACAATTAGAGGAATATCAGAAGGAGCAGGGAGAGAAACTGCAAGGACAGGATGAGGAGATAAATAGAATGATAGAGGATGCAGAAAAGGCAAAAAGAGAACAGGAACAGAAATTTAAGGAGAAGGATGAGCAGATAAACCAGATAACCGAAAAGTTAGACAAGACAAAAGACGAACAGAAGAGAATAATGGAAATGTTAAAAGAAATGATGGTGGAGATGAGAAATATGAAAGAAGAGCAAAAAGAACATAATCATAAACAAGAAGAGAAACAGCAAGAAATGATGAGGAAACAAGAAGAGAAACAGCAAGAAATGATGAGGAAACAAGAAGAAAAACAGCAAGAAATGATGAGGAAACAAGAAGAAAAACAGCAAGAAATGATGAGGAAGCAAGAAGTGAGACAGAAAGAGCAATTGGAAGAAATATTTGGAAGATTTTGAGAAGAATACCGACAGAAACAAGAAGAGTGTAATCAGAAACAAGAGGAATACCAAATAAAACAAGAAGAAAGGCATCGAAGCCAGATTGAGGAGATGAGAAGGATGGAGAAGAGGCAAGAGGAGATGATTAGAACAGGAATTGGCAAGATTGAAGAAGAAGTTCCCCAGATGAAAAACGGGATAAGCGAACTTCGAACTGAAATGATGGAAAAGATGGAGGATAAGAACAAAGAGATCCATAATGAAATGGATAAAATTAGAGGAGAATTAGCCGAAAATAGAAATTATATCCAGGAATTGAAAGAGGATGAAATTAAGAGGCTAACGGAAAACATGGAGTCGATGAGGGTAGATTCCCAAGAAAAATGGAATCAATATGAAGAGAAGTTAAAAGACATAAATGAGAACGTAATAACAGCAAATAAAACGCTGGGAGATAATTTTATATTAGCACGTGACCATATTGGAGATGAGATGAAAATTTTAAATGAAGAAATGAAGAAGAACAAAAATGAAACGGAGAAGAGAATGATTAGAACGGAGCAGGGAATTGACGAGATGAAGAAAGAAATTCAGAATATAAGGGGTGAAATTCAAACTACAAAATTAGAGATGTCAAAACAATTGAATGAACAGAGAATCGTAGATATAAATATAAATGACAGGGAAGGAACACCGACAATTTCGGGCGAAACTGATCAGAGCAGTAAGGACGTTATAGTTGGAAATATTGGAAATGGAAGCCCAGCCATTATAAATATTGTAAAAACGTACGATGACAGGCCCAAAAATTTTAGTAATACTGCGGCAATGTCACCAAAGAGGTTCTTGCGAGAAATGGAGGAATATTTTAAAGAAAATAGAATACCTGAGGAAAAGAAACTTAGGATAGTAGAAAAACACTTAGATGCAAATCCGAATTTGTGGTATCAGGCATTTAAGTACACTTTCCACGATTACGATGAGTTCAAGGTCGCATTTCTCAAACGATTTTGGAATCCGGAGATTCAACAAAACCTTAGATTGGAGTTGTATTCAAAAAGATATTCGTCGGTAGGACCAACGAGATTTAGTGACTACTTCTCGTACCAGCTTCATAGGTTCCAGGACCTAGATTCTGCACCCAGCGAATTAGAGGCGATAAAGACAATTCAAAAGCAGTTTCCTCCAGAAACTCAAAGATTATTAGCTGCTGCAAATGTGACTTCCGCAATCGAAATGGAAAGCATTTTAAGGCAGCTGGATATGACGTCGAGTCATCCGACAGCAAGAATCCATAGGAATACAAACAATCAAGAAGAAGTGAACGTAATAAATTGGGAAAATACTCAGAAGAAATCGGTATCCGAGAAAAGAGAAAACGATAGAAGCTCAAGGAAGAGAGAACTTAGTGATGATGATGAGAGGACAGGTGATCGGAACCGATGCAGATGCAGGCAGAATGGGCATGATAGTGGAAGGCAGAATGAAGAGAGACGATTTTTGCCATATCATCGACAGCCTAGCCGATTTAGAAATGAAAGAGAAAGAGGAAGTTACAGACAGAAGCCAATGTATCATGGAGCACCGATGAACAGGTACAATAATAGGGAGAATAGGAACAGACAGTATATACAGGAATTGAGAAAAGAAACTAGAGAAAAGAAAAGATGGGAAGAAGCGATCAGGGATCGAGATATCAACGGAGACATAGAGGGAGCCGAGAGTCTAGAGCTTCAGGAATACAAAAGAAAAGATAGAGAAGGGCAAAAACTGAATCCAGAAGCTCAATCGTATCAGACAGACTCTCAGAGTAAAAAAACCCGCCAATTTCGATGTAGAGAGTAAGGAAGATGATATTTTGGAAAAATTGGGCAACAAAATTAAGAGTTGGTATGTACTACAAATTGAGGCTTGGGATATCGATCCGGATGAATTACTAGATGAGACACAAGAAATTCACAAAGAAAATAAATCGTACTTACCCATTATTACTGCACGAATAAATGGCCTGAAAACACATTGTTTGGTTGATTCAGGAGCAAGTATAAGTGTTATATCGAAGGCGTTATTTGTTGAGGTAAATCAAGAAGGAAAGTTGCCAATTATACCAGTTGCACAAATGAAAATAAGAGGAATTATACCAGATAAATCTGTTGAATGTAAAATACAAACTTATTTAAATGTCAGGATTGGTAGATTTATATTTGAACACCCATTCATAATTATGAACAAAATTAAGTACAATGTGATTCTTGGGGTGGATTTTATAGTAACAACGGAGATGATAATAGACTTGAAAAATCAGGAAATAAGATTCCCAATCGTTAAGGAAAGTGGAAAAATAATCAAGGAAAGGATAGAGTTAGAGGGAAAGGCAGAAAACACGGAGCATATGAAATTTGAAGCTATTGAAACTGAAAAGTTAATGGAAGAGGAAATACCGTTAAATGAGACTGAGGAAATGGAAGAAATTATACATAGCTTGGAGAAGATATTGATAAAAGATGAAGAAAAAGAAGAGTCAGACATTTGGAGAAAGATCGCAGAAACGAAATTGAGTCCTAAAGAGAAACAGAAATTATATTCGATAATAGAAAAGTATTCAGGAATATTTAAGGATAAACCGGGAAAGATTCCGAATTTTAAATATAAAATCATCGTAAATGACTGGACACCATACAAAGGAAGGTTATATGACGTACCTGAAAAATATTTCCAGGAAGTAAGAAAGATCATCCAAGAGATGGTAGCTGATGGTATAATCATAAAGACTATTACACCTTATTTGAATCCATTAGTAATTGTAAAGAAAAGTAACGGAAAACTAAGAATTTGCCTTGATTGTAGAAAGTTAAATGAGAAATTAATACCAGAATATAATCAGGTTCCAAAAATTAAGGAGATAATAAAGAAATTTAAGGGCAAGAAGTATTTTTCGAGTTTAGACTTTACATCTTCGTTTCATCATATAGTTTTAGAAGAAAAATCTAGACTTCTAACCGGATTCATGTTTGACAGTCAAACATATGCTTATTGTAGGTTGCCTTTCGGATTAAAGAACAGTTGTGCCGTATTAATAAGAGCATTAGATAGGAACCTGTTACCTGACGTGAAAGAATATGTGACATGCTATGTGGATGACATGGTTTTTGCAACAGAGACATTTGACGAACATTGTAGTAAGCTAAAGCAATTATTAGATAATTTGGAAACTACAGGATTCAAAATTAACCTGGCCAAATCAAAAAATTGTCAAAATGAGATATTATTTGTCGGACATGTAATTGACGGAAACGGGGTGAAACCTAATCCGGTTAAAATTCAAGCAATTTGCGAATTTCCTAGACCAACGCGCATAAAGCAAGTTAGGCAATTTTTGGGAATGACCCAATTCTTTGCAAATCACTGTAAAGGGTATACAGAAATCGCAGCGCCATTGCAGGATTTGTTAAAATTAAAACAACAAATGGAAATGGAATACTCAAACAGAAGAAGCTTTCCTGGCAATGAAAAGATTAATGGCAAATAGTATCAAGTTAGGATATCCGGATCATACTAAAGAATTTATCATACAAACGGATGCATCAAATGTCGGTATAGGAGCATACTTATACCAAGAGGCACCAGAAAATGATGAGGATCGAGTATACTTGGCATTTGCAAGCCGCAAGTTACGCAGCCATGAAGTAAACTATACAACAACTGAGCAGGAGTTACTAGCAATTATTTATGCTCTGCAACAGTGGAAAAAGATTGTATATGGATTTCCAGTTACTATCCGTACAGACCACAAAGCTTTGGAATTCGGTCTTAAGGCAGCGATGCTAAGTGAAAGAGTCACACGATGGATTTTATTCGCCCAACAGTTTAATATCAGAATTGAGCATTGTAGTGGGAAGGACAATATCCTCGCGGATGCATTAAGCAGAAATCCTGTGGAAAAAGAAGAAACTATAAATCAGATCGAATTAGTAAGACAGGACGAAGAATTTTTAGAAAAACTAAGGGATATATCAGCATGGCAAAGAGCAGATGAGAAATTAATGTTAGAAATAACAAGGATTGAACAAAGTGATTTCGATGACGACAGGGAAAATAATAGAGATGGTAAATATATAATGGAACATGGAATATTGAAGCAGTATGTCGGCAAGGATTCGAGAAGGACCAAAATAGTAGTACCCAGATCTTTGCAAAAAGGGATAATTTGGCATTCCCATAGGATAATTGGACATGGGGGAATAGAAAAGGTGGTGAGGACGATAATGGAAAGATTTACATGGACAGGAATGAGACAAACAATTAGAGATGTAATCAAGACCTGTGATACATGCCAAAGGACAAAATATACCCCTTTCCTTACCAAGCAGGAACCAATTGCAATAATACCAACAGCTCCTCGTGAGATCTTTGCAACAGATTTATATGGAAGGTTACCAACAGCTGTTAAAGGAAATAAGTACATAGTTGTCACAATGGACATTTTTTCAAAATTCACAGTCCTACAGCCTATACAGAGAGCAACAACAAAACAAATATTGAGAGTTATAAACAAAAACGTTATACCTCAGATGAGAAAACCGAAAAGAATCTTAACTGATAGAGGAACACAGTTTACGTCGGGAGAATTCCAGGATGCGAAGCAAATTTTAGGAATTAAACATGTCTATTGTTCAGTAAGACACCCGTCAGCCAATCCAGTGGAGCGATGCATGCGAGAAATTTCTAAATATTGTAGGATATATTGCTCCCAAAGTCATTGGAAATGGATTGAAGTGATAAAAATAATCGAGGCATGTATGAACGACACTGTCCATGAATCAACGAGCCAGATACCGAGACTCGTACATTTGAACGAACGACCAGCTCGACCATGGGATGAGATTATAGGAAGAGATGAAGAACCAAAACCCACTTGCGAAGAGTAGTAAGTGCCAAATTAGAAGAACAGGCAAACAAACGCCGAAGAAGAGTCCGAAATAAGAAATTCCACCCACCATTCCGGGTTGATGACTTGGTAATGATAAAGAAAGTACCAATCTCTAACGTTTCAGAAAGAATATTCGCCAAATTCGTTCATTTATATGATGGTCCATATGTGGTAAAGAAGGTTTATGGAAACAACGCCTATATGATAGAAAGTCTGGATGGGACATATCAAAACGTATACAACGCATCAAACATGAAACCATATTATAAAGAAGATCAAGAATAGAGTACTAATTAAAATCTGAAAAACATGATATAAATGGGCGAAGTCAGACCGATGAAAAGCTACATCAGTTTAGAATAATAAAAATTGAAATAAATATACTGCGAGCAGCATATTTATTTATCTATGGCAGGAGGATAAATGTACCGTTTTCATCGTCCTAATGTCGGAATGAAGGTCGTCATACGAAGTTATAAGTTTGCCATGCACGGTAATGATCGCGAATATTACGTAATTGGGCCATACGTCACAAAGGAATGCATATATTAAGTAAATTAGGCCGTGATTTCGAAGTGTATACGTTTTACGAGCGTGTATATATTCAAGAAGGCCGTGCACGTGACGGCAAAGATATTTATTTGATGAATTAAAGATGCCTAGATCACGGACCGAGACGGAAAATTGTCAAGGATCCATGCGGCCGTGATAAAATAATAGAAGGTTTTTCAATATTGTTAAAACAAGAACAAGAAGCTGAACAATAAAAAATCCGCAACGTAAAATCGAAATAAATTTATCCTCAAGAAATATAGCCAGTCTTCGTGTGAATAGAAAGGAGATATTATACAAGTTACCGAGTGGAGAAATCGCGAAGTGAGAGAATAAATTGGAAAACAAACATTCACAAAGGAATATCGTGAAGAGAGTTAGGAAATACCCTAACAGTAGTCGAAGTGGATATTCAAGTCCGTACAAGCAACCAAGTTAAATATTACGAAGTATAAATTGATGAGCCGAACAGAAAAGAGAATATTTACAGAAATAACTTGCAATAATTTAACTGTCAAATTGCTACTAAAGATTAATATTGAAGTATTGTTTTAAAAACCTGACATTAATTACAAGCCTGATATTTATTCCTGAGAGTATGGATATGAAACTAATTCATGGTTTGGAAATGTTTCTTTCTGTTATGATTGACTGCAACATCATGATGCAAGGCTAAACTGGATATGGAGCCGGCTGTCTGACGGATACCGCCCAGCTGTAACTGCTATTCCGAGTCCCGAGTCACAACCTGATGGTGACGTAGCAGAGGATGCAGCTGTACGACGCAATCCCTAGATGACAACATCTAGTCCGAAGCCGACCATCTAACGTCAGTGATCACAAGATAAGTTCCAAAGAGATATTTTATTTTCTTGAAATTGATATGTAGTAAATTTGTAATGATATTATAGTGTATATTTGGTACGTTGTTTAACCTAGTTCTTCGTGATAAAATCACAGACGTTGTTATCTTCGAAATGAAATTGTCCATGTTGAGCTATTATTACTAACAGGGGAATAGGTACTTCTTCCAGATTCTACAATCTATGCCATAAGATAGGAATGCGTAAAACTAAACCAGGAGAGTTTTGGAATGTAATTTCTAACCAGTATGGGATAAAAACTTCTTATTTAAAGTGACGTAACCTTAAATATATTCTTGAAGAAGATAGTTGGTTTACGAATAACCTGAATGTGTTTACCGATACGACGCAATGAAATGTGAGTAGATATTAACTTATTTGATTTATATATGCATTTCATTTTTAAGCTAGCGTGTTTACGCGTATGATATATGAATTTTAACCCAAAAGAGTACCATTGTAGTAAAGTAATGTGATGTTGGAATGATTTGCCGTCATGTTGGTGATGATATATGTTTACAGAGAGAATTTATGATTTGAATGGCATGTTTATGTGCAAATGTGAATAATTATTCGTCGTGATATGTTTATGAGATTGAATTATATGCTATGATGGTAATTAATCGTAGTAGACGGAGAGATAGATATATTTATGAGTAATTTTGGCGGTAAATACGACGTAATATGGGCCGATGGTGATGATTACCATTTGCGGCAGAATAATAAAATGGTTATGAGTGGTATATAGGGTTAATGGTACACGCGTACGATGTAATACACCGCATATTTCGTATATTTAGGTTACCATACACTGTCTTCGGAAGAAATATCCAAATAGGAAATAAATGAAGGGAAACTTGTCGTCTTCATAGTTAATTTATACCAACGTTGTACTAAATATTACTGGAAGTTTGTGTCAAGAATGAATTTGATTCAAATAATAATCCCATAATTTAAAATCTTTACCGCAATTACATATAAGAGTTAACCAAATGCATTCCTACGGAATCAGTGATACCTGTTTAATTAATGCTAAACCCTAAAACATGTTTGGTACAATTTCTATTAGAAATACAATGATAATTAAACTTTGAACGATACCTACATTTATTTAAGATGTTATTTGAATATTTTAATCTAATGATACTTTCGAGGAGACCAATATTTTTCAATTTAAGAACAAAATATATTTGAAATAGCCATTTTTGGGCCAAAATAATTTGGAACTTACTTGTGATTACTAACGTTAAGACGCCGAAAAGAGTGAATAATGAAATAATGTTGAAATGATAATGACGAAAATAAGCATTTTTTTTTCAAATCATTTTTTTATTATTTTTTTAATTACCAGTTGATTATGTATAAAAGTAACAAGAACTGTTGGACTTAAACTAAATAATGTTATTAAGAAATTTAATTAGGATTAGGGACTCAGACTTATTTTTCAACCAAAAGATTTCTTTATTATAGAAGAAGAAGAAGATAATTGATGATAAATATTATTTTCTTTTGTGATTCCGGAATCAAGAAATAAAATATAGATTTTATAATTTAGAGGTTATTATTTTAGGAGATAGGCTGATATTATTAAGATTTATGTAATTTTTGAATTAATCCATTAAAAATATTTTATTTATTTTTTTCACTTATATTCGGATGACTGGACTTGGAAAACATAATAATGATTTTGGATGATGAATGGTACCGAGAATAATTTGTTGATATGGAAATGTGGTGCTTCAGTTGACCTCACGTTAATATAGTATTTTTCGAAAAAGTAATTTAATTATCCCTGAGAGGTGTCACGAGGCAAAGTAAGGATTACCACATCATATATTCTGATGGGAGAATTCTAAGTTACGATTTCGCTAGAATTTTATGAGGCGATAACTGCGTATTTGATGAATATTTAAAGCGAACTTAGCCAACGACACTTTGCATCAAATTTATTATGCATTCATCCATTAAATGAACTATTAGAGTGATGGGAGATTGAGGGGAAAATAGCCGGAGCAATCGTTACCCAAGTTAATGTTCATATTAAAAATGATCGTCCAATATAGTGCAAGGATGAAACTACCCCTCAGGATGGTGCACCATTATAATGAAAACTATCCAACCTGACTGTGACTACTGGTATGCAAGTGGGTCTACCATTACAGTGAAAATTCCCTAACTCAGTCTTCATATGAGAAAAAATGTTCAGTGACTTCCCGGTCGCGTTCCTAGGGTAATGTTAAGAGCTATGCAATTTAATACAATCTTACTCGCAACGTGTACACTAGAATTTCGTATACAATGCAGAATTCCGTAGCGAAGCACGGGTACATCAGCTAGTGATGTTTAAATCCCATGCAATACTGTGCAATACATGGTAATGGTCCAGAAACACATCGTCACTAGAATTGTATAGAAAATTCTTTTCATTGTCAATAGGCTATTTGAGACCCTCGAAATTACGAGAAAACATCTTGTCATATTCTTCTAGAAGCCTGGCCAGGCAACATATATAAAGAAGCAGTCTTGGGAGTAGAGTAAGTTGTTTTAACAAGACTTGTGTGGAAGTTGTGTTAGCTGAGTGTTTGAAGTCAAGTATGTGAATTTGTTACGTTGGTAGTTGTAGGATATAAACTTCCAGGTATTTGATCCGTATTGAACTGTAATCACAACAATAATTAAACTTATGTTTTTATGGTCCACCTTTTCAAAACTATATCATGCAATGTTTCTGGACCATAACAAAAAGTTTAATTATTACGTTGGTAGTTGGTTGACATGCAAGTGTGCAATCTTCTTCTTATTCTCCGTAGTAGTGTTTTGTTCATGATGGCAGTTTATTAGTATGTGTGTAGAATATGTATATATAATTTGTAAATAAAATAGTGTACACAATCGACAGCAATTCGTGTGTACGTCTTTGTGGTAACATCACGTTGGAACTCGCACCTTTGGGTTTCGAATCACTCTCGAGTTGGTCGAAATTTGATTGTATTCAAAACGGTGGCCACAGTCATTCCTTGCAGTCACACATGGTTGAATGTAACCTCCAATTTCATTGTCTAAGAGTGTGACTAAAAAGTAATGTTTAATAACCCACTGGTCTGATATATAAGCCTTCTCCTAACATTTGTTTTACAAAGAGTGTGATCTGCATTTTTACAGGCCAATGTACAAATGTTTTCATACCATATTTGTTGTCTGGTGTTTTTTTTTTACCCCTTTCAGTCCACTGTTCTTATTTTATAAGCTCCAGTGGAAAATGTTTTCATTGTTCATTCATGTTTTTCACACTTTTTAATACCTTCCTCTCATTTTTAGAAAAGGCAGATATAGTTTTCACTGTAGGCCTACCTGCAGATACTCAACATAAATTGCTCTCATGTCAGAAAAAATCATCTCTAGTGTTTCTATATCCCCATTGGATAGTTTTTATTCATATATTCAGTAGTACATTTTCTCGCTTTCCTTGCCCCCTGCAGACATGTCTAGACAAGGTTTTACTGTTTATAAGAATTTACGTATCTCCTCCTAAACCAGTGAAGCATTTTCAACCAAACTAGGTGCAGAGGACTACCTAATACCTAATACCTAATAAGAGATAAAGAAAGAGATAGTGTGCAGAGGAAAGCAGCAAGATTTGTAACAGGGAATTTCAGGAGAAACAGTAGTGTATCAGAAATGTTAGAGGAACTTGGGTGGGAAACTTTAAGTAAGAGAAGGGAGAAAACTAGACTTACAGGATTATATATAACCTATACAGGAGAAGCAGCATGGGGAGAAATCCGTTAGAGGCTTCAGTTGGAAAATAATTATATTGGCAGAACTGACCACAAGTATAAAATTAGAAGGAATTTCAGCAGAAGCGACTGGGGTAAATTTTTTTTTTTTTTTGCTAGTTGCCTTACGACGCACCGACACAGATAGATCTTATGGCGATGATGGGATAGGGAAGGGCTAGGAGTAGGAAGGAAGCGTCCGCGGCCTTAATTAAGGTACAGCCCCAGCATTTGCCTGGTGTGATAATGGGAAAGCACGGAAAACCATTTTCAGGGCTGCCGACAGTGGGATTTGAACCTACTATCTCCCGAATACTGGATACTGGCCGCACTTAAGCGACAGGGGGTAAATTTTCATTCATTGGGAAGGGCGTGAAGGAGTGGAACAGTTTACCAGGGGTAGTGTTTGATCCTTTTCCAAAATCTGTACAGATATTCAAGAAGAGAATAAACAGCAACAGGGAAAATAAATGAAATGTTAAGAGGGCATTCGACCAGTGCAGGTTATTGTAAATAAAAAATGTGTGTTAAAAAAAAAAAAAAATTCCATCCCCTGGTCCATGGAGTTTGGATAGCCAAAGTAGGGGACTGCCTGTAGGGGTGAAGTACAGTGGGGACTTCGAGGGCCCTGGGACCGCTACGGTAGCTGTGAAGGCCCTTCAGGAACTCTGAAAAGTGGTGGCAAAAGGGGGCTCTGGTTAAGACGCAGCAGGTCGTTATGCTACTTAGGTTCCAAAACAGGCATTTAAAAAAAAAAAAAAAAGTAAATTATGCAATGTAAATTTTAATCTTATACCAGTTGCATAGTATTATTTGAAGTAATTCCACATACTGTATACGAGTTGACTATGTTTGTAAGTATAGGATATAAGTAGAATTTTGTAAACAATATAAATAAGATCTGTTTGTTTGATAGAAAAAAATTGTTAGCATAAATTGTATATTATTGTATTCTAGAAAAATTTTATCTTCTCTTGTTAATTTAAAATTTAGTGCTTGACAATAATGTATTTTAATGTACCATTTGCCACCGAGGTAGACACCTCATTTGCAAATAAAGAGATTTTGATTTGATTTGATCTAGTGAAAAGCACTGTGGGGGTAAGCCACCCCTAGCACCCTAGGAGAGGGTGGTAAAATGTAAAAACAATCGAAGACAACCAATATTAGCATTGAATCCATAGTTTTTTGTGTTGCTGGGATGAACTGTGACACTCTGGATGCTGTTTAAGTCGAAGTTCAGCCCCAATCAGAACAGGATTTAGAAGTGGTGAAAAACAATGTTCAAACTGACCAAGATTATGGATGTGTGTGTGTGTGTGTGTGCCAACTTCTACGTTGTTCTCCTCTAATTAGAAGGTGTTCTGAAAAATGAGTAGCAAGAAGCTGTATTTCACTGTTGCCATAATTTTTCAATTGTTTTCCTGATGGCCAGGAATGTGTGTCAAAAACACCAGTGGCACTTTGAATATATTCATTTTGAAGAAATGTGTCTTTCAGAAAGTTAATCCTATTTGCCAAAATATGTTCTTTGTCGCTCGTGAAATTCTTATCCGACACACCTGATAACTGTATTCCACTGAAAACTCCTGAAAGTGTTGTATCAGAAACAAACTTTTCTTCCATAGGGCCCTTTGTGTTCTGAAGTTGCTGCAATGAATTAATTGCATTATTTACATGCACTCCTATCTGACTTAAAATAAGATCATGCCTCTGAAATACAAGTGAAAGTCTTTTGAATATACTCAGATAATCATACAAGAAGTAAATTGTGATGACAACTTTGAAGTTCTTGATCTTCTGTAGAAGACCTTTAGCGGTGATTCCTTCTTCACCTTTCCTTTCAGAAATATTCTCTAAATGCACCACTAGGCATTCCCTGTCTTTGACAACTGCATGCAAAGCATTTAAGTTGCTTGCTACCCATCTAACTTGGTCCAAGTACTGCAATTTAGATATTTCACATTCCAGCAACTCCGAAATTTTCTCCTGTTCGCGAAGTTGTTTTGGTGAATGTCGATAAAACTTACATAGTTTCCCGAGTGTAGAATCAATTTCATCAATGATTTTATGTTTCACGTTTTTCAGCGAGTGAAGAACAGTGAGTTGGAGTTGATGTGCAACACAATGAACATTTACCAAGTTCTCATTGTTTTCAGATATTTTTGTTACCAAACCATTACGAACACCAATCATACATGATGCTCCATAAGTCCCTACGCCTATTAGTTTTGTACCCGTGAAGAGGTCTCCAAACCCTAACTGAAGCAATTCTGTTTCTAGAGCTTCCATATAGCCATCACTTGTTGCATTCTCCAATGACACAATAGAAAGAAATGTCTCCATCTTATTTTCTTTTAAAAAACAAATGTAAAGTATGAGCTCCTCGTCATCAGATTTATCTGTTGATCCATCAAGTAAGATACTGACATTTCACACACCAAATCTTCACAAAGATCTGAGGCAATGTATGAAGTAAATTCTCTGCATTGTTTATCATTCACATACTTCTCTGAATCAGTGACATTCAACTTGCTCAACAATGCAACCAAACCTTCAAAATCAGTGTAGGGTCTGTTATATTTTGCAATATAAGATGCCACGAACAATGCGTTCATATGCTGTAACATATCAGCATCCATTTTCTTTACGCACATAGCTAAAGGTGCACATTTAAGATTTTTCTTGAAACTTCCAGCCTCCTGACACTTCGAGTGAGGATAGGATTTTTTGTGTTTTTTAAAAGTTTCCAGTTTAAATGTTCCTGAAAATCCGGATACAACTTTAGAATTTTGGTTGGCAATACTAGGAAATTTACTGCACAATTCACACTTCGGAATTCCTTCTTCATAGCGCAGCCACGGCAGTAATTCAGGACAAGATTGCTGAAATTCAGTTTGCCTGACAACTGAAATTTCGACGTATTTTTAATGTTTGACGTATCATGTCTTGAACACCATAAATTTCAGACTGATCATTGTCGTCCTGGACACTACAATCGGCACTTCCATCAAGTGTTTTCTCACATTCACTCGCTTCTGTCCCACTTTGTGTTACATTTACTTACGAAGAAATGTGAACGAGTACACTGGTTTTTACTCGCATCAGTCAATTTGTGCGGCTTTGTTAGTTTCATTTTGCCAATTTTTTTAAAGTATAACAAAGAAACTTAAAACATGTAATAGACTACAATAAATCACCAGCGTTAAATGGCTCTCGAGTTCGCGGGCTTCGATGTCAGATGCAATGCTGCCAATTTTCCACCACCGCACAGGAATTAAAACAACCATATTTCTAAAGTGCAAACCGTTCAATACAAATATGCAGTAAATAAATTAAAAGTACAAATAATGTTCAGTGAAAATACAAGAATTGATAAACCATCATTTCGTATGTTTTAAGTGCAAAGAATGAATTTCACAGGAATTTATCAGCACTGCTTTGGCGGCAATAGTTTAGGAACGGCTAGTCACTTTTGTTCTAGCGCCCGACATTCAGGAGCCGTCATCGGCTAAAATCGCGCATTATCGTTGTGGCAGGATATTTACTCTGCTCGACCTTTTCAAAACTAAGGTTTTTCACTTTCCTCGAGCTCAGTGTATTGCGGAGTATTGTGAACATAATTATAGGCTCACGCTCATAATGCTATTGCATGCCCAGTTTATAATCAGTTTTAATGCTACTTCGTATACATGCATTATCTCAAACATCCCAAACAGAAAATAATTGGCTAATATTATTATAAAAGGCATACATCTACTTACAAATATTCACATTATTATATCGTTATGATGGAAGCCCATATAATATTGTAGATGCAGAAGTTACATGTGAATATCACTGCTTCACTTGAATGTTTCATCTTAAAACGATGATTCAATTTTCTATAATTAAAGCATGCAGAACACATGTTGAGCACACATCAAGCTATTCAGGACTACTTTAGAATAACATAATACACTAGCTTCATTAATAATTTCACTTAAGAATTCTCAAAAATGAAATAAAGTCTTCGTTTTAACAAACTTCACCTGACTACCGCAAGCTACAGATTGAGAGATAGCATACTTTTGCGCGGGATCTTTGCGAAAGCATACACTACAAAAAAGGAAAGAAAGTCTAGTCTGTCTATAATTAAAGGATGTACCAGCAGAACATATGGGCACACCAAGTTATTCATGACTCTTTTATAATTCAATAGTACAGTAACTTAATTAATAATTTCATTCCTAGATTCTCAAGGAATCAAAGGTGAGCGGAACTTGTGAGTGACGACATGATGCGTTTGGCTCTATGAGCCAAGTAACACGAATATAGCTGATGCCGGCTCCTGATTGTCAGTCGCTAGATGGAAGTCGGCTAGTCATGGGAATGAAGGCGGTAATGAGGTGTTTGTGGAATTATTTAATGTAGTAGTTCTCTGCATTTCTCCACAACTCTGGTCTGATCCTTGTACTCTGCTACCGATAACTGATCATCTGTAATGGAAGTCGATTTGTTATATGTCCACATGAAAGGCTACTTGTTTGACGGGTTACGACAACGTCTCTCATGATCGCGAGGCAGCTCTCGCGCAGAACTGAAACGTCAAGTTCCAAAGTACGAAGCGCCAATTACAGAATTCCAAGACTGCCAAAAGCAGTGAAATCAGGCACCAGATAAAAAATTTCATGCGCCATGGCAACTGGGCACTCGATACTTATCGACCCCTGGTTCCTAGGCTGATTGGTGACAGTTGGAATTATGTACATTATGTCTATAGTGCGATATGTAAATGCAAGCAGTTATAACTTTTATTTGTTTGAAATGGAACTCTTAACGATTTTTGAAAAATTCAGCTTTGTGTTTTTGATTGTGGCCTATGGGGAAAAACAAAAATAACAGGTGAGCGGTTGTCCTAATTGAAAGAATGAAGTACACCATGTGGCTTTGAAATTAAATTTTCTACTAAAAACGTCATAAGCATTTTCTTAGTAAGACGAACGGTTTTAGAGAAAATTCACCTTTCACTAACGAATAGGCTACTTGTTTCACGCGTAAGTCTTCGTTCGTTTGGTAACAGGTCAGTTAGAGAATGAGCGGGCCATTCTGTGGAAAGTGTTTGGCATCTACAGTTGTACTGTTGAGAGAGTTAAGCGTTCTAATCCATAATTGAGAACTGCTGTGGGCTGTAGTTTATTTATTCATTTACACTGTCAATGTACTAAATCGTATGTATATTCCATGTTTCTATCTTTTAGGCATGGTGTAGGTTTACGATTCATATTTAGTGGGTTTATATTCCACTAACGTCTTTTGCAGTTTTCGGAGATGCAGACATGCCAGAATTTTGTCCAGCAGGAGTTTTTTTACATTACAGTACATCTATCGACACGGGGCTGACGTATTCGAGCACCTTCAAAATAGCACTGGACTGAGTCAGGATCAAACCTGCTAAGTTGGTATCAGAACGTCAGCGCCTGAACCGTCTGAACCACTCAGACTGGCAAATTATCTACAGAACCAGCCAGCTTTTCGTGGTGTGCTCTCAAGTGTCAAGGGCGGGGGGCCATAACCTATACATTCAAGTACACAATGAGAAGGTCGTAAATATTGTCTGCCCATCACAGGAAATACTGGAAACTGTGATTTTAATGCACCAATAGGTTGCTGTTACATGTCTGCATGTGTGCATCTCCCAAGTACATAGCTGTGTCAGTGAGTGAGAGGAGCAGACGTGTTGATGACCAGTTGAATGCAACACAAAATGGTGCTCACGATAAAACAGCACGTGTTCATTATCGAGTGTTTTGCAAAGCATGATTTGTAGAAAACCTGTCTGGAGCTCTTTGCACAAGAGTTTAAGACTGGAAATGTTTTGGAAAAACCTCCAGCAAAGTCTGCAATGCAATACTTGGAGGCAAAATGGCGTGAAACAGGCTCTGAAACAAATAAAAACTGCAACTATCCGAAAAGAGTTTGAACACGAGAAAACACTGCTCGAGTGAAGGAAATCTTGGAACAAAGTCCGATGAAATCTCAAGTAAGAGATCTCCATGTTGAAACATCATCAAAAGGATCTGCATCTGTATCCTTACAAATTTACTGTTGTGCATGTGTTAGAACTTCCAGGAGTTTGGATTCTCAGATTTTTTCATTTCTTCAGATGAAGCCATTTCCAGCATCTTCTGTGAAGTTCAAGAACAAGGGTCAATCCCATGTCAGTCCTATTGTAAACATTTTCCGGGCCATTTTTATTTTGCCCACCCAACACTTGCGGCCCAACTTAATTTAAACACTTTAATCCGTGCACATAAATCCGTATGAAGAACAGACAATTTACCTAGTTATAACAACAATGCAACTACAATGTGTAACTACTATAAATTTTACGAGATGCTGGGGAGCCGTAATTCTGACCTACAAAATTCTTTAATGTTCTACTGAAACAATTGTCTTGCCAACTGACTGTGCTGGGATTCCATCTACCAACTCTGAGTGAGTGGCGACCTACATATCCTCTCTTCATCACACCAGACATGACTGCAAGCACATGTTCGATAAGGGAAAGTGAACATGATTTGGTCATCTCAAAGAAAACATAGGGCCTTCATAAGATTTCATTAGCCATCCTCAAACGTCGTTGGTACAGATGACAGATGACTAGAGATTTAGGAAAACAAGAATATAATCGTAACAATCAAAACATAGGATACAATTTAGAGATACAGTTGATTAAAAGAAAAAAAGTGAAAAGCAGTGATTTTACAAACTAAAATTTACTTATTAATGATGATTTGAAAATAAAATTCATAATAATACATATAACCATACACTCAAACTTGAGTAAACATTTAGTAGTTTTGTGGTTTCTTCAGCTGGAGCCGGGCCCTTTGTGCTCAATCTAGAACTCTTCTGCTTCTTACAGACAACATCTTTTATTAATTTCTCTTAATCATTGTTTCTTGTAATATTTGCTAAGGGAAAAAACACATTAGGATTGCCAATAAATATTTTTGATGGATGTTACAATCCAAGAATGAAAGATAATACTCTTAGTTAAGACGTTTTATAAAGTGTTACATAAACCAACAATGCATGTACAAAGGTAATTTCATATATCCAAGCTTGGCATACTCACACGTGCACTGTGACAACCAACATTACTGTTTACGTGATCAAGTACCTCATGCCAGGTAATATTATACATAATATCATGGTTGTACCAAACATCAATGATAGAGAAGAATTACTACATGCTAACACAATGGCCTCTTTTTATTCATATTTCTACTAGTCATCCAATATAATTATATGCTAACTATTGCTCAGAATAAACATAAAAATCAATAATTACATCTGATGATACACACTTTTATCATCTGCTACACAAAATGTATGCATCCCAAACAAATTCCTTTTCAGTTAACTTGTAAGTGAACAAAATTTCAGATATTAATGTGTTTCTCAGAATAATGTAAGGACAGTCGTTGCATTATGTTCCATTCTGGAATCATGACAACAATAAAAACTCTAAAGAGAGGATTTTCTCTTAGCATCAATACCTCCAGTTTACTTTTTATGACTGCTATGTCTGTATATTTCTGTACACATGATGTCACATTCTTCCACATGATGGAATTTCATAAATATAAATTGTTTGTATTTTCACAATACCTAAATAAAAAATTACTTCATTGGTTTGTAATTTGTTCTGCCATAAAACACAGATAAAAAGAAACCGGGCTGAAGTATACATTAAAAACTGTGTGATTTAAAACCAGACTTTATGCATAATATATCTGAACGTTTCTCTGACTGTTTCCATCCACTTGAAGGGAGAATTTTTCCTGAAGGTGATAAAAATTGTATTTGTTTTTAAATACACTTATGTTGCACCAATAGTATTCATTTTTATTAAGAGAAATATTTAATCTCCAAGATACTTCATGGCAATTTATCACAATTAGTTCATTTATGATTTCTGAGTCATATCTGTTGTATGCAGCGTTCCTGTTGATGACTTACATACAAAGAGCTTCTTCTCATGGACGACATAAGGTGTGCCATGTCAGTTCGTGAACTCCTCTTCCATACCGTCCCCACCTTTTCCCACCATGCTTGTTCCTCCTGGGCTGGAGGGGAACATCATACAAGTTGTCACCGCGAGATGCATCAAGTACATCAATAACTCTCCCATCCAATGTGGTGTGATGTAATTCTAGTGCTTTCTGTAAAGGAAAAAGATCAGCCTTAAGCAACAAAGTAATGCAGGAATTCAATCATAACATCCATAGTCCTAGAGAAATTATAAGAAAATTTCCAGAGCAATTCATACATTTTCATAATTATCAACATGCTCACAAAACTTTCACAAGAGTAAACAGTATAAGTCCTTTTAGTTCTTCTTCTGGGTTCAACTGTTGTTTTCCGTACCTTCCATTCAGTTTGCCGATGTTTATTTATCTGCCTCGGGAGACTTACTACCTCCGATCGAGTAGAGGGACTACAGAATTAACAAATTTGACTATTTTTTGGTCCCATTTGGTCCGTATTGACTGTGACAACTAAATTACACAATGGGTTCTTTGTGTGTCTGCCCTGCCAATATTTATTGCTTACACTAAAACAAAGTTAATCTACATTATTTGTACATGTTTAGAGAAAAATTGACCATTCTCTTCATCAGCAATCAAAAATCATGAAAACATCCTTACTTTCCAGGACCCAAGAGACAAAATTACAATTAGTCAACATATGATGTTACATATCTAAAAAAAAATGTGCATTAAAACACAATTTTCTTCATATTAATTTTTTCTGGATATGATTTTCCAAGTTCTCTACTCAGACGTCCTTTCCTGAAAATGATGATTTGAGACAATCCAAACTGTTTGTGTAATGCAACACCAATATAATCATCATTATCATCTTCATTTCCCGCCGGATTGTGAATCAAGGACCTCCATCGCTGCTTGTCTCTCCACCACTCTCCTCCTTTTTTGAGTACATCTTCTGGTTTTCCTCTCCTCTTTTCTATGCACTCCCACACAATCTGTCTATCTCTTTCGGTGTCTTCCTCATGGAACTTCTCTGAAAAAACTTTTTTTTGGCACTTTCTCTTCTCCCATTCTCATCATATGCCCATATCACTTTAGCTTTGTTGTTTTTATCCTGTCTTGATGTTTCAAAATTCCTATCCTTTCCCTTATCTCTTCATTTCTAATTCTATCCTTTCTGGTCTTGCCCTCGATACCTCTTACGAATTTCATCTCCGCTGCCTGTATTCTACTCTCCTCTTGTTTTGTTGTAGTCCACGATCCAGCTGCTTAAGTTACTATGGGTTCATAATAGGTTGAATATAATACTTTCTTACATTTCTTCAGGACATCTTGGTTCCACAAAATACCCCTTACACTTTGGTAGAAGCTGTTTGCTTTTCCCAATATCCTCGGTTTTCTTTCCATCTTCTGTGATCACACTTCCCAAGTATTTGAAACTTTTAACCACTTCCAGAATTTTACCATTCAGTTTTATCTTCCTTCCCCTTGTCATCACTATTGTTTTACATTTCTCTGTGCTTTCATCCCAAATTTTTCTATCTCTTGATTCCATACATCTACTTGTTTTTGCACTTCCGTTTTATCCTCACCACATATCACTATATCATCTGCAAACAATATGGCTTTTGTTGCCTGTCTTCCCAATCTCTGTTTAATGTTCTTATGAATTTCATCCATGACTATGATGAATAGTATGGGGGATAGTATACTTCCTTGTTGGAGACCAGTTTCAAATTTAAATCATTTTGTTTTTCCTATATTTTTTTTTTTTGCTAGGGGCTTTACGTCGCGCCGACACAGATAGGTCTTATGGCGACGATGGGATAGGAAAGGCCTAGGAGTTGGAAGGAAGCGGCCGTGGCCTTAATTAAGGTACAGCCCCAGCATTTGCCTGGTGTGAAAATGGGAAACCACGGAAAACCATTTTCAGGGCTGCCGATAGTGGGATTCGAACCTACTATCTCCCGGATGCAAGCTCACAGCCGCGCGCCTCTACGCGCATGGCCAACTCGCCCGGTTTTCCTATACTAGTCTAGTCTTCATACTACTACCACAATTCTTGTACACAGCTTTTATCATTTGCACTTCCACTCTGTTAACTTGTTTTTTACCTTAATGTGACCCATACCATCTGTCTGAGCACACTGTCATAAGCTTTCTCAATATCATTAAATGTCATCACTATGTCTTTTCCAAACTCCCATATTTTCTCCATCATATGTCTTAATGTAATGATCAGGTCAAATGTTGATCTGTCTTTCCTAAAACCATACTGTCCTTCCATTTCTCCTTCTAGCTTTCTCCTCAGCCTTCCTTCCAATATAATGTAGTAGGGAATTCAGATTATTGCAGACGTATTAAATTAACATTATAAGAAATACTAATGTCATTAAAATCTTGTAGGCCGGCTAAAAATATTTAAAACAACCCCTTCACAAAGTTCAGTGCCTATGTTACGGCGTCAATGTCTTATGATGCTGTAAACTCAATTTTGTTTGTGAAGCCCATTTGACAAACTTAGAGATGAATAATGGATTGACCTTGTCTTGTAATATTATTTGCCAGAAATAAAACAGTTCACACCCAAAAGTCCTGTTGTGACATTAGATTTTATATGAGCCTGCCAGGTTGTATGACCTTAGTTTAGAACAAGAAGAGGTCCAAAGTTAGTGTGTATCAGAAAACACAAAAATTGAAATCAAGTACAGCATAATTTGAAAAAGTGAGAGAAACTTGCTTGCATAGTGCGGCAGCATAATGTGGCAGACAAGCAATGAATGAAGGCACTTACGAGCATGAGGGGGCTGGGAGCAATTAGTAGGGAAGGGAGGGGAAGCTTGGCGTGCAAGTAAGAGGGTGTCGGTCAGGCCGCAGAATATAATCCCTTTTTAAACAGTTGTCATCATCATGACCTGAGGGTTTTGTTTAACAGTATTCCAATGTATGCAAAGCAAACAGCAGGTTGTTAACCTTAGCACTCACGCGGCAATGTCCGACATGATTTCCTTCCCTATATAACTCCATTGCCAAGTCACACACGCTTGAATTACAGGTACAGTAAGCTACTGCCATCTTTCGACGACAATTTGAAGTCATGTACGCTATAATCTCTTTGAAATCAGGCTTTGTGGGCATTCTTTGAAGACCATGCAAGTTTGTAAACAGACATTGTCTAGCAACATGGTGTCATTCGAGCAGCATGAGAAAGAAATAACCAGACTTTTAGATGAAAGTGACATTGATTTCAGAGATAGTGAGAGTGATTTTCAATTAAGTGGTGAGGAAGATATTGTGGAACTAGACTGTGTTGAGATGAGTGATGATGATCCTGATGATGAGAAAAGTATGCTAAATGGCAGTGCTGGTACCTCTACTGATAGCTGGAGGGAATACCGTGACACGGACTTCAAACAAAGAATTATATTCAAGCGCTACAATCCCCAATATCCAACAAAGTGGGGCCTTAGAATATTTGTTTTAGCTGATTCTGAAACAGGGTATGTTGTAGCACTTGAGTCATACTACGGGGCCACTACAAGTTATCTTCTTCGACCCCATCTGTCATTTACATCTGTAACGTGCCCCCCTACATATTTATTACTTCAAGATTTCTACTTTACCATCTGTCAACTTCTCCGGCCTGCTCTCACTACAGTGTGTGCTTCGACTGCTTACCCAGCCCGCTATGCACGCTACTATTGCTCGCCTTCCATCCCCTCCCCTCTGCCGCTGCATGTATACGTCACGTCTGTTTCTCGTACATTCTGGACTCTGCTATCTTCCGCTATAAATGCCTGCCCTGGCCTCGAACAGGCAGTCAGACATCCAGTGACGAACTGTGTGGAGGGAGGCGTTCACACTCACATTACGGCTGGCCCACATGTGATATCTTATTTTAACAGCAACATCATTTCTGAACTTTTGACGGCTGGTGGGTGAGCAAAAATTTATCATATTGTGCTTTTAACTCCTAAATAAGGGACTATTGTTCTCTTCCATTATGCCCTTCAGGCTGGATTCGGAGTGTTACATTTTGTGTGGCAACTAAAATTATCAATGAGTATGTTCATTCTGAACTTGATTTGAAATTTTTCAGACCATTATTGCCACTAGACTTACTTCGTGTACAGACGCTTGAAGAGATAATCATATCTGTGATTTTCCTTGTTTTGGAACAGTGTGTACGCCTAATTGTGTGCGTGGCTTAACTACTTTCTGGAAACTTTATGCAGGCTGAAAATCTTCCTTGCCCGTCCCCTCACCAGCCTTCTGATTTCTTTTTTCTCCCCTATTGCTCCTTTTTTCTCTTTCTAGGTGACCCTGGTAGTTTTCTTATTGTACAGTGGCCCTTGTGGTTTTATAAATCTTTCTGAATATATATATATTTTTTTAAATAGGGTGTTAGTCATATTGTAATCTAGTCATCATTTGCAGGATCTCCTTATTCATTAGTCCTGTGTAATAAATTTTGTAAAATTTTTCTCTTCTCTTCCTGACTGAATTTATACTTTTACGAATTCGCCCCTTTTTAATGGTGTTAAAATTTCTAGTTTAGTTTCTTGGTTTCAATTAAATCTTGTCGTCTACTTTGTAAAAATCAACTTATACACTAAAACTTGCCTATGTAACCATATTTTTTATTGGTATTTGTAATATACAAGTGTTGTGCAAATCTATGTTGTTGTACGTTCCTGATCATCGTTTCACCTTTTCCTATTCTCTTGCCAATCTGTACTTACCATGTAAGACTTCTGGAAAGGTCTCAGCAAAACGCTTCGTGCAAAACTCTGCTCACTAGCTGCGATTTGGACTTTGAAACATAATTTGATTAGTCTCCTATTTATGAAGCATCTTATTATGCTGGGCACTCACAGTATAAAGGTGTCCATGGTCTTTACTGTTTACATCGGCAAAACTGCAGTTCTTTGCCCACATCGCCTGTGCCACCTACACTAGTCAGACTGGTGTCTCAATTTTGGAGTATATTTCTATTCCAAGCTGTTATTTCAATTTTTACTTGCCTGAGTACATAATTGTGAGTAAGCATAATCGACCATTAAGCCATTCTATTTATATCTTGTCTAAACATAACATTAAACTACTAATCCAAACGATACGTCACACATCCCGGACTGTCTTACACCTGTGTGATAAACTTTTGATCAGCACAAATGGTGCGACAGATTTCCATGTATTTACAGACAGGTATTACACAGGACATGACTTAGTGGTGGAGCTGCTAAAACTTGGGTAGCATCTTGCTAGAACTGTAATGTTGAACAGGAAGGGGTTACCAACTTCTGCTAAGAAGACAGCAGTGAAAACAATGGCAAAATATGAAATGCGTTCATATCGGAAAGATGACAGGGTTCTTCTCTTACTATGGAAAGACAAACATGTTGTGTCAGTGCTGAGCACCTACTACAATAATTCAAGCCAGGAGATAGCAAGAAAGATGAAGGGAAAACAAAATTAAGTGATCCAGAAACCAAAAGTTGTATGCGATTACAGTAACCACATGGGTGGGGTAGATCTGGCAGATCACTTTTCATCCACTTATGGCTTTACTAGAAGGTCAATGAAATGGTGACATAAAATGTTCTTTTGGCTGTTAGAGATAGCAGTAATTAACAATTTTCTTCTGTTCAATAGCCAAAAGAGTCAAGTGAAACACAGATAATGGAGAAGGGAACTGATAAAGCAGTTGGAGATGTATGGAACAAGGAGACGCAAGCGCGGTTGGCCATCCACTTCTGATCAAGAAGAATGTAAAATAGTTGTCCCTATTGTTCCTACTTCATCTATTCTCATCCACAGAGGAGAACTAAAGACTGTGCAGTTTGCAGTGACCGTAAAGTGAAGGGGGGACAACATGAGGCAGCGTTTTTCTGCAATACTTGTAGAAAAAAGCCTGGAATACATCCTGGCGAGTGCTTAGAGAAGTTCCATACAATACACAATTACAGACAAAAAGTGACTGTTTGAGATAATTTCAGGCTTAAAAATGCTAAACATTGCACCTGAATATTGTATTATATTTATTTTTTGTTTGCTTTGTTTGATCTTTATAAATATGCTGTCAATGTGTTTGTGCTGCCTCTTATCCATCTGCAAGCAGATTCTTAAATGGAGCTGGAGAGGCAGGAGTGTAAAAAAAAAAAAAAAAAAAAAAAAAGCTAAGGGTTAAATAACTAAAGAAACAGAAAATCAGCTATGATAATGATGCAAATATTTTGAGAAGGTGCAATTTGTGTGCCAATTTTGATGTAACAATCCCACCAACAGGTTGCTCCACTGTACACAACTACACATCAATCGCCAAGAAAATTTGGTTGATATGTTCAAGTGCTGACTTCAGCAATATGACTTGCGAACAACTTATCTGTCATCGAAAACTAACTCGGCCAAGTTTTGAGTATAGACGGGGAGAAAGTTTGCTTTTGGCATGTGAAGCTATTCTCTGACAAGAAAGAGTTCTGAAGTAGTTTGGGATTTTAAAGGAATTCCTTACGAGGGACAAGTCTCTTATGGCAACATGATATATAATGCAGCTAACTGCAAAAATTGAATATCAATAAAATGATGAACAGAGACTGAGTAGAATATTATGCACACCATCCATAAAATAATAATTAAATACCATCAACTTGATGCTGAATCCTGGTGACTGCATGGATGGAGTGTCTCCAGATGTTCTCATTTTTGCACAAACCCTTTCAGATCTTTCAGTGACATTAATTGTAGGGAGATCGGATCTATCCGGAACTAGTGCTAAGTGCATCTCGGAGCACAATAATCTTCTCCAAAGAATATGACCATTTTATGATGGGTCCAAATTATCACAGCTGTAATCTATCATAAATGCGTCAAGAGACAGATCTGAATTGATCTTCTTAATAAACAAGATCCACCTGTTTGTCTTCTTGGCCATCCAATGTATATTAAAAATTCTTCTCCACCACTGTAGTCAAATGCATCAAAATGTTACCTATCTTACATTTTTATGGCCCAGCTTTCACAATCATATGTCACTATGGGAAAGAGTAATGCCTTAACCATTCTGACCTTATTATGCACAGACACTACTGAAAATCTGAAGATTTTATCTAGGCTCTCGAATGCCACCCAGCCTATTGCTAATCTTCGGTGATTTTCTAGACCATTAGAGCCGTTATGACTGATGGTTGATCTCAGTAGACAGAAATTAACCAGTAATTTAATGACCTTCATCTCGATATTAGATGGAAAATCTTGGTTTTAATAATATTAAAACTCACTCTTCTCTTCAACTTTCGTTTTGATGTCCTGCACATTATTTCTACTTCAAGCTATTAAAATGGTGTCGTACGCATACTACAGATTGTTCATAGTACGATCACCTTAGCTCCATATATGAGGGCTGTTTCTTTATTAGTGGCAACCATTAAATACAACTGATACCGAAGAGATACCTCTATGAAATGTCTACAATTCTTCAATGTAGTACTCAGCATTGAGTGGAACTCAGTGCCAGTGATACGGAAGAAATGGAAGCCCTGTAGCAGGGCCTGTTTTCTGGACGAGATGAATGGAGTGGTCTATTGCTTGCTGATCTTTGGGAAGAGCTCAGATGCAGATGCCACAAAATGGTTCCTTCATCTTCAGTATCAAATAGAAATCATAGGGGTTAGTGTGAATAGTATGGGGGATGATAGAGCACTTCCCAGCCTCATTAAGTGTGTACCCACTGGTTGTGCAAAAAGCACCTGAGCATCGTCCTGCAAAATGAAGGGAGTAGTTTGCAGAAAGTGTTGTCCCTTTTTGCCCAATGCTCCTCACAGGTGATGTTCCAAAAATTAACAATAATACTGTGCATTCACAGTCTGTCCTTGGGGTATGGGTTTAGGTTAACCCTACATTGCGCAGTGTAGTGTTTTCATTACATAATCAAACATGCCAACTTTCAAAAGTAAAAAATCAGGAGAAATTTGGCAGCAAATCGCAATGTATTATGACACATCACTGATGGCAGAACATGTACTAATTCATTATAATTCAATACATTTACAACTCTATTTGGCCTACTTATATATTTCTTTTTCATTATTTATAAGTGAAAACTAAATACTGGACATACCTGAACTTTAGGAACAGGTGACATCTTATTCATCAACATGCTGAACACCTTAAGACTAATTGTTGTTAAAGACACCTGTAGCTGACTTAGCCCATTTCAGAAACTCGTAACTAAATTTCTGCTCAAAGCACTGGCCTTGCTGAACTGATTTTAAGGTTAAAAGTTTCTCCAAACTTTGTTCAGACAGCAAGGATCTGAACAGTGTTTTTCTTTTTGCAAGTTGCTTTATGTCGCACCGACACAGATAAGTCTTATGGCGATGATAGGAAAGGGCTAGGAATGGGAAGGAAGCGGCTGTAACCTTAATTAAGGTACAGCCCCAGCATTTGCCTGATGTGAAAATGGGAAACCACGGAAAACCATCTTCAGGGCTGCCGACAGCGCAGTTCGAACCTACTATCTCCTGAATACTGGATACTGGCCGCACTTATGCGACTTCAGCTATCAAGCTCGGTCAGTGTTTTTTCTTTGTGACTCTGTTAAAAAATTCTTTCACATTCTGCACTGGTATGCGGAATTAATCAAATAGCAAGCATCACCTCAGAGAGTCTGTCATATTTAAGTATACCATCAGCTGATATCATCTGACCTACCAAGGCCCACTGACATTAATTCTTCCTTTTGCAAGGTCTTTAAGGAAACTTTTAAGCCCATGAAAAATATAGGTCATTGCTTTGGAATTAAAGATATAACTGGATGAAAGAATGTTTACATTCCAGCACAGGGTGGCACACAGCCGGTATCGACAGTCAGCTGGTACGCGAAGGGGAGTGCATAGTGGCGCTTCTGACGGGACAGCGAGTCAATGTCTCCGTCTCGCTTGAGAATGTTTCGTAACAACTGACACTCGGTGTTCCGGAACAGTGGAACATAACTGTGCACCGGCACAGTGTGCCAAAACAGGGACATAGTGCCCAACCCTAATAAGAACAACCTGCAGCTTTGTGAAGGGAGCAGGCATATCTAGGTGGGAATGAAGGAAAAACATGGTAGCAAAAGATCTTAGAGGTCGACGCTAATTAGGAACTAATATTTACAGGCCCCCCTGAAGAAAAGAAGAAGAAGACGCGTTCTCAGCACGTGTTTACGGCAGTAGAGTGAGGCAGCTGCTCATGTCTACTCCATCTTGCAAGTACTGTGGGACAGAGTATAGTATCAAATAGAGTATTATGAAGGCATTTAGTTAATTCACAGAGGCTTGTAAACTTAATCGTGAAAGGCATAACAGTCCATAATGAAGATGTGCGTAGGTGTAATGAATACATAATTCTTTGTCAGGAGGGAATCAATAATGAACAACACTGCGGAATGCTGTTTTCGGCCAAAATTAGATTTTACTTTTATGTAGGGAATCTAACAATAACTTAGGCAGTACTGAAGGTTAAGATAACACTGATAAACTGTAATGTGGAGCCAAATATCCTCCCAAACTTCATATTCTTAACAGAATATCTTTCAAAGAAAGGACCAAGTTAACATACACTGACTATATCTTTCAAAGAAAGGACCAAGTTAACATACACTGACTTTATAATACAAACATGAATGTGCTGATGTCTCATTCAATGGTACCTTAAGCTGAAGATAATTTTCATAATTTCACACTTCACGATATTTTAGAAAGAAAAACTAGCCACAACTCACCTCAAAAGAAACCTGATCTCCAAGCTTAATGTAAGCCATACCACGCTGCAATCCATTTTTTACTGGTATGTTGATGTCTTGAATATTGCCACTTCCCTCAAAGTGCTTTTCAAGGCTCTCCTTTGTGGTCCTACAAAAATAAGAGATCAAAACTACAAATCTGCCTCTATTCCATCATACAGCAGACAATACCTTATGACACCTGTCCTTTAATAGTGGCAACTATATAACTGCTACAGATACATAATAGTTTTTTCCGACCTTTTACTTCATTGCTTGAATAGAACAATGTACAGTACTAGAACAGTACTGAATTAAATGCAGTGGCAGTAACGTGATAGCTCAACAGCCGCATTGATTGAACTAGTCAATCACAACCTGTGACCATTGTCAAAGCAGTAGGCACATCATTTTTCTCTTCAAGGTGGCTTCAGATTCTGTCCCAAAAATTTAGTGTAGGCCTAATACCTACCCACTGCCTTGCATGACAATGTTTGAACGTATGTTGCACAAGCAGTAGGTGAGTTATTCAACTGAAGGAAGTCATCTATCATTCACTTTACATGCTGATCTTGGCTCCCGTGACTGGAATGATCCTTAAAATGCAGAAGCCACTTTGTAGGATTTGATTTAAGGACTGTTCTAGACATATTTATGGCACTAGACTGTTCAACCAAATAGGTGGCAGCATTAAAGGGCAATATTACTTTCAAACAGGTAACCATTTCCTATCGGTAGCAATTAAACAGCTGCCACTGTTAAAATTCAAACAATCCATTGATGACAAATTTAAATTTGTGAAAAAACAAAAAAAAAAACAAAAAAAAAAAAAACACAAATATATGTACCATTTCATTGCCCTGATAATTTCAAATCGTGGTGTTAAAATCGTCGTTTTGCCGTGAATAGCGATAAAATACGTTGAAGGTTAGGTCAAATGTTCCACCTTTACAATACTAAGATTCTTTATTAACTAAATATTTACATGATTTTTAATTATATCGGGACATGTTTCGTCTACCTTGTAGACATCATCAGCCACAAAAACTTTTGAGAAAAAGCTATAAGGACAAGGACAAAGTAACACATTAAAATAATTCGGGTAACCGAATATGTCATTTAAAATGGTGAAGAATTCAGAACTGTTTTCAGCACAGCACTTAAGAATATCGTTGACATTAAAATTAAAATTGTCCACATGGGATGATACAGTAAAAACTTGCGTTAAAATTCTTCTTTTTTGTGTGATGTGTTAATATATAATATTCTGTTATGTCGTGAAGGCTTGATAATGAATTGCACAATGTTCATTCCAATAGGATAATAACGATGTATAAGAAATACAGCGAGCATATGTTAAAGCCGTCTTATTGGTGTAGTATTGGCATTTCCTGTTGAGAAGTTAGGTGGAAAATTTGAAAGTGATGACGTAATGTGGAATGTGCGGTAGAGGGCCCTAGAATAAGAAAGATAGCTGTTGTTAGTGTTAAAATAGGCAAGTTTTTGTGTCTTGAGATGTAAAGTAATGAAAATGAGAAGTGCGGCACATCTGATTACTTACGTTCTCGCCTGTCTGACAGCGACTAGTTCAGTGTGGAAGCCTGTGGTTGACTGAGAGCGAACTATGGAGGTCGTGTGTGAAGGGAGCCGCCATGAGGGGAAATTAGGGGAAGGTTAGGATCAGTAGGCGGGAAACCGTCACATGGAAGCTTGTTATTGGATTTGTTAAAGTAAGAACTATTGAGCAATGCCTCAAAAATTACGTTCGCAGTTTCGGAAATTTCATTTAAATTGTGAAAAGGATTGCATTTATGATCTATATTAATATAGATGTTTTCTAAAACATTGAGTAAAGTGCTTTTATTATGAAAAGAAAGAATTTTTAAGTCCTGTTCTATGGAAGTGAAGGAATGATTGGATTCTGTCATGCGAGTACTCATGGCGGAGTACCTTCTATGTTTAGCGGCGTTGATATGTTCCTTATATCTAACTGAAAAGCCTCTTCCGGTTTGCCCAATGTAGCTCGCGGAACATTGGTTACACTTTAACTTATAAACGCCTGACCTATTATATTTATTCGTAGTGTTGTTAATTTTATGTTGGTTGTAAAAAAGATTAGTATTATTGTTGACTGTTTTAAAAGCAATGTTGATCTTATGTTTCTTGAGGGTGTTGGTGATATCATAAATCTTACTATTTGTATAAGTGAAAGTGGCATATTTGTCTGTTTTTCTTTTTGTTTCTCTAAGTAAAGTTGAACTGGATTTGTTAGTAACTTTATTGATTATCCTGTCAATGAAATGCCTGCTAAAACCATTTTTACTCGCTATTAAGCGGATAAATTCAAGTTCTTTTTTACGATTAGCATTTGATAAAGGGACGTGAAAAGCTCTGTGGATTAAACTATAAAATGTTGCTCTTTTTTGAGATTCCGGATGCGTTGAGTCTTGTCGAATAGTATTAATAGTTTGGGTGGGCTTCCTAAATATGGTATAAGAGAATTTGTTGGAGCTATTGTTAATAGTGACATCTAAGAAGTTTAATGAATTATTGACTTCCGCTTCGGAAGTAAACTTGATCCATGGATCAACTGCATTCAACTGTTCAAGAACGATATCACCGTTGGAGACGTTGTGATCTATTAAAGTAAATGTATCATCAACAAAGCGTGTCCAGAATATGATACCTTTAATTTTGTTAAGAATTTTGGAATTTTCCAAGTGGTCTAAATAAATTTCTGCCATTATTCCTGAAGCCGGGGAGCCCATAGGAAGACTATCCTGCTTATAAATTATCCCATTAAAAGTGAAATAGTTGTTGGAAGTTACAAATTCTAAAATATTTAAAAATTCTTCTATTTCTTGTATGCTTAATTTTCTGTGTTTTAGAAAATTATCCTTGATGATCTTTAAAGTTTTCTTGACTGGTATATTGGAATACATGTTTTTAATGTCAAATGAGTACATTTTTTGTTGCGGCTGTAATTCTAGGTTTTTTGTCAAATTACAAAATTCTACAGAATTCTTGATGGAGTTGGGATTTTCAAATTTGTAGTATTTCTTCAAGAAATTATGAATAAATTTGGAAGTTTTGTAAGTCGGGCTGTTCCTGTAGTTAACTATGGGTCTTATGGGAATATCTATTTTGTGGACTTTAGGCAATGCTTTAGCTGTGGGGATACTGGGATTCATATTAATGAGTTTTTGAGAATCATGTTCAGTAAGAATAAAGGACGTTTGTTTCAATAATTGTTTTAAGTTTATTTGGATATTGTTAGTAGGATCTTTTTTTATCAGTTTAAAAGAGTTATCAGAAAAGAAGGTTTCAGTTTTTTGCACGTAAGTTTCTTTGTTCATAATAACTGTGGCATTGCCTTTGTCCGCTTTCGTAACTATTAGATCATTTTCGTTAATCTTCTTTTTTAACGAGTCTATGGCTTTTTTGGGAAATAAAGGAGCTGTAGATTTGCTGACTTTAATTAAATTAGAAATTTCTTGAACAGTTGAATGCAGTTGATCCATGGATCAAGTTTACTTCCGAAGCGGAAGTCAATAATTCATTAAACTTCTTAGATGTCACTATTAACAATAGCTCCAACAAATTCTCTTATACCATATTTAGGAAGCCCACCCAAACTATTAATACTATTCGACAAGACTCAACGCATCCGGAATCTCAAAAAAGAGCAACATTTTATAGTTTAATCCACAGAGCTTTTCACGTCCCTTTATCAAATGCTAATCGTAAAAAAGAACTTGAATTTATCCGCTTAATAGCGAGTAAAAATGGTTTTAGCAGGCATTTCATTGACAGGATAATCAATAAAGTTACTAACAAATCCAGTTCAACTTTACTTAGAGAAACAAAAAGAAAAACAGACAAATATGCCACTTTCACTTATACAAATAGTAAGATTTATGATATCACCAACACCCTCAAGAAACATAAGATCAACATTGCTTTTAAAACAGTCAACAATAATACTAATCTTTTTTACAACCAACATAAAATTAACAACACTACGAATAAATATAATAGGTCAGGCGTTTATAAGTTAAAGTGTAACCAATGTTCCGCGAGCTACATTGGGCAAACCGGAAGAGGCTTTTCAGTTAGATATAAGGAACATATCAACGCCGCTAAACATAGAAGGTACTCCGCCATGAGTACTCACATGACAGAATCCAATCATTCCTTCACTTCCATAGAACAGGACTTAAAAATTCTTTATTTTCATAATAAAAGCACTTTACTCAATGTTTTAGAAAACATCTGTATTAATATAGATCATAAATGCAATCCTTTTCACAATTTAAATGAAATTTCCGAAACTGCGAACGTAATTTTTGAGGCATTGCTCAGTAGTTCTTACTTTAACAAATCCAATAACAAGCTTCCATGTGACGGTTTCCCGCCTACTGATCCTAACCTTCCCCTAATTTCCCCTCATGGCGGCTCCCTTCACACACGACCTCCATAGTTCGCTCTCAGTCAACCACAGGCTTCCACACTGAACTAGTCGCTGTCAGACAGGCGAGAACGTAAGTAATCAGATGTGCCGCACTTCTCATTTTCATTACTTTACATCTCAAGACACAAAAACTTGCCTATTTTAACACTAACAACAGCTATCTTTCTTATTCTAGGGCCCTCTACCGCACATTCCACATTACGTCATCACGTTCAAATTTTCCACCTAACTTCTCAACAGGAAATGCCAATACTACACCAATAAGACGGCTTTAACATATGCTCGCTGTATTTCTTATACATCGTTATTATCCTATTGGAATGAACATTGTGCAATTCATTATTAAGCCTTCACGACATAACAGAATATTATATATTAACACATCACACAAAAAAGAAGAATTTTAACGCAAGTTTTTACTGTATCATCCCATGTGGACAGTTTTAATTTTAATGTCAACGATATTCTTAAGTGCTGTGCTGAAAACAGTTCTGAATTCTTCACCATTTTAAATGACATATTCGGTTACCCGAATTATTTTAATGTGTTACTTTGTCCTTGTCCTTATAGCTTTTTCTCAAAAGTTTTTGTGGCTGATGATGTCTACAAGGTAGACGAAACATGTCCCGATATAATTAAAAATCATATAAATATTTAGTTAATAAAGAATCTTAGTATTGTAAAGGTGGAACATTTGACCTAACCTTCAACGTATACTCACGACAATACGGGCTTTATAATGAAGTTTTTTTTATGTAATAGCGATAAAATGTCGGAAATCATGCGGCAGAAAATACGAATTATAATATACAAATAGAATCAAACAGGCCGAAAACGTGAAGTAAGAAAGTACAGACCAACGGAATCCAAATGGCCGTGATTTAGGTGAATGCAGTGACTTTTAATTGGAAGAACCAATAGGAACAGTGGAACATCGCATGAAGTTACCAGAAAAAGATTTACGAGTGGATTGATATGCAACAAGAACAGAAGATTTAAAAGGGATACTTCCTAAATTGTTGTGAAACCAGATTGCATTATAAAATTATAACGATACATCTTTCGTAGTCGTAACAGAAATCCCAAGCGGAGTATATTAAAAAAAGTAAACGAAGTAAATAGTGGAGCGCAGATCACTGGAGACATTGAAAATTGATCAGTTAATGTATCTAATCAAAACAGGGCAACATTTAAGATACCTCTTAGATCATTCAAATTAAAATATTGACGTTTGTCACGTCATAACCTACTGAAGTAGCACGATTGTCAAACTAATGACGTTTTCAAATATGTGTTTTATGCATGTCTTCGAGAGCTACACGATGACCGGCTAAACTGAAGATGGGATTGACGTCTGACGGTAACCTACCAACCATTCCTACGGACCCGAGGATAGAGACCGCAGCCCGATCGTGATGCAGCGATAATCCGGAGATGATCATCCTAGGAGAACCAGGAAGCAGCCATCCCAGTCCAGAAACGCAGACGGATTAAGTTAAGTTTCACAAAGTTCTTTTCTTAAATTTTAGTTATATGTATTTTATTTGATATCAAGTTGTCAATGGTGTTTGTACAAGAGCTAGGTCGATATATCTTCAAGAGATGATCTCAATATCAAGTTTCAGCGCAAATGAACCAATAGTGACGTTTAACTGATGGATTTAGGTAATCTTCCAAAACTAATACACACTCCCATGTGTAGGAAAGATAACACTCGCAAATGATGTGCTTTGCTAGCAATATTCAGGTTTCTTTCAAAGAATATTGCCGTACATAGTGTGATCTTAGATATTTGAAATGAGAATATGTAGCACATTGAACTGTAGGTTATCGAGCGGATACGACGTCAACTTTTTGCCAAATGTAAATAGATACAGGCTTAATATGTTCGTACTTTGATAAGAGAAGTGTGCGTCGATATAAATGATAGTTGTGGATCCATATAATATAAATTGTGATGAGATATTGAATCTATTGAATTGAGCGGTACTTTGAACAGAGTTAATGATGTTTATATTTGCAGTGAGGTCATATACGTCGGAAATATTGAGGTAAGATTTGTGAATGTTATAAATGATATATGCATTGAGATATTAGGCGTGGAATTATGACTAATACGACGACGAATTAGGAAGGAATTCAGAATAAGGCTAATTGATGTAAGTTTATTTCAAGCAGTTATGGATCAGGATATATTTGACGCTTATAGCGACATGTAATATGGCTCGTCTTATTATATGAGTTATTGACAGTTGGTTAGTGAACTTGCAGATTAATAATAAAGTACGATCTTCAAAAATAACCCTAGATAGCCTATAGTAGAGTATGATGACGACATTTTTTTGGAGAAAATTTTACCTGTTACTCAATATTTAAAACAACTTAAGTAGGAACAGCAAATCATTGACGGTAGTGTCTTCATACTGTTATGTTATTGCTATTTGCGAGTGTGGAAGTTTCATCTACGGTAGTCCTTGACCATTAGCATTCAGTTGATTGGATTTATAAAGCATTACGACCTTAATTTAACCTAGACATAAACTTGTTGAGATTTTATTGAAGAATTATTACATACTTCTTTGGGAATATTTTGAACATGTATATATATATATATATATATATTTTATGTTCATTGGTATATCAGCTTAGGTAGCAATTGAAAGCTACACATGTGAAACATTGCTTACTCCGTCTACGTTATTAATGATAGAGTCATTAATAATGTTAGGATGAGACACCAAAAAGAAGCATCCTTTAAATGCATGACTGAACAAACCTTTCCATTATTATGTACATATGTAAAACATATTATGTAATCATTTGATATTTAAGGAGAATTTGAGAGTTCTATTCCCAGATAATTTCATTTTAGTTTGTTCTTAATATAACAGTTCGTTATTTTTGAGTTAGCCAGAAGGAATGATGGAATTATTTATGTTAGTTTAGTGGACTGAACATTTTAATTTTCTTTTATATGAGACTGAGGAGATGTAGAAGGTAATCCACGTCAGGTCAGGAGAGCTTCCTGAAATAATACAATTCCGCAGAGAAATTGAGGAAGGTAATTGTTTACGGGAGTAGATGAGACCGTGGATGTTGAGAAAAATATTGATAATGTGAAATGGAAACTAATAATTAGCATGATAACTTCAAGGCAATCAGATGAATGACAACTTATCCTTCGTACAAAAATAATTTTGAATAAAATTAGTATTTAAGAATTTAACTTAATATTATTATTTATAGGTTAAAAGATTAATTTAAGGTAATTTTGTAATGGAAATAGTTGAATTTAAGATCAATCGCATTTTGATTTACTGACCTGTTAGTCATGCAGATATGATGAATATATTAGAGGTGCGTATCTCAGTTGGATTCATGTAAAAAAAAAAAAAAAAAAAAAAAAATTTAGTTTGATATAGGATAATCCCTGAGTTGTACAGCATAGCTAGCTGGAGATTTTCTTGAACGCTGGCGTGTAGTTAAGTGGAAGAAAGAATGACTCCCATACGTGGGAAAAGAAAAGAAGAAAGACGCTGCGGGACTCAAAACGTGGTTGCAAAAATAAGTGTTGGGTTCAAGAAAATTGTCGGCCCAACTTGGTTAAAAAAAATAAATTGTCGTCAACAGTGGGGCTTGAATAGGAAATTGACACCCCAGTCAAGAGCAAGGCGGTTCACATATGTACGCCTACAATAGAAAAAAGATGAACTTAACAGTTATTTTGTCTCAATATTATCATTTGGTAGGTTAGGCCTCAAAACACATCTCTAAATGAAGAGCAATACCACACTTTTTACACTGGCAAGAACCTTAATTTCTTTTCCCGCACTGTACCAAACAACACGCCAAGCTGAGTAGTTTGGACGGTAGAGTACTTGCCTTCTGAGCCCAACTTGGCACGTTTGACCCTGGCTCAGTCCAGTATATTTGAAGGTGCTCAAAAAAGCCAGCGCCATGTTGGTAGATTTTTTAAAATAATGCTATTTGTTCAGGGCGTCGACCCATGTAGATCTTTTGCAGGATGGGAATGAGGGAACCGAGAGACATGACCGATGCGAAAAGAGTTGTAATAGGAGTAGCAGCAGGCACATGAAGATAAAATTTCCTTGAAGAGTGAAGTAGTTAAAAAATATGGTAAAGCGTGTAAGTCCAAGCTTGCGTTATGGATCACTAGCCAAAAACCCAAATGAATTTTGGTGCCGTGCAATTGCATGACTCTCCCAACTCCGTAATTATTTAGAAATATGAATGCACGATGTTTTACATTAATTGATCTCTATGTCTCACCTGAAACCAAAACAGCAGCAGTCGAAAGGACTAGAGAACCCAGCTCTGTCCAGTGTGGTGTGCTCGCACATCCAGCAGAAACGGCCTCTTGTTCAACCTGCCCAGCTGAGTGAGGTGAGGTGAGGTGTATTTAAATGATCGACAGTTGATTCTAGAATCTGTGAGACATTAGAGCAACGTCAGGTGAGTGGGAGAGTCAGCTGATCGTTCAAAATGGTGGTCAGTCTGTGGAAAACAAGTCTGGCGGATGGTAGTGTAATGTGGATGGCTGGTACACAAGGTAAGTCAGGGCACAACAGCACAATAGGTTCCAGTGAGCATTTGAAAGTAAACTTGTAGTTTTGAGGTGAGTCTCATATAAAGTATAGTTGAAAAAGACTTTTTCTTGTACAAAAATTTGATCTCCTCTCTCAGCCAAATCTCAAGTGTTCTAGTTTGGGTCTTAATAATTTGAAAAGAAGAACAATGTTTCTTAAAATTACCTTTAAGAAAGTTGGGTGTCAAATTGTGAGTGATACACTGTTTGAGAAATTTGCTGTCTTTGCCCAATTTGGCTTTTTGACTTTAAGACCTAAATATAAATAGGCTTTCTGTTTTGCCTGGTTGGCTGCATAATGATAGGATATAAACTTCATGGTTTTGATCCATAACTATAGACTGAGTCCGTCAGGCTCCCATGCAGACAAATATTATTGAAATAATTCAATGATAATCTAAAATGGATAAGGACACAGAAATAAACTGTTAAATCTTTGCCGTCCCTAACGCTCCAGAGTGTTCGAGTATTAAAACGCGCTTGCAGTGCTGAACGCTCCAAAGCACTCATCACACTCGCGTTCATTAGAAGTGTGTTGAGAGAAATATTGAAGGATCTTGTGAAACCACACTGTATTCCCTTGACTCAGCAAGCTGTCAGGACCTTGTTGACAGCATTTCCTGTACTTCCCGAGCAGACCTACTTTATAAACATAGAGCTTAGAGCTTATTCTTGTTCAAGTTCCGAGAATCATGAGCATGAACAAATATTGTGTGAAGATCCAGGGACAGGGCTACAAAGAAATGTTACTAGTGATAACTGGAGTCACAATATTTGTTTTGATGAACTGAAAATATGGAAAAACAATGCTGGTCCAAATCACGATTTACCTTCCAGGAGTTCAGAAAAAGATTTTTTGAATTATTTGTGGGATCGGAATTTTATGAGCTAGTAGCAGAGCAGATGAATATTCATGAAGAATGTTTACAAAGAAAAACTGGCACTGTTGATACTACCTGGCAAGACACTAACGCTGATGAAATAAGGACATACGTAGGAGTTCTAATTTATATGGGATTGGTTGTTTTACCTGAAATAGACGATTACTTCCTAGGAGACTTTAGCGTGTGCCCGTTAGTAAGGCAGGCAATGACACTGAAACAGTTTAGGAAACTTGGACAATATTTACATATAAGTAGTCATTTAAACAGGCCAACACCACAAGATGAACATTACGATATTCTGTACAAAGCGAGACCAGCTCTGCAACTTACCGAAAAATTCGGAATTTTATACACACCTGGCCGGAACTTGCAGCATATGAAGCTATGATGAATTTCAAGAGAAGATTTATCTTGAAACAGTACCTCCCAGGGATACCCATCAAATGGGGTATCAAAGCATGGAGTATTGATGACAGTGGAAATGGCTACACTCTGAAATGTGATAGATTTACAAGGGGAAGAAAGAAACATGGGACCAGAATTTATTATTACGGGGGCAGGTGGTTTTACACATGACAGAGTCATACTAGGGAAAATGGCATCACATTTACTTTGATAAACTTTTTCAGTTCTGCAAAACTGATTAAATTATTGCTAACCCATAACACCTATAGTTGTGCGACAATGAGGGTAAATAGAAAGGGTTAGCGTGATCAGTTTAGGAAACCTGCACAGCTGAAACTCAAGCAGGGAGAATGTAGGATAATGAAAAATTAGGGTGTAACAGCAACAGTCTGGTAAGATAAACGTGCTGTTCTTATGCTGTCAACAAATTCATGATTGATTGATGTTCGTTGTTTAAAGGGGCCTAACATCGAGGTCAACGGCCCCTAATGGTACGAAATGAGATGACAAATTAGAAGTCCAAAATCCTCCACTGACCAGAATTCAAAGCATGAGGACGAAGAATGAATGGATGGATTGATATGAAGTTAAAACAATCAGTGGATCCGACCCACAGTGCCTCACATGCACAGAAGCAGGCACAAAACAATAGTTGTACGGACCAAGGGACTGCTTCTATAGCACAATGCTGAATCGATTAGAATATGCTCGTTCTCGAAACGGGTCCAAAATCCAGATCATCGGCCCTCATAATGGTATTTATCTCTAGAAAAGTAGAACCATGGTATTTCCCATGTTGCGGTACTAATCAAGAGTAGCGTAGACTCGCAGTATTCCATATTTTTATGGTATGACTCACAGGTAATGAAATTGCACATGTATTACAGACCTAACGTGTTTCAAACATTGCAGCGCCCTTGACAGGCAACGCAAACCTATGGTTTTCATCACATAAGTGTTTTAACCACAGGGACTCGTACTATCCCGCGGTGTTCCTCATATAGTGGGTACTAATCATAGGCAAGCCAGAACCATGGGTTCCTTCATCCCATGGTGTCGCTCATATAGTTCTACTAATCGCAGGTACTGTAAAAGCCGTCCTGCCCACGTTTGCTACTAATCACAAACCTATTTGGCACACAACATAGTGGTACTACGCGCAAGTAAAGGCGACCCATGGTGTTCCCCGCGTGGTGGTACTAATCACAGATAGTTTCATGGTTCTAATTTGATCATACCTTGGTCGCCCCTTTTAGTCGCCTCTTACAACAGGCAGAGGATACCGTGGGTGTATTCTTCGTCTGCGTCCCCCACACACAGGGGGTATCAACAAATTCAGATTCTGTGAACGATGGTACAGTGAAACGAAAAACCTGTAAAGGCAATGAAGAAATAGAAATTGTGTGTCCTTGTACTGTCATAAATTACACAAAACATATGGGTTTTGTGGACATCAGTGATCAGAAAAGAGAATACTACAGGGTTGGACGATAATCTAAAAAAGGTTTTTTAATTTTTCATTTTGTGATCAACGCGTGTGTTGTGAACAGTTTCATTCTTTATGATATCAGTAACCGACCAGCTCTCACAGCCCATGGAAATGGACAGCTGAACTTCAGGCGCAACTTGGTGCAACAGCTGATCGGGAACTGCATGTCCCACAAACGTATAGGCAGGAAAAGAAGTTCACCCATCGGCTGTCCATTCCCTAAATTATTTAAATCTCTTGTGAAGATACCTGGTCGTGCCAAAGTGTGTGCTTTGTATTTACAAATGAAAAATAGGACAGCTTCTGGGAGAGGCAAACAAACGACATTCAAATGTAAGCAGCGAGATCAAGCACTGTGCAAGACTGGGTGCTTTTTGGAATACCACCAGGAGCGAAATGTGGATATTCAAAATTAGGGTGAATAGACACATTTATATGCACTAATTATTTAGAAACGAAATGAAAAGAAATTACATTTATATCTTTATTCATTTTACCTCTAGTTATTTTGTTTCAAAGGGTGGTATGCTGCTGCGCCTATTGGGATTTAAAGGACTCTTGTCAGCAAACACGGTAATTACGGCCAGGCATCTGCCTTTAAATGGGGAACGGCAAAGGGTTAAAAAAAAGAAGAGACCACATTAGGTACCGCGGTAACAGTTACCCATATCCGAGCGGCCACGAACGTGTTACAACAAATGAAAGTGATTGCAAAACACTGAATGATGTTAAGATTAATCCTATTACCCATTCTGCTATCTAGAAAAACCAAGGAAACATGCCCTTTTCAACGGCTTACACCCAAGAGGCTGAACGTAACAGTTACAACACAAGAGTTCATAAAGTTCTGAAAGGCAGGACATTCCTGCCAACCCTTTGAAGATAATGACTGGAGGAACTACTTTACTCTCACAACAATGCAGCATCCCAGGATGGTCTGTAAAACTACCTTCTCTTGGAGGATATGTGGTTCTAGTTTATCATAAAATTCATCAATATTTTATAAGTAGCATACCTCAGTTCTTAAAAATATACCACCGAGACTCTCATACGATTTCAAGCTTTCCTTTGTCTCTCTTTGAGGAGAATTTGTTGAAGACTCTTCAATCTGAGCATATTTCAAACCAAATCCCCATTTCTAACACTTAAATATTTATTTTCCTCACTACTGAAAATGAAGGATGAAATTTCAAATTCATTGGAACCTTCTTTTGCCATTTTCTTACTTGTGTCAAATAAGGTTGTATTTCGGTGCAACTTCAGAGGTTTTGTCAGCATTCAATCATTACTTAAAATGTTCTGTAATGCATTTTTCAAAGCGGACACAGCAGTGCTTTTCTTTAGGTTTACACACCTCTGTCAGAATTTAAGCATTCTGAACGAAAATAGACAAATGCCAATTGTTCAGCACACTGAACAACATGCCATTTGCAAAGAATATGCTGTTCAAATTCTAAACACACCCATGTTCTCAAACTTGCTTAAGACCTATTACCCAATATGAATCATTTCGAAAGGACTGCTTTCTATAGGACTGCACACTGCACATTATGTTTGCAAGGAACACGAACTAGCCTCTATGCAAGTATCCGGACAATTAACTATCTCACTTGATATTACCGTGATACCCCCTTGCTAATATCATTGCTATCACGATAATACCAACCTTTACCCAATCATTTAGTGGGGCTTCAGGATCAACACCTTCCAGAAGAACTAACAGCACCAGAATATAATGACAACTGGTTGTGCATGCTTCTGAATGTGACCTAATATGAAATATCGTTTTCAACATAATCCTTCAACTGCACTGTAACATACAATAAATCAAAATTACAGGTAATCCTATTTCCAGATTTAAGAGCAACCTCAAAGTGTATAATTACACTGCAGTCTAAAATATTAGTCATCAAATATGATTTCATGTACAATTACAAAGTAGGCGTATAAGTACATCACTTACGTGTAAGGAATATTTCCCACAAATGCAACAAATTCCTCTTTCTCTTTCTTTGGTGGTTTATCACAGAACACCCATTTTGACATCCTGTTGTAGTCCCTTATCATGTCCACATGTATTTGACAATCACCAATACTTGATCCTAGAAGTTTCAGAGCTTTCTAGAACACATTAAAACAAATGAAAGTGATTGTAAAAGACTGAATGTTATTAGATTAATCCTATTACCTATTCCGCTATCAAGAAAACCAAGGAAACATACTAGAATATCTGCAAGTGAAAATGATAGCCAGATTAAACTGTTGGAAAAACACACACAGACACAAAAATCACGATTTTATAAAAACAAGGGATGGGAACAGGAAAGGAGAAGTTCAGTATATAGTATTTAGGAATATGACGATGGGAACCTGCGGAACAAAGAAACCCATGACAGACGAGAACTGAACAGCTAAGTTTTGTTTATAATTCAATCAACAGAAAAGTACTAAACATTCCAAATTCCTGGCCAAGGCTTGAATCAATATGATAGGCGCCCACAGGGCTGATATTGAACTGACATTTTAATCTTTAAAATAAACCTCTTTCAGATTAAATTATAAAAAAGGGATAGTTAATAATATTGTATACCTCAGACAGAATACTGTTACATTCACACAATGTTTTACAATGTTGTTATTTTAATAATTCTAGGTGCATGCCATACCTTTCACTGCTATCAGTAATGGCCCTACTCATTAAATCAGGCTAAGCTTGTTTAAAGGGGCCTAACATCTAGTAATGGTACGAAACGAGACAAAATGTAATAACAATTAAAACAAAATCATCCACTGACCAGAATAAAAACGTGATGATGAAGAATGAATGGATGGATATGAATTTAAAACTATCAGTGGATCCGACCTGCAATGCTCCACTTTCCCAGAAACTATCATAAACAATAGTATTACTGACCAAGGAACTGCTTCTAAAGCACAATCCTGAGTCGAGGATGCTTGTTGTCTAAAGGGGTCCAAAATCCAGGTCAACAGCCCTTCACTGGTACTTATCAACAGTAAAGTAGAACCATGGTATTTGTTATGTTCCGGTACCAATAAAAAGTAGCATAGACTCACGGCGTTCCACACATTATGGTACTACTCACGAGTATAGTATGTCGCACAGGTAACACAGATCTATAGTATTTCTCACATAATTACGCCATTCACAGACAACACAAACCAATGGTGCTCCCCACCTAGGTGTACTAATCACGGGCGCCGGTATTCCCGTGGTGTACCTCACATAGTGGGTACTAATCACAGGCAACGCATACCGACGGTGTCGCTCATGTAGTTGTACTAATTGCAGGCAACGCCCAGACCCGTGGTGTTTCTCACAATGCTACTAATCATGGGTACTGGAAAACCCAAACTGATTCACCCTCTGTTGCTACTAATCACAAACCTATTGTGCACCTAATATAGTGGCACTACTTACAAGTAAAGGCGACCATGGTGTTCCCTGCATGATGGTACTAATCACAAGTAGTTTCAAAGTTCTAACACAATCATCCCTTGGTCACCCCTTTTCGTCGCTTCTTACGACAGCCAGGGGATACTGTGGGTGTAATCGCCTGCGTCCCCCACCCACATGGGTTAGCTAGACCTCCGGATAAGTCATTCTAGCTCTTACCTTCTCACTCTGGGAACATGCTGCTCTCTTTTTCATTTCTATGGAGCTAATACATTCTACATTTACTGCAGGGATGCCAGCTTTTTAAACACCAACCAACCAACCAACCAACCAACCAACCAACCAACCAACCAACCAACCAACCAACCAACCAACCAACCAACCAACCAACCAACCAACCAACCAACCAACCAACCAACCAACCAACCAACCAACCAACCAACCAACCAACCAACCAACCAACCAACCAACCAACCAACCAACCAACCAACCAACCAACCAACCAACCAACCAACCAACCAACCAACCAACCAACCAACCAACCAACCAACCAACCAACCAACCAACCAACCAACCAACCAACCAACCAACCAACCAACCAACCAACCAACCAACCAACCAACCAACCAACCAACCAACCAACCAACCAACCAACCAACCAACCAACCAACCAACCAACCAACCAACCAACCAACCAACCAACCAACCAACCAACCAACCAACCAACCAACCAACCAACCAACCAACCAACCAACCAACCAACCAACCAACCAACCAACCAACCAACCAACCAACCAACCAACCAACCAACCAACCAACCAACCAACCAACCAACCAACCAACCAACCAACCAACCAACCAACCAACCAACCAACCAACCAACCAACCAACCAACCAACCAACCAACCAACCAACCAACCAACCAACCAACCAACCAACCAACCAACCAACCAACCAACCAACCAACCAACCAACCAACCAACCAACCAACCAACCAACCAACCAACCAACCAACCAACCAACCAACCAACCAACCAACCAACCAACCAACCAACCAACCAACCAACCAACCAACCAACCAACCAACCAACCAACCAACCAACCAACCAACCAACCAACCAACCAACCAACCAACCAACCAACCAACCAACCAACCAACCAACCAACCAACCAACCAACCAACCAACCAACCAACCAACCAACCAACCAACCAACCAACCAACCAACCAACCAACCAACCAACCAACCAACCAACCAACCAACCAACCAACCAACCAACCAACCAACCAACCAACCAACCAACCAACCAACCAACCAACCAACCAACCAACCAACCAACCAACCAACCAACCAACCAACCAACCAACCAACCAACCAACCAACCAACCAACCAACCAACCAACCAACCAACCAACCAACCAACCAACCAACCAACCAACCAACCAACCAACCAACCAACCAACCAACCAACCAACCAACCAACCAACCAACCAACCAACCAACCAACCAACCAACCAACCAACCAACCAACCAACCAACCAACCAACCAACCAACCAACCAACCAACCAACCAACCAACCAACCAACCAACCAACCAACCAACCAACCAACCAACCAACCAACCAACCAACCAACCAACCAACCAACCAACCAACCAACCAACCAACCAACCAACCAACCAATCTGCATTTAGGGCAGTCGCCAAGGTTGCAGATTCCCTAGCTGTTGTTTTCCTAGCCTTTTCAAAATGATTTCAAAGAAATTGGAAATTTGTTGAACACCTTCCTGGGTAAGTTATTCCAATCCCTAACTCCCCTTCCTATAAACAAATATTTGCCCCAATTTGTCCTCTTGAATTCCAACTTTATCTTCATAATGTGATCTTTCCTACTTTTAAAGACGCCACTCAAACTTAATTGTCAACTAATGTCTCTCTGCTGACAGCTCGGAACATACTAATACTAATAATACTAATATAGATGGTCCGTTATTGGACATCATAAATTTTACAGCTAACTCATTTCTGGTGTTGCCAGCATTTCGCCCCCATGTGCTAGGTTGGGGTCATCAGTTGGTACTCAGCACACCCACCAAGACGCATGGCTAGTGCATACCGTGGAGGCCACTGCGTAAGCTACTTGCAGCCACCAGCAGTGCCAATGCACTCGAGAGACTTTGTCTAATTACCAACGCTGACTTATCTTGCTGGAATCCTACAAGTTGAGCTTCAGTGGAATAACCTTTCCTAAAACCGAACTGCCTTCTATCGAACCAGTTATTAATTTCGCATACATGTCTAATATAATCAGAAAGAATTCCATCCCAAAGCTTACATGCAACGCATGTCAAACTTACGGGCCTGTAATTTTCAGCTTTATGTCCATCCTTTATACACAGGGGCTACTATAGCAACTCTCCATTCATTTCGTATAGCTCCTTCACCCAAACAATAATCAAATAAGTACTTCAGATAGGGTATTATATCCCAACCCATTATCTTTAGAATATCCCCAGAAATCTGATCAAATCCAGCTGCTTTTCAAGTTTTCAACTTTTGTATCTTATTGTAAATGTCATTGTTATCATATGTAAATTTTAATTCTTCTTTAGCATTAGTCACCTTCTCTATCTGGGCATTATCCTTGTAACCAACAATCTTTACATACTGCTGACTGAATAGCATGCACGCACACGCACACACACTCTCTCTCTCTCTCTCTCTCTCTCCCTTTGTTCATTAACAATTCCAGGAATGCCCTTCTTGGAACCTGTTTCTGCCTTAAAGTACCTATACATACTCTTCTATTTTTCACTAAAGTTTGTATGACTGCCAATTATGATTGCCATCAAGTTATCCTTAGCTGCCTTCTTTGCTAAATTCAATTTCGTAATAAGTTCCTTAAATTTCTCCTTACTTCCACAGTCATTTTTAACCCTATTTCTTTCCAACCTGCACCTCCTTCATAGTCTCTTTATTCTCTATTATAATAAGGTGGGTCTTTAACATTCCTTACCACCTTCAAAGGTACAAACCTGTTTTCACATTCCTCAAAAATTGCTTTAAACCCATCCCAGAGCCTGTTTACATTTTTATTTAGCTTTTTCCGCTGATCATAGTTACTTTTTAAAAACTGCCTCATGCCTGCTTTATCAGCCATATGGTACTGCCTAATAGTCCTACTTTTAAGACCTTCCTTTCTATCACATTTATTTTTAATTACAACAAAAACAGCTTCATAATCACTAATACCATCTATTACTTTGGTTTCCCTATAAAACTCATCTGGTTTTACCAGAACCATGTCCAGGATATATTTCCCTCTAGTTGGTTCCATCACTTTCTGAATCAGGTGCCCTTCCCATATTAGCTTATTTTCCATTTGTTGGTCATGCTTCCTGTCGTTCGCATTTCCTTCCCAATTGACATTTGGTAAATTCAGATCTCCCCAATTGACATTTGGTAAATTCAGATCTCCCGCTACAATCACATTTCTTTCCATGTCGTTTCCCACATAGCTGATTATCTTATCAAATAATTCTGAATCTGTGTCAGCGCTACCCTTTCCCGGTCTGTACACTCCAAAGACAACAAGTTGCCTATTATCTTTAGAAATGAGCTTTACACCTAGAATTTCATATTTGTCATCTCTAACTTTTTCGTAGTTTACAAATTCTTCTTTCACCAGAATGAATACTCCCCCTCCCACCAATCCTATCCTATCTCTACGATACACACTCCAGTTCCGTGAGAAAATTTCTGCATCCATTATATCATTTCTCAGCCATGATTCAACTCCTATTACAATATCAGGTAAGCAAATATCTATTAAATTATTTCATTCTGAATTAAATCAAGGCATTTTTCTGAACGATACTAACATTTTGAAACTTAAATAATACCCATAATGTAAGATATTAATTTTCTCAAATTATCAATTTTTGATATCTAGTTGCTTTCTGGAAATGACATAATCATGATCATCATGATCATCATCATCATCATCATCATAGCTTCTCATGGTTTCTCTCAGCTCGCCAGGAGTTCCTCATGAGACCAAAAATTATTTCTGAAGGAGCACTGGACTGTGCTGTAGAAGACACAAAACAAACAACCTTACAAAGGTTCTCACAATTGGATGGTGTTATGCATCAACTGACCAAGCGCCAAAATCGATTTTTTTAGATTATTGCACCATCTGGTAGTGAAAGGTGTAAACTTTACATAGGTTATGGTTCGGACTTTTATTCTCAATATGATTTCGCAGGAAATGCATTTTGACCAAACGCCAACCTCACAATCATTAAATTGAAGTTTTGCATCAAGTGACCAACCACCATTTCTGAGTCTGAATTACGCATCAAATGACCACACGACACGCGTGCAGTCACTTGGTCGTATGATGCTAAATGTGGATTCCCGGAAATTCGTTCACGTTGATGTATTTTATTTTTGATAAACACAAACATTCACTGTTCATGTTCAGATTCTTCTCTTGGCGAAAGTAAAAGATCTTGAGGAAGTCTACTTTTAATCCGTCGTGGAAGTGTGGATCGTTTTCCAAGGGCGAAGAACACAGCACCAGGCACATTTTGGAGTTTCTTGAAGAACGTCTTGGCGTGCATTGAAATCACGTGTTCCAAAGTGTCTAACTGAAGTTCACGATGTAACTGTTTGTTTCGGACGTACCAAGGAGCGTTGGTGATGATACGGAGAACTTTGTTTTGGAATGATTGCAGGCGTCTGATAGTGGTTCGAGCCGCCCCTCCCCAAACTGGACAGGCGTAGGTGAATAAAGGACGGAGCAGTGATTTGTAGAGAAGTAATCCACATTCAAATTTGAGGGAAGATTTCCTGTTTAGGAGAGGATATAGTCTTCTTAGTCGTGCATAACTTAGATTTAATTTCTGATTTATATGGTATTTCCATGATAAGCGACGGTCAAGGAATACTCCCAGGTACTTCACGGCCTTGTCGTTAGGCGTCCATTGGATGGCTGTTCCATTTAGGAAGATTGGTGGTGGGAGAGGTGGACGTCGAAGAGTAAAGATCATGGTTTCACATTTTGGTACATTCAGTGAAATTCTACAGTCATCTAACCACGTTGATATAGTTTGCAGAGTGGCACACTTGTAAATAAGGAATTCAAAATGTGTATGCACGTTTCCTAGCTTTCCCTAAAATGTTTTTTTGTAATCGATGAAAATAATACAACAGAGGAAGCTGTTCCAATTGATAAGAAACATGCAACTGAAGGTGTAGATCCCACAACATTCTCTTCAGCAAAAGTTAACCAACAACACTTGACTGCAGTAAACGAATTTCAGGTGTGTTAAATGCGTTACTAAATGTACTTAAATTTTCATTGATCTATTTAAGTTCGTCGCCGGCTTCAGAATGAAAATGGATCAGCTCTACATGGTCTACTCACTCCGTTATGGCCCAATGGAAAACCAGTTTCAGAAGCGAAGCTGAACGACCTGCGCTCCCTCATGAAGCGAATTCCCAACGATGCTAAGCCTTTCTATAAGGACCTGTTTAGTGAACCTGGAATAGACGATGATATAGATGGGTCTGATTGTGGAAATATGGATTTTGAACTCGAAAATTCTTAAAATCCTGCATTATGTTACACCAGTGTAATTTCTATACTATATTCTAAAATTCATGTTTTTCTATGTCATGTTGTATTCTGTTATGTATAACTTAATCCTGAACTTAAATAAGGAATAACATTAGTTAACAAGTATCATATTTTACACTGCACTGAATTTTTGAAAGTCCATTCGATCACTAAATGACAGTTTTATTTGTTGGTCAAGTGATGCTAAACAAAAAACTAAGGTAACCGCAATAAAGCATCAAGTGACCAAGCGCCATTATCTCAGATTACGACAATATACTTCAAATATCCCTAAATTTTATACATTAAGAAGAAAATTTATGTTTCTGTCTTCATTTTGGTATAGAATACCTCACATTTAACAGAAAATGTGAATTAATACAAAGGATTTTGCATTTGTGTCAATATCTCAAAATCTACTTTTGGCGCTTGGTCAAGTGATGCATAACACCATCCAATTAGCACAGCAACGAAAAATCTTCTGCATAACAGACTTCAGCTTTTAAAAGTTCTACTTCTCTTCCTTGAGAAAAGTGTTCAATTTCATGCACTCTTCGAATATGAAGTTTTTGTGAACACAAAGTTTAGGTTACTTCTAAGAATTCTGAAAATAATTACTTCCTTTCTATTAATAACAATGGTTTGAAAGCTTTGTACACGTTTTCTCCAAAGTCAAATTGTGTTTGTCAAGGTAGTCTATAGGCTCCGTGCATATAGCAATATGCTGCTGCGGGTGGATACTATAAGAACTACTTAGAGGCATGTTCATCTACAATTCACCGTAAGGAGCTGGATTTGTGTGATGTTTGAGCCACTTTGCATTGGCTATTATCATGTCGACATGTTGGTTCAATTTATTCCAAAGTTATAGTCTTATTGTATTACTGTAATGGTATCTTGCCACTTCACTTCGTATGAGTTAAATAGTGCCATGTCTGTACGACAGATGGCGGACATCTCGGTGTTGGTCGCCGAAGGTCAAACTTCCTGCCACCTGGGAATCTTATCTCCTTGACTGTGTTAGTTGCTGTTATTTTTCGGGACAGTAAGAAAAATGACTTCCCTGCAGATTGGAGTAGGTTTTCTGATTTACCAGAATGTTTTTAAACGCTTCATGTGTATCTGTAACTACCTTTCATTTTTCTGTTTGAGTCCTTGATCGCTTAAGGTATTAGTTGACTCCCTGAAAGCTCCTGTATTAGTAAGTTATCTTAGATTTAAATTTGGCTTTTTCTTATTTTCGATATGCAATGTTTACTCCGTTGTATGAACGGAATGTGTGCATGTGATCTTGGTACTTGATTGATATGCTTTTTGATTATGAGATGGTCAAGCATATACAGTATAATTTTGTATGCTTTGTCACTTGCCATGAACCATCAGATTGTGATTGCCTTTCGTGTCATCACGAGAACACTCTTGCCTTGTTCGAATTGCGGTCGTGATGGGAATACTTTGGTGCGTTGGATTACACGGTCTTGCTGCCGTATTCCTAGTGCATGCTCCTTAAGCATGTTCCTGTGTCCATCTGAGTGACCCTTGGATGACCTTGAGGTCGCGATGTTTGTGATGTTATATTACTGTTGAATCTGTGTACCCTGTCTTATGTTTGCATATCAGTGCCAAAATGTATGGTGGTGTGGGTGAGTGCGTGGATGTGCTGGAGTTTATGTGTCATATCGATTACCTATTTTGATTTTTCTTTTGCATTTTATCTTTTTATGCCGATTCTAGGCTTGTAGTTTTGTACCCGTGTTGGCTTTTCACTACAATATTTCTTTTTATTGCCAACTCGTTTAATTTATTTGTTCCCATCGTTTTTCACACTGTTTTGACAGTTTGGTCTTTGATTACTTTACAAGGGTGAAAAATGAGAGTATCCTCCTAATTCGATACAATAAATATTCCGTCATTAGACGGAGTAAACAAATTCAAACATGTTTCGGCTCGTTTGAGCCAACTTCAGTGAAAAATGAGGGGAGATTTGAAATAATTTACATTATATAAGATGAAAAAATGCTAAAAAACATAATGAAGGAGCAAATGAAAAAACAAACAAAAGAGAGCCTAGACGGAAACAAAATTAGCACAAATATACAATATTTACATCAATATGCGGAGCAAAAAACAACTCACTGCGACAAAATTCAGTGAAAAGGTGTTAATTTAAAATAATAATTGAAACTAAAACCTGTGTTAACGTAAGAAAACAAAGGAATGAAAAAACAAATGATGCAGATGGAAATGAACAATAGTAGCACATAGGAAAAAAAACCTCATAGTAACACAGCAAAAACTCATGCGACTCAGCTTAAAACAGATAAAATCTGGATTAAATAGGAAATCAAATTTCTCCATAAAAAGAAATCTCTCCTGAAGCACAAACTATATGAAACTCATTTAGAAGTTTCCACTCTTCTTTGCCCGCTCGAATGGACGTCCTTTCATCTACACGTCTCTAACAAACTTAACCTCACTTTGTTAAAGAAACAAAACACACTTGACAAGAAATGAAATGCTCTTTCAAAAACAAAAACAATGCTTAGCAAACATAACACCCCAAACAACACTAGGCCTAATGATTTTCACCAACCTGTAGTAAACTTAAGTAAAATCAGTCTTGATGCCGATGATCTCGATGTGCTGAGCAAGGGACCTAAACATAATTGGGGTAATCCTTCTAACTGTGATAATTTAATATCCACCATAGCTGAATCTGAATAGGCCATTAGTAAATTACCAATAAACATACAAGAAGTAGTCCGATATGAAGTCAAACACAAGCTATCTTCCATCCTTAATCAACAACAAACCATTAAACCCAACACAGTGCACATAGCTAAAGTAAACAAACTAAGAAAAAAGTCAAACAAAACCACTTAATTATAACAAAAGCCGACAAAGGAAATGCTACCGTAATCATGGACAGGAGTGACTATGTTAATAAAGCACACACGTTTTTTGCAGACAACAACTTCATAACCTCTAAAAAAGATCCAACTAATAAAATACAAAGAGACCTAAAACCATTATTAAGAATGTTTCATTTCTGTTTAATGACCTTGAAAAATCCAAAATGATTATCATGAATCCGAAGCTTCCCACAGCCAAAGCACTACCCAAGATCCATAAAGCAGACGTCCCCATAAGACCCATTATCAATTTCAGAAACAGTCCGACCTATGAAGTATCTCGGTTCATTCACAAATTCCTCAAGTCACACTATCGTTTTCAAGCCAACACATCAGTAAAGAACTCCTTAGAATTCTGCAACAAGATTAAACACTTAAATTTATCCAAACACCACACTATTCATTCTTTTGCTATTACTAACATGTATGCTAATGTTCCCGTTAACAGCACTGTACAATTGATCAAGAATAATCTCTCCAAATTCAGCGATTTAAGTATAGGCGAAATAGATTAATTTATTCGGATTCTGGAATTTACTTTGGACAACAATTTCTTCACATTCAATAATGCCATTTACCAACAGATAGGTCTTCCCATAGGGTCACCAGCTTCAGGAATCCTTGCAGATATCTACATTGATCATTTAGAGCATTCTCACATCATTGGCAAGATCAATGGCATCCAACACTGGACACGCTTTGTTGATGACACGTTTGTTATTTTAGACTCCCACGTCACTAACAGCAACACAGTACTTGGATTTCTCAACTCCATTGACCCACATGTAAAATTCACCATAGAGTCAGAAAACAATAAAGCCCTTAATTACCTGGACTTAACCATTATGCGCAACACCAACAACACTTTATCCTTCAATATATACAGGAAACCCACCCATACCATCAATACCATCCATCAGACCTCTGTGCACCCAGACATACATAAAAAAACAGCTTACAATAGCATGGTTCTCAGAGCATTAACTGTCCCTTTATCTCGCAAGAATTACAAAAAAGAAATTAATACCATTTACAATATTGCAGAACACAATGGTTTCAGTAGAACCTTCGTCAGCAGAATCGTCAACAGATATAAAAGCAGACCCAAGACTACCCTAGAAAAAGATTCCGCTCCTAAAGAAAAGTTTTCCACATTTACTTTCAATAATAGTAACATTTACCAAATTTCTAATATTTTTAAGAAACACAACATCAAAATAGCTTATAGAACCTCCCACACCACCTCCAAACTCATTTTCAATTGACACACTGTCAACAATAACTATAACAACATTAACAACAAATATTTGAACTCCGGAGTTTACAAATTAAAATGCCAATCCTGTAATTCCAGTTATATTTGACAAACAGGCCGCAATTTTGTCATAAGATATGCCGAACATCGTAACGCTCTCAAATATAATTGTTTCTCAGCTATGAGTGAATATCATAAAGCATCCAGCCACGAATACACTTCAATAGATAAAGACCTCAAGATCTTGCATTACGAGCAAAAAGGCACCTTGCTCAACGTTCTCGAGAGCATCCACATCGATTTAGATCAGTTTATGAACCCCTCTCACAATTTAAATGAAGTCAGCGGGGATAGATTGTTGAAAAAAGATATGATGTATGCGGGTGGATGGAATTACATGTTTTCGAGGAATAACATATTCCCAGGAAAGTGTGATCTTCGTGGCTCTGTTTTGCTATTACTAGAAATTGTCTTTGAACATTAAAAAAATAGTTTTACCCCTCAGTGCGATTGCCCTGAATATTTTTAAATTACGATGCAGAAACATGTTGGAATGTTAATGGCCAGGATACTACCCAAATGCTGGCGATTGTGCTATGTATGTATTTGCTTCAATCACTATTCTTGTTTTATTTAATTCACCTTCTTTCAATTTAATTCACCTTGATTGAATAAACCTTGTTATTTGTTCATTCACATCTCATTCAAGTAGCATTTGGATTCTTAATAGCACTTAGATAAGAGCCCGATTTCTAGCTGCGGATCTAAGTTTGTCGGCCTTTCCCAGTCATGGTCCATGGTTTTGTACCCGCGTATTATATTCCGCCGATATTGTTTTTATTGTTTATCGGGGAGTTTTGTGCGGGTGGTGTGTGGTTCATGTTTACATGCATTTGTTATATCATTTTATAGAGCCGCATTTAGATTATTATTTTTTAATGCCATAAAGGTTCCAGGAAAACTACAGTATGTGCTTACTGTTGGCTGCAATAATAGATGGTGTAATACAGAGATTTCATTCAAGACGTAACAAAATTGATTTTAAAAGACTGTGGAACTTAGCAGTAAATAGCAAGCTGTAACTTGGTTTAAACATTTTAATTAATATAAAGTTAACACTTTGCGAAACTTATTTAAATTTTTTTACAAATAGGTTAACAATTACAAATTATTATATACATACATACATACATTACATACATTATCATTATAGACTGTTATGCCTTTCAGCGTTCAGTCTGCAAGCCTCTGTGAATTTACTAAACGTCGCCACAATCCTCGATTTGCAACTAGTGTTGTGGCCTCATTTAGTTCTATAATTCTTATCTTTAAATCGTTAGAAACCGAGTCTAACCATCGTCGTCTTGGTCTACCTCTACTTCTCTTACCCTCCACAGCACAGTCCATTATTCTCCTAGGTAACCTATCCTCCTCCATTCGCCTCACATGACCCCACCACCGAAGCCGGTTTATGCGTACAGCTTCATCCATCGAGTTCATTCCTAAATTAGCCTTTATAGCCTCATTCCGAGTACCCTCCTGCCATTGTTCCCACCTGTTTTTACCAGTAATCATTCTTGCTACTTTCATGTCTGTTACTTCTAACTTATGAATAAGATATCCTGAGTCCACCCAGCTTTCGCTCCCGTAAAGCAAAGTTGGTCTGAAAACAGACCGATGTAAAGATAGTTTCATCTGGGAGCTGACTTCCTTCTTACAGAATACTGTTGATCACAACTGCGAGCTCACTGCATTAGCTTTACGACACCTTGATTCAATCTCACTTACTATATTACCATCCTGGGAGAACACACAACCTAAATACTTGAAATTATCGACCTATTCTAGCGTTGTATCACCAATCTGACATTCAATTCTGTTGAATTTCTTACCTACTGACATCAATTTAGTCTTTGAGAGGCTAATTTTCATACCATACTCATTGCACCTATTTTCAAGTTCCACGATATTAGACTGTAGGCTTTCGGCACAATCTGCCATTAAGACCAAGTCGTCAGCATAGGTCAGACTGCTTACTACATTTCCACCTACCTGAATCCCTCCCTGCCATTTTATACCTTTCAGCAGATGATCCATGTAAACTACAAACAGCAAAGGTGAAAGATTACAGCCTTGTCTAACCCCTGTAAGTACCCTGAACCAAGAACTCATTCTACCATCAATTCTCACTGAAGCCCAATTGTCAACATAAATGCCTTTGATTGCTATTAATAATCTGCCTTTAATTCCATAGTCCCCCAGTATGGCGAACATCTTTTCCCTCGGTACCCTGTCATATGCTTTCTCTAGATCTACGAAACACAAATACAACTGCCTATTCCTCTCGTAGCATTTTTCAATTACCTGGCGCATACTGAAAATCTGATCCTGACAGCCTCCCTGTGGTCTGAAACCACACTGGTTTTCATCCAGCTTCCTCTCAACGACTGATTGCACCCTCCCTTCCAAGATGCCAGTGAATACTTTGCCTGGTACACTAATTAGTGAGATACCTCGATAGTTGTTGCAATCCTTCCTGTTCCCATGCTTATAGATAGGTGCAATTACTGCTTTTGCCCAATCTGAAGGTACCTTACCAACACTCCATGCTAATTTTACTACTCTATGAAGCCATTTCATCCCTGCCTTCCCACTATACTTCACCATTTCAGGTCTAATTTCATCTATTCCTGCTGCCTTATGACAATGGAGTTTATTTACCATCCTTTCCACTTTCTCAAGCATAATTTCACCAACATCATTTTCCTCCTCCCCATGAGCTTGGCTGTTCACAACACCACCAGGATGATTTCCCTTTACATTGAGAAGACGTTCAAAATATTCCCTCCACCTCTCCAGTGATTCCCTGGGATCTATTATGAGTTCACCTGAATTACTCAAAACACTGTTCATTTCCTTTTTCCCTCCCTTCCTAAGATTCTTTATTATTGTCCAGAAAGGTTTCCTTGCTGCTTGACCTAACCTTTCCAGGTTGTTACCAAAATCTTCCCATGACTTCTTTTTGGATTCAACAACTATTCGTTTCGCTCTGTTTCTTTTATCTAGATACAACTCCCTGTCTGCCTCGGCCCTTGTTTGGAGCCATTTCTGATAAGCCTTCTTTTTACGTTTACAAGCTGCTCTCACTTCATCATTCCACCAAGATGTTTGCCTTTTCCCATCTTTACACACAGTTGTTCCTAGGCATTCCCTTGCTGTTTCTACTACAGCATCCCTGTATGCCACCCATTCACTTTCTATATCCTGAACCTGCTTACTGTCTACTGTTCGAAACTTCTCACTAATCGTATCCATGTACTTCCAGCAATGCTATATTTGCAAAGTAAATTGCAGTACGCCAACATTTTTAAAGCACACTAGTAGATACACTACTGTCGTATATAACCGTAGTCTTAATAATAGGCAGTATAGTAATAATAATAATACTAATAGGTCTAATAATCACATATATTATTTCAGTAGTATAGATCACTTTTGCGGTGCTCACAAGTAACCGATCGTGACAAATGAGCATTCGAAAGAAAGAGAATAGACATTAGCAGTGACGAATCGCACTCTCATTTCATAAGTATCGACAGTTTCAAAAAAAAAAAAAAAGTTAAAAAAATTGTACGAAGTGAGCGATTTGCAAATACTGTTGCTGTAGGAAAATACGCGCCATCCTAGCTGTCCACTTCACGTCTTGGCTGTTGGGCCACCTATTTAATGTCAATATAATATGCTGTAATTATCAGTTAAGAAAATAATGGTAGTACAACCAAAAATTACTTCTGGAATATTCGTCTGTATAACAATGCACCTGCATTTGATTCCGTTCAAGTGGATACCATAAATGTTAAAACTAAATAAAAGATTACATTAAGTGGTAAGTAAGACTGATTTGTGTATTCCTTAGTTCACCAGGGGGCTATTCCACCACATACTTTATGAACATGTAGGATTTCTCGCACGGGTTCCCTCGTATATCATATTTCGATACAGAGCAATGTGTGAAATGTCATAGTATTCAGTCACGACCTCACATAATTAATTTAAAAATGCAGTATATAGAAATTTAATTACAGAAATAGGCCTATATTACACAATACCAACAGTTCACAGAAATCCCTTATATCACAGATGCGTAATAATTCGTAAAATATATAATAGGAATTAACTGAGGGATGTTCCACCATAACAACACAATATATACTACATAACATATGTCAACACTGGTTAACAATTACAAACAAATTATTAAAGCAATGCTATATTTGCAAAGTAAGCTGCAGTACACCAACATTTTTAAAGCACACTAGTAGATACACTAATGTAGTATATAACCGTAATCTTAATGATAGGCAGTATAGTAATAATAAAGGGAACGAAGGAGGGTTAGCCGGCTTGGCAACCACCTGTAAAAATAAGCTAACGCCGAGTGTCGAGTGGCGGCAAATAACTCGACCCCCCATAGGGGCCAATGGCTTCGGGCGGATGAGCCCGTTTGGGTGGGGTGATGGTCCCCTCAGTGTAGGAAATGACATTGGAACCCATCATCTGTGTCTTTGGCCTAACGGCAAAATGGACAGAGGAACCTTCCTTTTGTGGTTCTCATAGGTCGTGGAGGTGGACAAGGTAATGCCAGATGGACTGGCTGTGAAGGCGTAACTCAATGGTATTTCGAGTCTGCGGCAGTCTGTTGCAGTCATGGTACTAGAATCTGCGTGTCGCATTTCATCAGTGCCGCAGGGTATAGCTCCGAGTTCATAGTGTGTGTGGGTCACTTCCTTGCAAGCTGCGATCCACCTTAAATGAAATCCCGCTTGTGGCACTTTTTCCTACTGTCACTCCCTTCAACTCAAGTCCAAAGGCAATGGGATGAGGATGGCGGAGGCAGGTTTTCGGGTGAAACTGGAAGCCTCTAGTTCGGTCTTGCACGTTGGCAGCAGATGTGTGATGGTCGTCTTTCTGAGACCCCGTGACTACTCAGGGATTTGGTCCTGCATCTGTGTTTGGGCAGGCCTATTTAGGATCACTGCTGCCCACTCTGAATGGGGAAGGCCTTAGAAAATGTGGGCTAAACATCTGTAGTCACACTCTCAGCCGGCTGGGAGGCTGCACCCAGTGGGTCACCCCTTATGCAGTTGAAAAACAAAGATTACCAAAACTTTGATTATAGGAACCTGGAATGTTTGAAACCTACTTGATTTGAAAGACAATAACAGACCTGAGAGAAGAACAGCGCTTGTCACCCACAAGCTTGGATGAATGAACATTGATATTGCTGCCTTAAGTGAAACCAGACTGTCCAGCGAAGGTTAACTTACAGAGTTCAGCTCAGGCTACACAATCTTCCGGAAGGGAAAAGATGAGGAAGAACACCGCATTCATGGTATGGGATTTGCTGTGAAGACCACATTGGTGAATGAAACATGAAATGTCATATGGCTTTTAGTGCCGGGATATCCCAGGACGGGTTCGTATCGCCAGGTGCAGGTCTTTTTATTTGACACCCGTAGGTGACCTCCCCGTGCCATCGGAATTAACTAATTAAGGTTAAAATCCCCGTCCCGGCCAGGAATCGAACCCGGGACCCTCTGAACTGAAGGCCAGTACGCTGACCGTTCAGGCAACGAGTCGGACACATTGGTGAATGATTACCAGCTAACTCCAACTGCAGTCAGTGAAAGAATTATGACTCTGCAAATCCCACACTCTGGAGCCCACCTATCCTATCTTCAAGATCTGTCTTCCAATGTGAAGAAATCACATCTCTTGGAAATTAAAGGAAAATGTCAGGCACAAATTAGGGAAATTAAGAATAACTGGTGGCAACAAAAAGCTGAAGTACTGCACAGACTAGCTGATGCCCGTGAACTGCAAAACTTCTATGCTGGCATAAAGGAGGAAGCACACACAACAATAGGCCACACACCACATACTGTAGGTTAACTTCATGGGCACTGCAATGAATTGCAAATTTTATACCAGACACAATATATCTGTTTTAACCACATCTTCATGTGCCGTCCTGACAATGTCCAAGAGCATTTCAGCATGATTTAACAAGCACCACGAGAGCATCCCATTTTATTACTTTGATTGATGATGAAACAACATCTAACAGTTCTCCGTCAGCTAGTGGTTATTTACAGTGGTGTCCAATGACTTGCATATGGCTAACACCACTCAAATAGATTTGGTGATGAACTACGGGATCAACAGTTCCTGTTTACAATTGAATTATTAATGATTAGCAGTATTAGAGCTAACAGTTCTGTGTATATTAATACACGAAAGAGTCTCGATGATGGGCATACTCATGATGTTAGAACCTAGTTAATTTTCAAATTTACTCTTAATTTCATCCCAGTTTTTAATGCCAATTTGTATATATTTGTTTCATTTGTTTTATGTGCATGTACATGTGTTTAGTTATTAGATGTTTTACATTAAGGCTGAAGATGGCCAGCCCCGGCTGAAACTAGTCCCTAATTAATGTAATTTAGAATATTGCATATTATATTATTGAAAGGTGGACCATTACTACATTAATTTAATAATTATATTGTAGCTCCACTACTGTCATTTCTCTATTTCTCTATTAACCACCATTTTGGATTTGAAGCTGCTGCATGATATTGACACTTTGTTGATGTAGTATGATTATTCTTATATACAGTATATTTCTACTTATTGATGGGGTAGATAACCTATTTATTTAGTATACAAATACATTTGACTTCCAATCAAAAATATTGATTAATTTAAAATAAATAATGTTGATCATATTCCTTGTCACATTATAGTGGGTCAGAAAGTACTATTGCAGCACGACTGACCCTATGAGCAGCACCTTTCATTACACTCAGATGCACTACTCATGCTCTGAATGTCATTACTCAGCACTACCCATACCCCAGCAACTTCCATATTGTCACAGCCATGGATGTTGACTGGGACTTCGGTGGAAGCTACACTTTACTCTAGCCTGTGCGAAGAGATGGATGCAAAAGTACTGTATCCATCAAGAAATGACAGCAGGCAAGTTATAAATTTCAAATTTATTTGAAATGTATATTAGTTTAAAAATGTTACATGAGTTTATTAAGATCAACCTATTCAATATAGTTGGGTTCCCAAAGTTAATATTGACATCTTGTTATACTAATTTGACAGAACACGTTTCGCCCATTGTATGGGCACCATCAGCTGTACTCTCATGCTTAAAAGATAAAGATCAGGATCCTGACTGCTTTGGTCAAAATGTTACATAGATATGTGAATATTATAAAAATATGTGAAATTGTTGAGAGTTCTTAAATGACAATTTATACAATTCAAACTTGTTTAAAAATGTTAGCGAGAAAAACAAATAATGTTGGTGCTATTTTACACTGATAATTTAAAACATTTTATAAAAATGCTTTAGAATGAGTATATTAGGGTTGTAGTTAATTGTAACATTTGATTTGCACTCAAAAAGTATTGATCTTCAATCTACCTTAAATAAGAAGATTGAACCAATGACCAATTTATAATCAATAAAAAAACATAGTGGGATCAAAAATAAAATCATAAATATAAACTTTAACATTATAAAACTCTAAACGTTTGAAAAAAGTCATTACCATGTGTGCGAATTAGAGAGACCAGTACAGATAATCCTAAAGCCCCTTCACAGACTGTAAATGTCAAAAACACTATATTTAAATAAAATTCATAATAATAAAAAATTAAACAGATGAATGAACCAAGGCTGAAACTGGTGTCATGAAGAAAAAGGTATCTGAGCCCTCTTAGTTATAGCAGCTAATACCACTACAGTTCTAATCAACATCATAACAAAAGAATCCTTAACAAAATCTAAATAAAATATATAATTTCAACTTATTATTACACGCCAAATTTTCTGGTAATAGCGATACGCACAATTTTTTTTTTCACATCTTCTTTCTTGCCCAAATATACCCTTGTAAGTACTTAAAGTACTGTATTTTAGCAAAATGAATTTACAAAATATTGCAAAATCTCATTTATTGCACAAATTGTGCAAATAATCATGAAATATACACCACTTGGTATGAAAAATGCAAAATAGTACCAGAAAAGCTCTCCAATAAACGCTGAAATGCTTCTGAGAACTTGACTTATTGTCGTTTTCTTCTCAGGTGCTTGATAGGCTGTATATTCTCTACACAAACACACACAAAGCGATGAGCACTGTGTATTCACTTCCGCGATCTCTAAAGCAATAATAATTTAAAAAAAATAAATCGGTATATGTTATCGACTATAGCAAATGGCGTTGCGGTCGTAGCAAGATCAGTTGTAGATACGCATTGTTCTCTTCGGCAGTGAGAGTTTGCTACTGGCAAATGTCCAGCATTTAAGTGTAAAAAATGGCGAAAACTAAAGTCACAACAGGTTTTTTCGAGTGCCGAGGAACACAACAGAAAGGCGTTCTATGTATTTGATGCCGCAAGAAAGATTCGAATGTGTAAGTACTGTAATGTTCGTATTACGTGGAAACAAAAAGAGACGTGCGATAAACACTGCAGAGAATTAGAAACGCACAAAGATGAGGAACGAAGCAAATGAACATAATTCTATGCGGCAAATAACTTTAGGTGATACTTTCACATCGCAAGGAAGTTGAAAAGTGATAGAGAGCAGTTTGTAATAGATACAACAAAAGCATTCATGCAAGCCAGCATTCCTATAGAAAAACTGGATAATACAGACATGAGGACATGGATGATTATAAAGCAAAGATAAATAATACTGCCTTTCTTGTAAAATACGACAGTATTAGTAGGCCTATTGTAAATAAATCGCCTGGCTGAGTAGTAATAATGTTATTGTTTTTGTCCCACTAACTACGGTACTTTTACGGTTTTCGGAGGTGCTGAAACGTTGTTCCGCAGGAGCTCCTTTACGTTCCGGTAATACTAGTGACATGGTACTGATGTATTTGAGCACCTTCAAATACTACCAGACTGAACCACTTGGGCGCAAAAGGCCAGCGCCTTAAACGTCTGAGCTACTCATCCCTAGTCAGGCAACACCAACATATCCATGAACATCTTCCAGGGCTATATGGCTTTGCAAAATGCAGTGAAAGCACATCTGGTACGGCAGAAGAAAGAAGACATTGTTAGTGAAGTTTTCGGAGGTTTGATAGAAGACCACAGTGAATTTGCATCCGAGTGTTCAAGCATTATGGTTTCCGATGTCTAATGTGGTCAACGAAAGGGGCTTCTCTGCTTACACAAAGATACTTTCTGACTGTCACACAACTCTGCATTCTGATAATGTTGAAACCATGCTTAGTTTGTACTTTGTAGAAAAGTAATTCAAAATGTAAAATAATGTAGTCTAAGGATAAGTTCATAGTACTGGGCAGATCACCTAAATTCATTTTGAGGTATCTGATTTATATAACGGTATTTATTTCTATAATATTTTGTACATTTAGTTGTTCTAAGATTTAATAACAATTTAATACATTACAAGAGTTCACTTTAAAACCCCTAATCAAAAAATTAGTTAGATTTACCCCATACTGTACTACCAGGAAGATATCACAAGAGACATCGATCAGTATGAAAATTTATTTCATGAAATATCTACCGAAATAGTGTCAGTTTTAACACACACAAAAAAAGAGTTTCATTTCACCAAAAAATAAGGCCCTTACTCATTATCCACGCAATAACCATTAACAATGCAACATCTCCAATCCGATTTGATAGAGCTGTTCACAAACCCTCATTTGATTTCACATTTTTATAATAAATTACTAAACAGTAAGAAACTAACCCTAATCCATCTCATCCTAATAAAATTCTAATTAAATTTGGTCCAATAATCAAAAATATTATTGATAAAACAAACATCAAATCCAAAATAATGAACCGATTAATTACCAAATCACCGTGTATAGTCTTCTCTATAAGAAATCACTAAAGGTGAAATAAATAATACAAATCCCATGAACAATAAAGATATCAAACCAAATAAAAAAGTTGTAACATAGTAGATGTACTGGAAAGTGTATCTAGAATGCAAACTAAAGCTTTAAGTGAAGCATCTCATTTACAGTGAGAGGAGGTTCGTGTGTTTCAAATTATTTTGAAAGTACAAATTTAAGAGTTAGCGAGGTAAGAATTTATTAATTGAAATAACATTTATGTTTTTGTATAGGGACAGAACCACTTTATTTATTTATAGTTAAGTAGTATCGTGACAGAAAACTGAAAAAAAAAAAAAAAATTAAAATAGAATTTCTAGAAAAGTAAATTATAATTGTACCTTGTGCATCAGGGTTTATTAAAATTGAAATAGAAATTATATTTTTCCAAAAAAAAAAAAAAAAAAAGGGCTAATGTTATATTTGTTAATATAGTACCATTTATCATTCTACGATGCGATTTTATTTGACGTAAATAAATATCACACGAGAACACGTTTACTTCCTTATATAAATTACTTTATTTACACTGTACATCACAATAATACATAGTCGCATACGACGCTATATACAACACTCAATAGCGGAGTACCCTGAAGTCGATTCTGACCAGTACAGATATCAACACCGAGCTCGGTAGCTGCAGTCGCTTAATTGCGGCCAGTATCCAGTATTCGGGAGATAGTAGGTTCGAACCCCACTATTGGCAGCCCTGAAAATGGTTTTCCGTGGTTTCCCATTTTCACACCAGGCAAATGCTGGGGCTGTACCTTAATTAAGGCCACGGCCGCTTCCTTCCCACTCCTAGTGTCCCATCGTCGCCATAAGACCTATCTGTGTCGGTGCGACGTAAAGCAACTAGCAAAAAAAAAAAAAAAAAAAAAAAAAAAAAAAAAAAAAAAAAAAAAAAACCCAGATATCAACAACACTGACTCGCGCACTCTCTTGAATTCCCCACCTCACTCACTCGAGTCCAATACTCTGACTCCACCTCGGAGCCCAACAGTCACTCCCAGTCCATCACTTGCCTGAGTCCCAAGAACTAACAACTAAGAACTTAGAACTGACTTCACTGACTAACAGCTCGATATTTATACTACTCGATCAACCATCTAGAATGATCGACTTCTGGAAGAGTTCTTACAACACTCTAATGGAACATCAGTCAAATGGGTACTCGAACTTTCCTTCAGTATTTAAAAATGTACATGGAAATATCTTCAACATTCGTAATGTCTCTACATGTATCTGGATAATAAAACCTTACAGTAAGTTTCCAGAACTTTTCATATATATAAAATATAGTACAAGTCTAACATACGAACATTATGGAATTTTCTACCGCTTTCGACTATCTAGATTTTGAGGTTAACTTATACACAATACGTATTTGAGGTTATACAATTTTATACTACATATTTACAGGGAAATCATATACTAGTCATGTCTAACACTTAATAAAAGATAGTTTAACTAAAAATAAACTATAATTAAAATATATTAAACATAATAATTGAAGGTTTTACACCAATTACAATGTCGTACTTACAATACATTATCAAAAATAGTGAGCTTGTAATGAATTGTTAGTTGGTTTTCAAGATACCTGGTTCTCCACAAAATGAATTTAATTCAGAATTCACTAGTAACTTTTGAATTAATATACCGTATTAGTTGTTAGTTGAATATAATATTTTAAGGGATAATCTTGAGTGCAAATCAAATATTATAATCAACTAGAATCCTAATATGCTCATTCTAAAGCGGTAGAATAACACCCACGGTATCCCCTGCCTGTCGTAAGAGGTGACTGAAAGGGGCCTCAGGGGCTCTGAACTTTGGAGCGTGGGTTGGCGACCACGGGGCCCTCAGCTGAGTCCTGGCATTGCTTCCACTTACTTGTGTCAGGCTCCTCACTTTCATCTATCCTATCTGACCTCTCTTGGTCAACTCTTGTTCTTTTCCGACCCCGACACTATTAGGTTTGCGAGGGCTAGGGAGTCTTTCATTTTCACGCCCTTCGTGGCCGTTGTCTTTCTTTGGCCGATATCTTCATTTTTCGAAGTGTCGGATCCCTTCCATTTTTCCGTCTGATTAGTGTTATACAGAGGATGGTTGCCTAGTTGTACTTCCTCTTAAAACAATAATCACCACCACCACCTCATTCATGGTATAAAGCTATAATAGAATAAATAAAAAGAATGTGCTAATAATTGTTCATGATATAATATTTGATCAATTTATGATAACAACTGGTAGAAGGAGAGCAATTTCCACATCAAAAATAAGAAAAATTACAGCAATTAAGAAGAGTATACCGCCGTCGTCAGATTATTTTCTTAGAATGATATTTTTCTTGAATTTATATTAAAATGTAGGTCAGGTCAAGGTGCAGCTTATCATCAAGTAAGAGACGGATTATAATAAAAGAATTTAAATGGATCTTGCATTGAAAAGTAGTGCATTTGAAGGTAATATTGTATTTCTTTTCTTTAAACCTTAATGTTTTGAAAAATAATGTCAGCTGTGCAGAGCTATTCTCTGGAGCACCCATTCAGATGTCAACATGGCGCCGAGTATTCAGCTGCCAATGGCTACCGATAATTGTGATTAATTATGTACAGACCGGTTATAATAGGTACCGAGTGACAGTGAATTAGATATTTCTAATGATGAACGGCTAACACTAAATGGGGAGTAGCTGTAAAGAGTGTCGCCGGTGGTGAAAAATCAGTAACGTGGATGGAAACTAAGGAACTCTAAAACATTTTTGAAGAATTCAATTAAGATTTGTTTTTTTGTTGTTGCTGTAAATTTATGTAAATTTTGATGTTGTTTTATTTGCTGTGAAATTTTGTGGATTTCAAAAATTTTCAGGACTCACAGTAGAGACAATTATATTTATTTAATAATGGAGTGTTAGGTATTGGAGATCTCCATTTTTGTATCACCCTGTAGTTGCCAAGGGGAGGCTTCGATCACAAAATCGCTGAGTTTCGCAATCGAAAACTCTAGAATATGTTTCCCACTTTACCATATTAGGTAAAGTATTTTCATTGGCTGGAATGACAGCCATTTTGGTTGGTGAAAACTTCGGGTCGAATCACAGGTAGCTTCCCTGATTGGCTGTTTGAGTGTTTCTCAATTTCCGGCCTTTTGGCTCCTTAGCAGGAGCAAGGCTCTGTTCAGGGTCTTTGGTTTTCGTACGTCTTAACGATCGGACGCACCTTGTAGGTGGTCCGCTCAGCGGCTCCAGTCATCCCGGGGTAAGCATGTTTTCTTTTCTCATATGTTAAATTAACATGTAAATTCATTTGTTCGGAGTTTATCTTAGACCCTGGTTTACACCGTTTTGGTTTTGTAATGCCTTAGTTCGTCAGCTAGGCATATCCTTTGCATTGGAGGCAATTCCTTTTATTAACCTTTTGTGTAAATGTAAATTTTAATTTTTCCATTCGGGTTGCCTCAAATAATGCAGCGTCAATTTAATGTACACCTGTTGAGCTATGTGTCCCTCGCTGATGTGTATTAGGAGAGGACTGCACCTCTAAAGGCCTCTGCGCTAAATTTAAATTTCTGTCGTTACTTTCCCTGTAAACACTTTTCTAATTGCCTTGTAAGATGGTTTTAATTATGTTATATTCCATGTTAAATTTTCCTTGTAAATTTCATCGTTGAAGTTATGCTCACCTATTTGAATGTAATTATAATATTGTGTAGATATTTGATTTTCTGAAGAACCACCGATAGGAACCTCGTGGTTCGATTTAACATTTTTCTTAATTGATAATGTTATCCTCTTAATTTGTGTTATAATACTTTTGTTAAAATTCTATATGCTGAGTAAACCAGACTAAAGGGTTAATGCTCTCACGTTTCTTTCCCTACGTCACGTAAGATCTTGCCCTCTGTAGGGTTTCCCGGCCTGCTTCCCATGTATCTTTTCTTTAGTTGTCATGTTGGTAACCCTGCATAGCCGTGTGTATGTTGTTGAAATTTAAGATATTTTTCCTGGTGTATCATCGCCTGACGTTGTTCCTTCAGGTTTGTTATTTTTGGATTATTATATCACTAGCACTTTGCCCGCGGCTTTGCACGCGTCATAGTTGAGTTATGTCCCATTATATTATTTTATTTCCCATTTTCTTTTGAAGTCCACCAAACCAACCTTATGCGTTCATCGACTTTCGTAAGAAATGTAAGACATGAACGTAAATGATGTGTTTTCCCGTCCCGGCTTCTGTCAGAATTGAAAAGTTTCACGTGTATTCCGAGTTCGCTGTTAAATGAAATTCTCTTGGAGAACCCCTGTAATAACAGTAACTTCTATTATTTTTTTAAACACTGACACATAATCTAGTGCCATAGGTGGTTTGAGGTTACGTAACACAACATTATAGGTGCTCCTACTTTCAAAAGAAGTTTGTGAGATGGGAATACTGGAGGTTAAGAGTATTTAGGAATTCTACTGGATAATTGACAGCATCGTCCGTTTGTAATACCGTGTCGACCGATTTATACTCCGTTTCTTCTGCATCAAAATATGTAAGCAATGCTTCATTTATTTCATTAGCCGCCTCATTAAAGTAAATCTGCAAAAATCCAGGATCTTGATGAGCATTTAGCAATAGAATGCCTATGGAATGCTAAATTTGACCTTGTACTTTGAAAGTTGGCATAAAGCAGGGTTGGATGACTTGCTTAACACCAAAAGATGTCATTTGAAAATAGCTGCTATATTTTCTAATTCGATCAAAAAGACTATGATCTGGATGGGCACCCATTAGTAACTGTACAATGGTTCAGGTGGAGATTAGAGTGGTGGCAGCTGAACCTTGCCAGAATCGCAACACATGCCTGGTGTTTCATCTTTCCACTTGAGAGCATTGCAGAATTGGCATTTATGGATCATTGTACCAGTGGTTATCAAGTTGCTATCTTCCTAATTAATTTCAGGATCGTAAGACATCCCGGAACAAAACTTAATTTTACATGGACGCAATCGTCTTTCTTTTCGGACCCCAGGGTGATGTTGCTCATATCGTGTTTGAATTGTCCTGTGATATTCGAGATTATTTTGCTGGTGTGTAGCTGCCGCTGCTCTATGAACCTTGGGGTTATTCTTCTTGTACGTGACTGCCGCTGCTCTATGAACCTTGGGGTTATTCTTCTTGTACGTGACTGCCGCTGCTCTATGAACCTTGAGATTGTTCTTCTGATACGTGTCCGCTGGTGTTCTATGGAATTAGGGATTTTTCTTTTGGTATTTACTTGCAGCAATGGTATGTGCGGAAGGATTATTCTGTAAAAAGGTGGCTGCTGCTTTTTTAAATTGTATTTTTCTCGTAGCATTTGTGTATTGAGTACGACGTTTTTCAGAAACTTTTGTAACATCGAATGAAGCACTTGTTTACTCGCACAGACATTCGTATACAGTACTTCAAAATGTCCGTTAGAGAGATTACCAGTAAATCGCAATCTTTTTACGGTATTAGCTTCATCACTAAATGCCCAGTATAACTTAGATCACGATAAACTTCAAAGCGGAATGGAACTATTTTGCCTGCTGCCGTCAACTCACACGTTCCACCATAAGTTTAATCTTCTGACACGAAAAGTCGGCACTCTTCCGAGGAGGAATAGTTATTACCAAGATGATTTTCAGACAAAATGGACACAACTTACGAAACAATAGCTTCACAAACTTCTTTATACCGTAACTGAGTGGAATATAAAATGTAAGAAAGAGATTTAAATAGACACGCACTGTCACCTACAATAGAAACAATGCTCTGTGGTAAGGCCGCTATTAGCTGTGGGCGACTAGTGGTGCAACTAGTTGCTCTGGCGAGTCACGGACAATTGGATCAAATGGAGCCTATTAGCCGCGGGCAACTAGTGGCGAAACTGAGCAACTAGTTGCCGGTCGTCATCTCAGCCGGCAACTGCTCTGGCGACTTTTAGTCGCTAAACTGCGTGACGGGCTATTGCAGTAAATGTAGCCTATTAGCCGTGGGCGACTAGTGGCGCAACTAGTCGCCAGATGTACCTCCCCGCGCATACGGAAACGTCACTCAAGTTCGTGTACTCTCACCAGCTTGATGTAATGCGGACGATGGAACGCAATTGAATCAGCGATCCACCTAACCATTTTCTTCATTACCTTGTTTGGTCTCATGCTGTGGCAGACTGAATATTTTACTTATTGTGATAGTTTATTTATTCAACATGGAGACATCAAATGAACTATAACAGCAAATGAAGGAGATGGCAAAATAATTTGAAAGTTAAATAAATAATGAAGACCATTTTTGACTTAGAATGAAAACCGGTCACTTCGGATTCCAGAACTGAAGCTTAGGCCTACACTGACAAAATAAAAACACTGAATTCTTGGAACAGCATTTTAAAGAACCCTAGGTGAGTATTATAATTTTTTTTTTGCTAGTGGCTTTACGTCGCACCGACACAGATAGGTCTTATGGGGACGAGGGGATAGGAAAGGGTCAAGAGTTGGAAGGAAGCGGCCGTGGCCTTTATTAAGGTACAGCCCCAGAATGTGCCTGGTGTGAAAATGGGAAACCACGGAAAACCATCTTCAGGGCTGCCTACAGTTGGATTCGAACCCACTATCTCCCGGATGCAAGCTCACAGCTGCGTGCTCCTAACCGCACAGCCAACTCGCCCGGTGTGCGAGTATTATAAAACGTTTACTACTCTTATATGGAAATACAGTATGTAATGCCCATATGAATTCTATAATCGTTTACAAGTACCACTGATCCATTATATGGCTCTATTAGTGAATTACAGCTTAACTGGGAAACATTTGTTTAGTCCTATGTCGTTTCCCGTTATTTCTTCTTTCATGCGGCCAAGCAGATCGCAAAATGACGACTTTGACATGCGCAGGTAATTGAAAAATTTACTATCAGCCTCACTTAGATCGTCAAACAATGTATAATATAACCCTCTAGTCAGCCGAAAATCAAGTCAGTGGGTAGGGTCTGACACATCCCACTCTGAAGAGTCTAGTGTCAGACCTAAGACGAAACGCTGGTTAATAGAGCAAACGCCGGAAAAGCCATCCATCTAATTTTTGATCTGATTTTTGATATGCTCTATTGGTGGAAAAGAATCTATTTCCCTCCATGGGAACTTAGAATTTCCATTTGGAATTGCTAGGCGGGCATTAATTCCATTGTGGAGTTTTATCTCCCGTATACAGTTATCAGACTGTGCTTCATAAATAAGCTTCTGATAAGTTCACCTGCATACACCCCAGCGTCAGTGGGTAGGGTCTGACACATCCCACTCTGAAGAGTCTAGTGTCAGACCTAAGACGAAACGCTGGTTAATAGAGCAAGCGCCGGAAAAGCCATCCATCTAATTTTTGATCTTTCCTAACCCTTCGGTTTTTCCATGTTAATAGAAGAGCAAGAAGAAGTTCTTCATAGGACACCATTCTCTCAACTGACTATTCCCCGGTATGAACCGAGCAAGTATTCACAAGTTGCGCCACAGATCGCCCGGTACTTAAATCCGCTGGCAACTAGTTGCGCCACTAGTCGCCCACGGCTAATAGCAGCCTAACACTTCACCATTAATGTTTAGATAAGTTAAGCCATTATGCTGTGTGCGTGAAAAAGACGTTATCGCGCTGCAGTCTGTTATTTAGCTGTCTCCTTGAAATATCACACACCAGTACGTTGAATCTTCTGATATGAAATGTTGGTACTCTTCTGAGGAGGAATAGTTATTGCTCAAGAGTTCTATCACACTCACTTCATTACTGGTCGACAATATTATGCAAGTTGCCTCCAGTCTCACCTTCGTCAATATGAGTGACAAATCTTCGAACCATAAACAGCTGTGCTAATGACGCATGCGCGTGCCGAACTGGTACTGCTTTCGCCTAGCCTGTTTTACCAGTTGTACACTGTAATAAATCTCCTTGATAAAACAATATTCCTGTATTAAAAAAGGCCACCAACAGGCAGATTCGAACCTGCATTCTTGCAGTTTGTAGTCCGTTGATTTAACCGTTGCGCTATCAGCACAGCGTACAATAACTTCTCATGAATTCACTCACAAACATTCGTATATGTAAGCCTAAATACTGTTAATTGTATTTTCTTTTCTTTAAGGATTTGGTTTATTTCCGTCTTAAAATACACGGAAGCGGAGTGAATTGGCACGTACACTTACATGTTGGAAAGTGCCGCGGCCATTTTTAATTGGCAAAAGCCCAAGATTCATACACGCAAGGGAAGTATTTCATCTGGAAAATCTTGAGAATAAATATATTTCCGTTGGCTTTCAAGAAATGCAAGATTTTTGCTGTACTATTGAGACGATTTGGAAGACTGAATGAATATATATGTACAATATTGTTCAAAAAATGGAGATATTGAACACAAATGTAAAATATCTACCCTTTTTACCCCTTTAAAATCGGAATTTTAAAAATTTCTTTTAAAATAGTATTTATGTTATATGAAAATAAATATCTGATGAATATAAGTACAATATTTTACACAGAAATGGAGAAATTCAACGAAAAAGTAAAAATCACATTTCACCCCTTTAAAATAGGAATTTTTAAAAATTCTTTCATAGTGTGCATCTAAACTACGGTATGAAAATGTCCTCAAATTTTCATGCAATTATCTCCAGTAGGTTTTGCTGTGCGTTGATTATCAGTCAGTCAGGACATCTTGCTTTATATATATATATAAAACGTGTTTTATATGTACCTTATAATATGCGCTCTATTCTTCTGTAAAAGGGGGAGGGGAACAAAGAGAAATCCTTGCATACTTGAAATCAATGAGTATACAAATGGCACAAATACAGCATTCATAGTACACTGTGCTTAGAAGGACTACTGAATGGAGCCACAGATGGTATTGCTTTGAAAATTATCACAACGTACAGACTACGAAGCAGCCTAGTGAGTACATGTCCAAGTTTGAGCTGTGTTGATACTGCTACACGACTGAAAGCAACGGGAAACTACAGCCGTAACTACCTCCCGAGGACATGCAGCTCTCTCTGTATGAATGATGTACTGATGATGGCTTCCTCCCGGGTAAAATATTCCGGAGGTAAACTAGTCCCCCATTCGGATCTCCGGGTGGGGACTACACGAAAGGGGCGATCATCAGGAAGATGGATACTGACATTCTGCGAGTCGGAGCGTGGAATGTTAGAAGTTTGAATCGTTGTGGTAGGTTAGAGAATCTGAAAAGGGAGATGAATAGGCTAAAGTTAGATGTAGTTGGTATAAGTGAAGTACGTTAGCAGGAAGAACAAGATTTTTGGTCAGGCGACTATTGAATTATCAACACAAAATCAAACAGGGGAAATACAGGAGTTGGTTTAATAATGAATAAGAAAATAGGGCAGTGGGTAAGCTACTACGACCAGCATAGTGAAAGAATTATTGTCGTCAAGGTAGACACGAAACCAATGCCCACCACAATAGTGCAGGTCTATATACCTACTAGTTCAGCGGATGATGAAGAAATCGAAAGAATACACGAGGAGATAGAAGATTTAATACAATATGTAAAAGGTGACGAGAATCTAATTGTGATGGGAGACTGGAATGCAGTGGTAGGCCAAGGAAGAGAAGGTAGTACAGTAGGAGAATTTGGATTGGGACAAAGGAACGAAAGAGGAAGTCGGCTGGTTGAATTCTGCACTAATCATAATTTAGTCCTTGCCAATACTTGGTTCAAACACCAAAAACGACGGCTGTATACGTGGACGAGACCTGGTGACACCGGAAGGTATCAAATAGACTTCATTATGATTAGGTAGAGATTCAGAAACCAGGTGTTGGATTGCAAAACTTTCCCAGGAGCAGACGTGGACTCTGACCACAACTTGTTGGTCATGAAATGCCATCTGAAGTTGAAGAAATTGAAGAAAGGAAAGAATACAAAAAGATGGGATCTAGAGAAGTTGAAAGAAAAGAGTGTGAGGGATTGTTTCAAGGAAAATTTTGCACAAGGACTAAATGAAAAGGCTGAAGGAAACACTATAGAGGAAGAGTGGAGAGTCATGAAAAATGAAGTCATTAGGGCTGCTGAAGAAATGTTAGGAAGGAAGAAAAGATCAACTAAGAATCAGTGGATAACTCAGGAGATACTAGAACTGACTGATGAACGACGAAAATACAAGAATGCTAGAAATGAAGAGGGCAGAAAAGAATACAGGTGATTAAAGAATCAAGTGGATAGAAAGTGCAAGGTAGCTAAGGAAGAATGGCTGAAGGAGAAGTGCAAGGATGTCGAAGGCTGTATGGTCCTGGGAAAGGTAGATACTGCATACAGGAAAATCAAGGAAACCTTTGGAGAAAGGAAATCTAGGAGTATGAATATTCAGAGCTCAGATGGAAAGCCACTTCTAGGGAAAGAAGACAAAGCAGAAAGATGGCAGGAACATATCCAACAGTTGTATCAAGGTAAAGATGTAGATAATTTGGTTCTGGAACATGAAGAGGCTGTTGATGCTGATGAAATGGGAGACCCAATTTTGAGGTCAGAGTTTGACAGAGCTGTGAGTGACCTAAATAGGAACAAGGCACCTGGAATTGATGACATTCCCTCTGAATTACTGACTGCCTTAGGAGAAACCAGCATGGCAAGGTTATTTCATTTAGTGTGCAAGATGTACGAGACAGGAGAAGTCCCATCCGATTTTCGGCAGAATGTTGTTATACCTATTCCCAAGAAAGCCAGTGCTGACAGGTGTGAAAACTACCGCACCATTAGTTTAAGTATCTCATGCCTGCAAAATTTTAACACAAATTATTTACAGAAGAATGGAAAAACAAGTTGAAGCTGAGTTGGGAGAAGATCAATTTGGCTTCAGAAGAAATGTAGGAACACGTGAAGCAATCCTGACTTTACGTCTGATCTTAGGGGATCGAATCAAGAAGGACAAGCCCACGTACATGGCATTCGTAGATCTAGAAAAGGCATTCGATAATGTTGATTGGACCAAGCTATTTATGATTCTGAAGATGATAGGGATCAGATACCGAGAACGAAGAATTATCTACAATCTGTATAAAAAATCAGTCTGCAGTGATAAGAATCGAGGGCTTTGAAAAAGAAGCAGCAATCCAGAAAGGAGTGAGGTAAGGCTGCAGTATGTCCCCTCTCCTTTTCAATGTTTACATAGAATAGGCAGTAAAGGAAATCAAAGAGGAATTTGGAAAGGGAATCACAGTCCAAAGAGAGGAAATCAAAACCTTGAGATTTGCCGATGATATTGTTATTTTATCTGAGACTGCAGAAGATCTTGAGAAGTTGCTGAATGGTATGGATGAAGTCTTGGGTAAGGAGTACAAGACGAAAATAAATAAGTCCAAAACAAAAGTAATGGAGTGCAGTCGAACGAAGGCAGGTGATGTAGGAAATATTAGATTAGGAAATGAAGTCTTAAAGGAAGTAGATGAATATTGTTACTTGGGTAGTAAAATAACTAAAGATGGCAGAGGTAACGAGGACACAAAATGCAGACTAGCACAAGTAAGGAAGAGCTTTGTTAAGAAAAGAAATTTGCTCACTTCAAACATTGATATCGGAATTAGAAAGATGTTTTTGAAGACTTTCATCTGGAGCGTGGCATTGCATGGAAGTGAAACATGGACGATAACTAGGTCAGAAAGAAAGAGAATAGAAGCTTTTGAAATGTGGTGTTACAGAAGAATGCTGAAGGTAAGATGGATAGATCGAATCACGAATGAAGAGATACTGAATCGAATTGGTGAGAGGAGATCGATTTGACTAAATTTGAAGAGAAGAAGAGATAGAATGATAGGACACATCTTGAGACACCCAGGACTTGTTCAGTTGGTTTTTGAAGGAAGTGTAGGTGGTAAGAACGGTAGGGGTAGACAAAGGTATGAATAAGACAAGCAGATTAGAGCAGATGTAGGATGCAATAGTTACGTAGAAATGAAAAGGTTAGCATAGGATAGGGTGGCATGGAGGGCTGCATCAAACCAGTCTATGGACTGATGACTCAAACAACAACATCCCTTTCAAACCATGTATGCACAACTGTGTGGATTTGTTTTGTATTTATGTCTGAGAGTATTTTACTTTATTTGGCGCTAGACTGGACTGCAGTGCTTGTGCGAGACATGTAGCACATATTTTAGTTGTTTTTAGTGTAGGAAGAAAATTCTAAAAGTACTGTTGATCGGCAAGATGGCGGGAAGCAGTAATGCCAAAAGTAAGTAATTATGTATTGCACTGGATGTCAGTATCTGAGTAGACACTTAAGTGAACTGAAGCTTTACTGATTATCGGAATGTAATCAATGTGTAAATTGGTTAGTGAAAGTAAATTGTGAAGATACAACATCGTACACAATATGAGGTTTTCAATGTTATGCACAATTATGCAGGTTAGATTTCCCTACAAGCAATGCGTAAGGGAGTGCTGGGTGCTGCCATCAAAAGGACAATAAAAGCAGAACTCGTAGTTGATGTATGAAATGTAATGTATACTTGTGGTTGAACAGAGATTATAATTGTTTTAAATCATTCCACACTGTAATAGAACATTTGATAATGTACATGTGTATATTCACATGTACTGAGTTGGTTTTTTTTTTCATAAGAAGTGAATTAAGTCCTGACATGCATAATCGTATAGGTGCCTTTTTTTTTTTTTTTTCAGATGTTGGTTTTTAGTTTGTAAAATAAACTATAAATATATGCATTTAAGACATTTTAGTCAGTTTTTGATGTACAAACAAAAATTCACTGTACTGTCTCCCCTACTGCTTAATTTGTTCATCTCCGATCTCCAAGAAACATCATCACGAAAATTCTGTTGTGCTGATGATATAACACTAGCCACTCAACATCAAGACCTTAGTGTGACAGAAGAAGTGCCACAAAGAGACTTGATTTCACTTGAAACATACTTTTAAAAAATGGCGACTGAATCCTAACCCTAACACAAGAGAAGTGTCATGTTTTCATCTGAATAATCGCCAAGCTGGCATTAAACTTCACATTTTGTTTTTGTCATCATGAACTTCGGCACAACTGGTATTAAAAATATTTGGGCATTACACTTGATCGCACACTATCTTACAAACAACATCTTATGAATCTATCCAAAAATCTTAAAACACATAATAATATCCTTCATAAATTGTGTGGCTCAAGTTGGGGTTCCTCAGCAAAGACTTTAAGATCTTCTGCTTTGCGACTGGTTTTCTCCTCTGGAGTACTGTGCACCAGTTTGGCTGAATAGCCTGTATACAAGACTCACTGATACTCAACTCAATGCTGGCATGCAGTTAATATCTGGTACTATCGGGTCTATACCCCTTTAATGGCTCCCAATTCTGTCAGGTATAATGCCGCCTGATTTAAGATCAAATGCTCTTATTCGAGAGTACAAGAAGATTGAAATGAATCCTCAACTGCCTGTTTTGGATGATATTCCCGCTCTCAAGATAACGTGGCTCAAGTCATGTCATCCACCTTTGCGTGATGCTGTCACATTGGCTGATGGGAATTTTCACCCTTTAGAAGAATGGAGAAGTCACTGGAAAGTTGCCACAGACAGTTCCCTACACAACATCCTTTCTGGTGAACATCTTCCTGGTGGACATCATCTACCACACAAGCTTAGGACCACTCTGAATCGGGTGAGAACAAATCATGGATGATGCAGGGATGTCCTTTAAAAGTGGAAATATATTTCATCACCAGAGTTTGACTGTGGTGCATCTTGGCAGACAATCCCCCATATTGTAAGTGAATGTGTACAACATTCCTACATAGGTAGCCCGAGTGACTTTTTGGAACCAACAGAGGAAGCCGTATGGAGGATCACCCATAATACTGTAACCAAATCTTGCTACAAAGAAACATGTTTCTTGTCTGTGTATATTTGTAAATATTGTGTACTTGTATATAAGTATCTAACTTGTTGCCATACGCCAATAATAATAATAATCATCACACCTCAAGTTTTCTTTCAGGTCTGAAAGGGTTAAACATCAGCTGAAATCGTTCTGTGTAGTCAATGAAGTGAACTGAATCAAGGTCGTGCGTGTGACTTTGCAGGCCAGCTGCCACAGCAGGTAAATAGGGGATTTCTGCAAGCAGATATCGGATGTGTAAGTTATTGACCAGAAGCTTAGAACAATAATATTATTATTTGTAATCAATAAAATGCTTTCATATTTAATACTTTATACTTACAGAAACAACTCGTATCTTAAAATTTAAACTATGTACTATGCGGGTCGATGAAGAAGGAAGTGTGAACCAGTTGAAGTCACGTAGTTTCGTTTACACTTATTTTAATCTCTGAAAAGATTAGCTGTATTGCATTCCTGGAGTAACGCAGTTTCCTACAAAATTTCAGCCAGTGGCATTACATTTTTACATTTACGAAGATGGAAAATATTATGCAATTCTTATAAACATATACAGTAAACCCTAGAGGCATAGTTTTTTTGAGGGGGAGGGGGAAAATGACGATGGATGTGAGAAAGCAATAAATGCGGGTATCTTAGGGGGAAAGGAAAATAATAAAATACAGATACTGTATTTGGACATTTTTCTTTATGTAAATTTAACAACAACAACAACAACAACAATAATAATAATAATAATAATAATCAGGGGTCGAAAAATACCGGGCGCCCAGTCGCCATGGCGCCTGAATTTTTAAATCCGGTTTTGAAAATTATTTTTTGAAACCCGGAGTTCCCTTACATGTACTTTTCCATTACTTTACAAAGTAACAAGTCGTGTGGTGTTTCACGTTTTTTTCTTCTTTTTCTTCTGTAGCTCACATTTATTCTAATATGTGCAATAAACATTTTCTGTGCTTTTGGCAGAGTCTTGAATTCTGTAATTGCTCTTCGTACCTTGGAATTGGACGTTTCAGTTCTGCGCGGGAGCTGCCTAGCGGCCATGGGAGATATCATTGTAACCCGCCAAACAAGTATCCTTTCATGTGGACATACCATAACACGAGTTCTATTACAGATGATCAGCTATCAGTAGTCGAGTACGAAGATCAGACCAGAGTTGTGGAGAAATGCAGAGAACTACTACGTTAAATAATTCCAATAATAATAATTAAATAATTACTACATTACCGCCAAAGCAGTGCTGATAAATTCCCGTGGAATTCATTCTTTGCACTTAGAACATACGAAATTACTTTTTTATCAATTCTTGCATTTTCACCGAACAATATTTATACTTTTAATTTAATTACAGCATTTTGGTATTGAACAGTTTCACTGCCTGGCAGTGCACTTTATAAATACGGTTGTTTTTATTCCTGTGCGTTTATGGAAAATTGGCAACGTAGCATCAGACATCGAAGCCCGCGAACTCGGAAGCCATTTTACGTTTCTGTTAGTGCTGGGCAAAACAGTTGCGCTCAGACAACCGTTGTATAAAACGGTTGCAAAATAACGTACTCCTACCAAACAAGTGAGGGAGTGCGCGGCAACGCCTCACGTCTTCCCTTGTACCGGTCAGTCAGTGATGTACATCATTGTATCCAATATAAATACAAACTGGCATAAAAGAATTTAATTCATTTACGAATTTCACAGTCATACAGCATAACCATTGGATATATAAAGATTACAACGCGACCAAGAATGTAGTTTTCCAACCACACTGAGCCGAGAAAAAAGTTGTCTTACAAAATTGATAACAGCTTTTTTTCCTTGGCAACATACAATTCTTAAATTTATAAAAGAAGTTACTGTATAAAACATTACATTGTATATTATATTAAAATTTGGATTCGATCTGATGACGTGTTTTGAGAAATAATTTTTTTAACTTGTATTGTTGAAACACGTTTAAAAATGGGCACTTCCTGGGTTCCATTTGACATAAAATTACTAAAGTACAAGTTTAAAATTCCAAACGTTCGTGACTAACGTAAAATAAAACGAGGAAAATTATGGTGTAATTGGATTTTTATAGGCTTACTGGTTATATCATAAACAACATTTTAATGAGCATAATAGTTTGGTCGACAGTAGTAATAACTTTGTTGTTTCTAACGCTCTTCTAACCTACTACTATACTTTGTTGCCTATTCAGACTACTGGAAATGTGGGTTAGAAGAATTTAGAATTACCGTGTGCTTGAAAATCAACTACCGTACATAACAGAAATTCAAATACATGTATCCGAATATCAACAAAACTTGCAAATCCATAACAAAATAATCTTAAATTACTGTACTTTCTGCGACCTAGAGGTGGAATAATGCTCGTAGTTCTCTTACTTCTTTAAACTGGGGCAGTATTATGCCTTGATTAATACCTATGTTGTTCGTAAAAGGCTGATTCTCAACTCACGATCGCCTTTGCGAGTGTGCCTGTCATTACAGAGTCGGATTTGAAGTCATGTTATGTTTTCGTATTAGTTTAAAATGATAAATGTCACGGCATCTAAAGATCCACTAGTTCTGTATTTCATGACTGAATGGAGACTAGTTAGCATAACTAACAAGATGAATTCTAAAAATACTCAACTAACTGCACCTTACAACACTCAAACCATAGATCTGGGGTAGCACTGTCTATTATGACTCTCGGTGACGTCAGGCGCATCATTCAATAACAGGGCAGCCCTCCGGAACGGCCTATCTCACGTGTGAGTTACACTGGAAAACTCCAGTGTCAAGAAACGCAATGATTGCGGAAGGCAATTTTGTATACGTATCGGTTGTGAAACTTGAAACGCCACTTGATCGGTGGTGGCGAAGAACGCAGCAGCAGAGCGCAACTGCAACTGTTATTTTCTCGCAACGGTTTCATTCGACAACGGTTGTGTTCCGGAAACGGTTGCGTTGTATCTGTCCCAGCCCTAGTTTCTGTGCTATACTTGAGAAAAACGGCAAAACGAAACGAACAACACCGCACGAATTGACTGATGCGAGTAACAGTGTACCGTTCTCTTTCAGATTTCTTCGTAAGTAGGGCCCGTAAATGTAACACAAAGTGATACAGAAGGGAGTGAATGTGAGAAAACACTGGATGGAAGTGCCGACTGTAGAGTTCAGGACGACAATGACCAGCGTGAAATCAAAAATACGTGGAAATTTCAATTTTCAGGCAAACGGAAATTTCAGCACATTCAGCGAAATGCGTAAAGAAAATGAATGCTAATGTCACAGCATATGAATGCATTGTACATGGCAACTTATCATATTGCAAAAAATAAGACCCTACACTGATTTTGAAGGTTTGGTTACATTGTTGCGCAAGCTGAATGTTACTGATTCAGAGAAGTATGAGAATGATACACAATGCAGAGAATCGTGCGGTCAGCACGACGAATCCGCTCGGCCGTTATCCTTTGCTTTCTTGGCGGGGGCCGCCATCTCACCGTCAGATAGCTCCTCAATTGTAATCATGTAGGCTGAGTGGACCTCGAACCAGCCCTCAGATCCACGTCAACATCCGTAACCTGGCCGGGAATCGAATCCGGGGCCTCTGGGTAAGGGGCAGGCACGATACCACTACACCGCGGGGCCGGCAGGAGGCTGAAAGTTTCATGAAAAATCCCGAATGTGCACTTTAAGCGAGGTGCGTCAAGAAAATGAATGCTAATATGTTACATCATAAGAATGCATTGTTCATGGCATCTTATCACACTAAAAAAAAAAAAAAAAAAAAAAAAAAAAAAAAAAAAAAAAAAAAAAAAAAAACCTATACTGATTTCGAAGGTTTGTTTGCATTGTAAAGCAAGTTGAATGTTACTGGTGGGAAATCAAAGAGGCACATGTAGTGAAATTTTAAAAGACGCTGACCTTGAAGGTGACTGGTGATTATTTGGGTTAGTATCTCTTAAAATATAAATTTCCATTCTTATATGAACTGAGACTATACTACTTAAGGCCACATTTCAAAAATAATACGTAGCTTGATCCTAGTCTAACCTGTGGTGTCCATAATGTATATTTGCAAAAAATGTGCTGGCTCCTGATAAAAAGGGGCTGGCTACTGAATTATTTCTATTTTCTTCTACCCCTGATAATAATAATAATAATAATAATAATAATAATAATAATAACGTGCGGTGTCCAGAGAGGCCTGGTGCAGGTCTTTCTAGTTGACATCCGATTGGCAACCTGCACATCTATGAAAATGCGGCCCTACCCATGATGAATTCTAATGCTGATGACAGCGCACACAACTAGTCCCTGAACCGTTGGAATTAACCAAGGTTAAAATCCCCAACCCGATCGGGACCCCTTGGACAAAAAGGCCGGTACACTAACCATTTAGCCATGACCCGGACATGCTTATACTATATATAACGGCATCAAAATATTGCAACCACTATATAAACGATGAAAATATAAGGTATGACTTTTATGCAGTTTCTTTTCATCTTGTTATACCGGTAATTGAAAACTTTTAAGGACATCTCTCTTATTGCAAATTGATGCAATATGTGGCTATTACAGCAATAACCTGCATTTTGGTATATAATCCATATCATGAGCAATTTTTATATATAATAAAAAAGTATCGAATAGGTGGACACCATTTTAGCAATTGCTTCCCAGCTTGTAGATGCTTCGCGGTACATAGTTTAGAGATCCAATATGGTGTAGTTAGAACAATGTCACAGAGGTTAGAAATTCAACATGGCGCATCCCAGATGATGTCACAGAGGTCAAAAACTTCAACAGAGCATGTTTAAGACATTGTCACAGCGGGCTACATGAGGCTGCCAACTTTAGCACTAGTTACAAGACCAGGCTAGTGAAAGGACCCTTGGTCTGTATTGGTTAGGTCCGGCTTGTGAAAAGACAATTGGGCAGGGGGCTACAAAACGGTCAACAGGCCTTTAGCATCCCACACGGTTTACAATGTACGACTTGTTTAATCACCCTGTGACTAATTAAAAAGTACCCAGCACACGCTGTGAGGATTTTAAACTGCGCAATTTAATTGGATGCCTATAATTCATAGTTTAAGACATACTGACCACAACATAAACACACAGGCCGAAACCCCATTACATAACAGCGCGGGCAACCCCCCACTACCTAGCTCTGACACATAACTTCCAGAACGCTCACGAGACAGCCAGGGCATACGTCAGCCAGAAAGACTAGGATATAAAAGGCCAAGGTCAGGGCCACTTTAGTAGTGTAAATTGCTGCCTGGAGACTGATTACCTCGGATCGAGTAGGGGTATTTCAGTCGCCTTGACAAAGAATACTGCAATGTATTTGAAACATCGGCAAACTGTACGTGATGTACAGACAACTACAACACGGTTCACCCGGAAATTAAACTAAATAATCACGTAGTTTTGTTTACACTTACTTCAATCTTTGAAAAGATTAGCTGTATTGCATTCCTGGAGTAATGCAGTTCCCTTCAAAATTTCAGCCAGTGGCATTACATTTTACATTTGCAAAGATGGAAAATATTATGCAATTCTTATAAACATATACAGTAAACTCTACAGGCATAGAATAGTGGCATTCATGTTTATTTAATGGCATCCTTGTTTAATTTTAATTTTAGTAGTATTTATTATGTAGTCACTATTAAGTAGGTTCTCTAGCAGCTGAAGATTACGTATTTATAGGTCGAAACCGGTACTGTCTTTTTATGTAAATAATATTGACACTATGTAAAATAAAGTATTGATTAGGTGGAGAACTCATCCTTCATACTTGTAGGAGGCTCATAGGCGTGGTTGGGTGTGAATAACCTGTGCAGTGCACTCCTGCCTACTAGATCCTTACTCCACCGCTATTGTATGCTAGAATATTGAGCTGTCGCTTTACACTTTTTTAAACTTCTGCGATTTTTGTTATAAACGATTGATCAATGTGGGAAAATTGTGACTGAGGACAATTATTTTTTCGACAATCGATGCAATAAAACAATAAGTTAAAGAAACAATAGATGCGGGGAAATTTAACATTGGTTTATATGGAACAGCTTTGGGACCGAATAAACTGAACGATAAACATGGGAAAAGAATGGTTCCGGGAACGATGCATTAAGGTTCTACTGTAGTATATAAATTAGTGTTGGATTGGGAGTCGTTGGCGTTCGGAATGAACACATTTGCTTCTTACAAGTTCCGGTACAAAACTTCACATTTGGAAATGCTAAAATGAGCTAGGCCTATAATGGTTTTAACCCACTGAATTCAATCCATCATAATTAGTACTGCTTCCCTAGTGCCACACTAACATGTGAGAAATCCATAGTAGTTGGCATCTCTGCATATACCATCAATCACTTCAGTTTCACTTCAGCTCATATGGTTTCAATAAAAATAATAATAATGTTAATGTTATTTGGTTTACGTCCCACTAACCACTGTTACAGTTTTCGGAGACGCCGTGGTGCTGGAATTTAGTCCCACATGAGTTATTTTATGTGCTAGTAAATCTACCGACACGAGGCTGATATATCTGAGCACCTTCCACCGGACTGAGCCAGGATTGAACCTGCCATGTTGGGGTCAGAAGGCCAGCGCCTCAACCGCCTGAGCCACTCGGCCCGGCTTTATGGTTTCATCAGCAGCATGTACAGAATATTATTTCTTCTGATTTCATCACTTTCTGGTTCAGCTGTCCCTCCAAGATTAATTTATATACCACTTATTGGTCATGCTTTCTGCCATTCACATTACCTTTCCAGTTAATTTTTGGTAAACTGAGATCACACGCTACAATCACATTCCAAGAACTTCATGTCATCCTGCTGTGACTTCCAGCTTCCTGTACTCTCATCACCATTTCCTAGTCCACCCAGTTTCCCTGAATGTATCTCCCTATAAACCTTCTAAACAAACCCCCTAACTTATGCATACCACTAAGGTTCAAGTGAAGGCTATCTGAGCCCGGATTCCTATCTCCTACTACCCATTAAGGCCGCTACACACAACCCAATCTGCTGGGCCCGATCTGCAGGGTCCCTGCAGATTGGGTGGTGTGTAGTTTGTTGGACCTGATTGGCCGACAAAACTCTTGTCGGGTGGTTGGTCGGGCCGACCACACAATCTCCCAACTTACACTCCAGAAGTCGGCCGATAAGCTATCAGTTGCCTCGTCGCCACCTAGCACGTGTGACGTGTTTCAGAGGGCAGTGAGCAGACTCAGATTAGTAGTTCACTATAGACAATAATATAGTTTGGATTAATTTAGTTTATAATTTTAGGTTAGTTTCTTCTCGTATTTTCTACTCATATGTAATTTCAGAAATAAATACTCTTACATTAAAGAAATGCGTATTTTAATCACTTACTTTTATGTATCCCTTCGGACTATTGAAAATAGCGCAACATGTTTATGGAATGTTTACACAAAAGCTGTGGTAAAATCAAATGAAATGGCGTATGGCTTTTAGTGCCGGGAGATCCCAGGAAGGGTTCGGCTCGCCAGGTGCAGATCTTTTGATTTGACTCTCGTAGGCGACCTGCGCGTTGTGATGAAGATGAAATGATGATGAACACAACACATACACCCAGCCCTCATGCCAGGGAAATTAACCAATGATGATTAAAATTCCAGTCCCTGCCGGGAATCGAACCCCTGTGATGAAAGGCCAGCACACTAACCATTTAGTCATGGAGCCGGGCAAAAGCTGGGGTGACACGGCTGCACTAAATTGCAAATCTCTGTAACTCGCTCAAGTAGCTAAAAATCTTAAGAGTCATGATTAATCGCTCTTGAACACTCACACTTTCCCCCATTATAGTTTCTTGTTTCTTTATTAAAGGCGCCACCAGGTAGAGCAGGTCATTGAAAGTGTCGATATCCATTCGCAGAAAATTTCTAAAATCGAATGATTCTAGTTCTCTCATAATATTTGTATGACTAAATTTCTTTCTCTGTAATAACCACCTTTTGGCCCAATATTTTCTCTTTCGTATCAACTTCAATGACAACAAAGTTAATGTATTTCCTATGTTTTGAAAACGAAGGAGCCATGATCATGCGTGTTTTCATGCCAGAGCGAGCCAGCCTACTGCAGATCAGGCCCAGCAGATTGTGCCGTGTGGAGAGCAGCACCCGATTTTTACCACGCCAACTGCCTGAAAATCGGGCCCAGCTGATTGGGTCGGGTGTAGAGCAGCACCCGATTTACCACACCAACTAGCCTGCAGATCGGGCCCAGCAGATTGGGTCGTGTGTAGAGGCCTTTAGGATCTACAAATCTTAGGGTCAGTGGTCCACATACCCACTCTAAAGTCTCAATTAAATCCCCAATCACCCTCCACTCAGTATTCATCTAACACAGTGCCCCACCGATAATATCCGTCACTTTAAACTTGTCCCATGCTGCATTAACCTGATCGCACACAATCTCAACTATGTTGGTACTTATTCCTGCTTGCTTTACGTTGTTGGCATCAATGTGAAACACCACAACCTTCACCTTACCCTCCTCCTTCCCTCTGCTTTAAACTAATTCTTGTCTAACTCTCTACCTTGTTTCCCTTTCCCCCCCCCCCCCACACACACTTTCATCATGTGCCTAACAATTGAATTCCCATGACTAGCGACCAAATTTCTTTCTTGAGCTGTGTATAAGCATATTAGGTCTACTTAACTATGATTTGCAGCCAAGGTGAATAGAGAATATGGCCAAAAGAAGAACAGAGAGATATAGAGCTACTTCTTCTTCTTCTTCTTCTTCTTCTTCCTCCTCCTCCTTTTCTTCTTCTTCTTCTTCTTCGACCACCACTTTTTGCATGCATGGTGGGGTGGAGTCACATTCCTCTGGTTCAGGGATTGGGTGTTTGTGATTGCCTATATTTATGTACAACACTACACTACTAATCGTGACAGAAACAAGTGAGAGATGGATGCATCCTTTTACATAGGGTTTGAGTCAGGAAAGGCACCCAGCCATAACGAAGAGATAAAAGGCAAACATACAAATGGACAGGAGTACAATGGGAAAAAGTAGACATTCTGGATACTATGTATTAGATATGTGAATGTATTAAGAATATTAAATTATGGAAAATAAAAAGAGAGCAAGATACTTTAGGGAAGACCTGATTATGATGAATAAGTACATTCATAACAACCTTGATGGGTGGTCTCGACTATGACAAACTGTAAAAGCTCTTACCAACCTAGTCACTGATCATCAGGTTAGGGCAATCCTACATGTCTTAGCAATTCCTATTATAAACACATGTCTCTCAAGATGGCAAATGAAACATTATACAAGAATACACACACTACTTACCTCATGGCCTTCCTGATCAGCCATCCTGATGAAAGCCACAGGCCGACGTATTTTAGCAGTTGCAATTACAGGAATTTTGCAGTCCCTAACTTCACCAGCTTGTTCAAAATGTTTTATGATGTCTTCCTTGCTCACTCTATAACAAGGAATTATATTCTCAGAATTCAGCCAAAACAAAAGCTTATAGTAAAATTTATATTTATACATATGAGAATATTCTCCTTTTATGTTACAGCATACATAAGGCAAACACACTTCAATTTGCACATACAGGATGAATGTTGCGGACCTGAAAAAGACAAAACACTGACAGAACGTGTTTCATGCAATATAGCAATGACAGCTACCATATTTTCTCGCATAATTAACACCCTTGCATAATTTGAGTCCAAAGCAGAGAAAAAGAAATGTTCACGTACTTGACGCACCCACTTCTTTGAACATCCATCACGCAGCTCTGGAAGCGTTTTGAAATAAAGGTGTCAACTAGTCAAGTAGAAGCCTTCCTATCGCAAAATCGGGCATTCCAATACTGGGCAATGTGCTGTTATCAGTGGATAGGGAACAACACTGCACTAATTCAGTGAAAGAATCAGCGCAGAAGTGACTAGTAACACTCTATTCCAGTCTGGTACAAACATATTTTACGAGTGTTTTGGGTATGGGACATGTGTTTCCTGTGATCTCAAAATTGTTAGTCCACAGTGAGCAAGAACTCGAGTAATACAGCATCATATAAACTTCGGTGATCAGTTACGCTGAAACAAACGGGAATCGGACCACAAGTATTCAGTGTCCAAATGCAACGTGTGCTACTGCGGTAGCAGAGAAGTGCACTTCAAGCGACTAACAAGTCTCGCAAAGCATTTCGCAGAACAAAAAGTGACAAGTTTCCGCAAGTAGAGGATCTGCTTAACCCATTCCGCTATAATGACGACTACAGCTGTCAAGAGTTCCAAATTCATTAACATGCAATGACCGGTACAATCGTCGCCATGTACTCAAGTCGGAAATACGTCTGTCTGACTGCCGATTCCTTTTGATTGTGATGTTGTACTTTAGAATTACGTTCCTAGATAGTTCTAGCATGTTTACGTGTCAATGTTATTATTCAAAGGCCATTTTGTCCATGTTTACTTTGCTTCTAAAGTTGGCCATCTTGTTCATGAAATGAATGCTACCACGGAGCAAGATGTCGTGTAAACATCACGAGGAGGAAGAGGAAAGAATTCTGCAATTTCTTCTTGATAGTGGTGATGAAGATAACTCAGAATTATCTGGTAATAGTTTTAGCAGTGATACTGTGTCTGAGAACTGTTACTCCGCTCGTGAAAGTGATAGTGAGGATGAAGATAACTTCGTACATAACCTCGCTACATCCAACAATAGGAACTGGAGTTTGGCCAGTAATGTACTGAAAGGCAATGTGTGTGCAGTTGTAGGGGAGCTAAAGACTATAGTCAGGAGGCGTCTGGGTGATAATGCTATAGAATATGACGCGAGTCAGTTCCTTACTGACACTTTTTGGGAGGGAATTTGCAAGGAAACCAATGCTTATGCAAATAAAATTCTGGAAGATGTCACCCTTCCTCATTACACCACTATAGGAGGTCCATCTCAAGGTAGCACACCAATGAGACTCCAGGGAAGGCACTGGGGTCACTTTCCTGAAAAGACTGCTCCTACAGCAAGTAAATCAGCCCCATCAAGGAGATGTAAAGTCTGTTTTGAGAGTGGAATTCGGAAGGAATCTTGCTTTGAGTGCAACAAATGCAAAGTTGCCCTCCATGTGAATGGATGTTTCAAGGTGTAACATACCTTAAAAGACTTCAGTTAACTGTGGTAAGTAAAACTCTAACCCAAAATGTTGTTAGTTTTATGCAGTATGCTTTTGTAACCATTTTAGCATCCATAAACATAAAATGTAGAAAAACTAATAGCATTCCAAGGTACATTTCTCAAGGAAAATATTTGCATGGCATTGGGTTAAATATATGATTTCGTTATGCAACGTTGGATATGCCGTTTCTCAGAAAATGCTGTATTTTAAAGGACAAGAAATATCTGCTGCACATGGAATCAGTGTCTCGGATATGAAGGTTAGCCGCGGCTGGATGATAAATTTAATGAAGAGAGATGGACTTTCTCTTTGACAAAGAACAATATTATGCCAAAAAATGCTGAATGATTTCAACCAAAAAGTAACTGATTTTCATTACTTTGTGACTGAAAAGTGTAAGGTAAAGGAATATTTAATCTCTCAAGAAGGAACTGCAGGTCAGACGCCAATCAGTTTCCATATGCCACAGAAGTTGAACAATTGATAAGAGAGGGACATCGAGTGTTACAGTACGCACGGAAGCGAAAAATAACGATGTACTGCAATGCTTGCCATAACAGCGGATACCTCAACCTTATGTTGTTCTAAAACAAAAAATGAAATGCCTAAAGTAAAATTTCCGCGATGGATCCACGTTCGTATCAAAGAAAAAGGGTGGATAGACACGTCAATCGTACAAGATTGGATATGAACGGTTTGGAGAAATCTAGCAGGATCCCTACTTCGATGAACAGCCCTTCTCGTGTTGGACAGTTTTGTTTTGTTTTTGTTTTTTTTGTTTTTTTGCTGGTATGTCATTATTATGCACTTGCATGAGTTGTACTTTTATTAGTTTTATTTTTTATTTCAGGCTGTATTGTCAGCTCATAACGGGAAGAATATCTTTCATTGTAGGTACTTCAAACCCACGTGTCCAATTTACCCAATGTACCTTATTTGACTTTTCAGAAAAAATCTCACGCTGGAATTTTACGCCAAATGACAATAACTGCAAATGAGTTGAACCAATTGTGTTTATATTATATTTGATGTATCCTTTAAATGTAAATGAACTGTAAATAATTTTTAAATATCTGAATTCCTTGAATAATTTACGCATCCAAAGTTTTTGCATGTATTTTTCTCAAAAAATGTTTTAATTATGCGAGAAAATATGGTATATCAACTAGAAAAGAAAACAAATCTCCTGTCTGACTCTGCAGAATTTGCTTGAAACAAGATAACTGCCAACTTTTAGAAATCAAAAATAGGATTCTTGGATTTCATCACGTACATTACGCCACAGTCTAGGTGAATAAAGGACACAATAAGAGGCATACATATCTACAGTTACAATGCAATGTGACTATTAAATTTAAAATCTTAAAACTAAGAAAACGTAAAAATGATTACAAGAAAATGTACCTAATCATTTTCATTTATGATACATACGAATAATAATAATATTAATATCACACCGACACGCGGAACAAAATGCATTATTAGACGGTAAAATGAATGGAAATTTATAGGTATCTCTGAACATTTGGAGATGGCGTTTGTTATCTATTTTTTGGCCATAACGTGAAGAGAAAATACCAGAAACTGTCAGTGACAACTCCCTGAAATTCATTCAACTCATTAAAATTATGCACTGAAATACGTGAAACTACCACATACAAAACAATTCAGTATGTCTCATACAGTATTAATATGACTAGGATTTTTATGACCTAAAAATCGCCATAATGTGGACAGAAAAAAAGCTCTTAAGACCTAAAATTTACCAAAATATGCACAATAACATAAAAAATATGATCTAACAGCATTATATTTGATCTAAAATTCCAATCAATTAATAAGTCAGTTTATGACAACGAACAATTTATTTATGAATAAAATGCACAAGAGAAGTTAAACAATGCAATTTGATATTGTAGTGTGCTTCTTATTTTATTACAATTTTTTTTTTTTGCTAGGGGCTTTACATCGCACCGACACAGATAGGTCTTATGGCGACGATGGGATAGGAAAGGCCTAGGAGTTGGAAGGAAGCGGCTGTGGCCTTAATTGAGGTACAGCCCCAGCATTTGCCTGGTGTGAAAATGGGAAACCACGGAAAACCATTTTCAGGGCTGCCGATAGTGGGATTCGAACCTACTATCTCCCGGATGCAAGCTCACAGCCGCGCGCCCTCTACGCGCACGGCCAACTCACCCGGTTTATTACAATTATCAGTACATGGTTAACGCATAATGCGATTATTTTCACATGCTTCTGTATCTTCAGTTTATGAGCTCTGAGTTGCAATATACAATGAATACCTTGTGCAAATTTTTGAATTTAAAAAAAAAAAACATTTCGTATTATCAGCCAACAAAGCCTTGTACTTTGAAAACTTTGTTCTACTTCAGCTGACACAACAGAAGTATATTTGAAATGGACAATATCATTTGAATCTAATTCTAAATGATTAAGAGAAAACTTTTCAACCAACAAAATCATTGAAATGGAACACAATGTGTTTATTTTTCTAACACCTTTTCCATTTTCTTTGATACTTCTTGCCCAACTTTACCACAAACAACATTATATTTATTCACAGTTCTTTTCACTAGTTCTATCTGCTTCACTAGTGGCACTTCTGATTGCTCCAAAGCAGTTACAGTAGCAGGAAGAAAACAAAAATTTGATTTCATGTATGAAAGTTGACCTGAAATGTCAGAATTAGACATTAATTCCTGGGATAGTCCAATTGAAGCGGCTTCACTGCTATCATATGAATCAATGATACTTTTCACAATGTTGAAGTTCTGGCAGTAATAGCTGCAGGATTCAATCCAGGATCCCCATCTCGTCAAAATGGGAGAAGGCGGCACGGGAATGTCTGGAGCTAACAATTTAAATGATTAAACACGTGAAGGGGCTTTCAAGAAGATCTTCTTGACACACCCAATCAATTTATCAACCTCACTGAATTGACAATGAATCTCTTCTGCAACTCTGTGTAAAGCGTGAGCTAAACAAGTCACTTGCACCATTTTACTATATAACGCTTTCAGTGATTTGGCAGCTTTCACAATATAAGGAGCAGCATCCATTACAAAAAGCAATACATTGTCATGCTGTATGCCTTCGGTCCATATGGCATGCAAAGATCTGTCAAAACAGTTTACTAATGGTAGAAAAATGGACTTTTCCTAAATGTTCACAGTTTATTAAATGTTTCACCTGGACCATCTTCTCCCAAAGTCCCCACAATGACATTCGCAATATATCTCTCCATAATCTGTAGATTCATCAACCGATACCCATATTTTCTTATTTGCAACCCATTGTCTGATTTCTTGCATAATTTTTGATAGCTTCAGCAGATGTAGTCCTTTCTTAAAGTGGAAGGATCGAGAAGAGATTTACCGGTGTATTTTTCTAACAGTAAATTAAAATTCTTTCAAGGTCCATGTATTCAATACAATAACATTTTATTGTGATTCAATCACATGTCAAATGGTACTAGTTTTGGCATCTATGTGCCATCAACAGCCTTAAGTGCAAATTATTAAATTATACACATATGCCTAAAACATCTAAAACACATTTTAACACATAATAAAAAACATTACTGTAATGATACATGGGATAAGTTAAAATTATGTTACAACTAGCTGATGTACCCGTGCTTCGTTACGGGATTCTCAGAAAGACTGTCTTTGTGGTTTTCCTACCCGAAGTCGTCAGAAGGAATGTAGTGATTAAAAGCAATGTTATATAAAATACTCAATCAAATTAATAAACCGCACATTTTCTCACTTTTTACGAACAGTACAACAGTGCCAATCTAACAGTCCAAAGTTCCAGTGTTGCAATGACCAGACTGCAGACAGCCGTGAACACTTCTCTGCCATTATTCCTTTAAATATGCACACTGCTCATTCCAATCAGTGCCTCAGAGTAGGAATTGAATAGCTTGAATGCTATGATGAACCAGTTTGTTACGTACCAGTAGTATCAGAAATTTATCTAACTCCCCAGCTACTTCCCGCCAATTTTCAGGCAGGCTGTTATACTCGGTACGACCGGGTGAGTTGGCTGTGCGGTTAGGGGTGCATAGCATGGTAGTTTAGGGGAAGGCCTAAAATTTTCTTCACCGAGCTCGATAGCTGCAGTCGCTTAAGTGCGGCTAGTATCCAGTATTCGGGAGGTAGTGGGTTCGAACTCCACTGTCGACAGCCCTGAAGATGGTTTTCCGTGGTCTCCAATTTTCATACCAGGAAAATGCTGGGGCTGTAACGTATTTAATGTAGGGGCTGCTTCCTTCCCACTCCTAGCCCTTTCGTATCCCATTGTCGCCATGAGTCCTATCTGTGTCAGCGTGATGTAGAGCAGATATTTAAAAAATCTCGGTATACAGCAGTTATCCCATCTATCGGAGATGAATGGCAACAGAGACACAAAGCAAATCACAACAAACAATGGTCAATGTAATGTTATTGTTGATCTTAGCTGTCAGGTCAGGGTCACCCTGCTACCGTATGTGACAGTAGACGGTACTACCTGCGACTGTCTGCCCTCTAAAGGCGGATGAACCATATTTGGTCAACGGCATAGAAAGTCCTCAACGGCGGACCAGGCGTAAGGACAGGAAGTCCCCCCTCGGCTGGAATGGCGGACGAAGGCTGCAGTGACTAGGAACCCTTCAATCGTCTTGCATCGGCTTGCCACTGAAAACAGTTCTTAAGTCATCAAGTACAGTGCGTTTGTTGAAGTGCACCAACACTCTCACTCTAAAGGAATCTCACGCACAGCAGTCTTCCAACAACAGATTGACTCTTCCAAAAAGTCCTGTGGCGATCAGGAAGTTGCGACGGGGACAGGATTGTGATGTCTGGAAGCCTCTAGTGATAACTTGACACGTAGGAGGTAGATGTGTGATCGGTCGTCTTGCTTAGGATTGTGGCTGTAGAGCAATTCGGTTGCTGCATCTACGAGTGAGCAGTCCTATTTAGGGTCCACTCTGCTCACCTCACATGGGGAAGGGGCTAGAAAAGGTGCCCTAAACATAATCAGCCACTTCTAGTACCGATTGGATAGCCGCGTCCAATGGTATCACCTCAATGCGGTCGAACAAGAAAGAAATTATATTTTGCTACATGGAACGTAAGAACACTTAATGATGACCCTTCAAATGAGAAACCCGAAAGGAGAACAGCCCTTGTGAATAGAGAGTTACGAAGATACAATATCGACATAGAGACTATTGACATACTCCAGGAGACCAGTCTTGCTGAAGAAGGTCAGTTGAATGAAAACGGAGCAGGATACACTTTCTTCTGGAAGGGTAAACCTACCAGTGAACACCGAACACATGGAGTAGGCTTTGCTATCAAGAATAAGCTTCTCAGAGACCTGCAGGAGCTTCCAAATGGACGTAATGAACGCATCATGACATTAAGACTTCGATTAAATGGCGACCAGCATGCCACAGTAATTTGCGCATATGCCCCCACATTAGACTCTGATGATGACATCAAAGAAACATTCTATTCAGATCTGGATGACATCCTATCAAACATCAATCGACTAGATAAAATCATCTTGCTTGATGATTTTAATGCCAGAGTGGGAAAGGACCATAAAGTATGGAATGGTGTCATTGGCAAGGAGGGAGTTGGCAGTGAAAACTCCAATGGTATTAGACTCCTCTCAAAATGTGCTGAGCATGGGTTGATAATCACCAACACCATCTTTCGCCAAAGGGATCGCTTCAAAACATCATGGCAGCATCCTAGATCGAAACACTGGCACCTCACTGACTATGTGATTGTCCGCAAGCAAGATCTACGCGATGTTCTCATCACCAAAGCAATGACGGGAGCTGATGACTGTTGGACAGATCACCGACTTATTAGATCAGTGATGCATTTGTCACTGTCCACCCAGAGGAGGAAACAACGGAAGAGCTTCAGACATACTTTTGACACCGAGAAGTTTGGCAATGCAGAAATTACTTCAAAATAGAGAGAGCTCCTTCATCGGACTTTGCCGAAGGAATATCAACCTGATGTAACACAACACTGGGAGAGTCTGAAGACCACTATTCAAGATGCTTGCAAAGAAACAGTAGGATATAAGACCAGAAAACATCAGGACTGGTTTGATGAAAATGATGAAGAAATTGAAGCATTGATCTCAGAGAAGAGAAAAGCCTTGCAAGCATGGCGAAGGGACAGGAACTCCCACTCTAAGAAACAAGCCGTAAATATTGCCAAAGCAAATGTCCAAAGAAAAACCCGTGAGCTGAAGAATGCATGGTGGACAGCAAAGGCAAAAGAGCTGGAATATCTAGCAGATAAAGATTCACGACAGTTCTTCCAAGCGACAAAAGCAGTTTATGGTCCCACCACCTTTGGGAGGAATCCTCTTTGGTCCAGCGATAAGAGTATACTTTTAAACGATCAGCACTCCATCATGAATAGGTGAAAAGAGCATTTTGAAGACCTCTTGAACCAGGATTCGATTATCTATGAACAGGTGTATGATATATTAAAACAAGCTCCCATCAATGATGAACTTGGCTCCCCACCAACATTAGATGAAGTTAAGCATGCTGTCAATCAAGCAAAGCGTCACAAAGCCTCTGGTCCTGATGGTATACCAGTGGAAGCTCTCAAAGAAGGTGGTGAGGAACTAGTAGGGCACATACATGAATTGATTGTCAAAATTTGGAGCACAGAAGAAATGCCTCCTGATTTCAGAGACAGTCTGGTAGTTCCCATATTTAAGAAAGGGGATCGAACAAACTGCAGTAACTATCGGGGAATATCCTTACTGTTGTGCCGGGAAAGCTTATTGCTCGAATCTTGGCAAATCGTATTGTACCCCTGGTGGAGAAAATACTTCCAGAGAGTCAGTGTGGCTTCAGGCCTTCTAGAGGAACCACAGATATGATATTCACAGCTCGTCAACTCCAGGAAAAATGTAGAGAACAAAATAGACCTCTTTATATTGCCTTTATTGATCTTACTAAGGCATTTGACTCTGTGAACCGAGAAGCTTTGTGGAAAATTTTAGCTCTATATGGCTTTCCGCAGAAATTTATTGCCACTTTGAAATTGCTCTACATTGATATGATGGCAGCTGTCATTGGCAACGGCTCTATTGGAGAGCCATTCCATATCAATACCGGCGTTAAGCAAGGCTGTGTGATAGCCCCCACTTTGTTTTCCTTGTATGTTGCCACTGTCATGGAACTTGTCAGAGATGATCTCCCTCCAGGAATTCAGGATGGATGGTAAACTTTTTAATTTGAGCCGTTTAAAGGCAGGAACTCGGACATCGTTTGCAGCATTAGTTGAGTTACAGTATGCTGACGATAATGCTGTCGTAGCTCAGACACAAGAAGAGCTTGTGAGAATCCTGAATGCTTTCTCTGCTGCGTACAACAAGATCGGACTCAAACTGAATACCAGCAAAACACAGATCCTATACCAACCAGCTCCTGGGGAATGTCAAAGAGATATCAATGTCACAATTGATGGAGTGAGCCTTCAAGTTGTAAACACCATCCCATACCTTGGCAGCACCTTCTCATCAAGCGCAAATATAGATTCAGAAATCCAACACAGAATTAACCGTGCAGGAGCATCCTTTGCTAAGTTAAGATCTCGAGTTTTTGACAATCACGATGTCAATATCACAACAAAGATTCTTGTGTACAATTCTGTTGTAGTTCCAACCTTACTCTACGGATCTGAATCCTGGACATGCTATAGTCGACACCTTAAGAAGCTGGAACAGTATCATCAACGTTGCTTGAGGAGAATACCGCAAATAACTTGGCAAGACAGGCGCACAAATATCAGCGTTCTTGAAGAGGCACACACCACCAGTATAGAATTGATGGTTTTAAGACGAAACTACGATGGACAGGCCACGTAGTTCGCATGCCCAATAATCGCATTCCCAAACAAGTGTTTTACTCTGAGCTATCAGTAGGTAAACGCTGTGTAGGCGGTCAGAGGAAGCGATTTAAAGATGTAATCAAGGCTAACTTGAAGAGATGTAACATTGATGTTGATAACTGGGAGAGCTTAGCGCTTGACCGTTCATCCTGGAGATCACTAGTCCATTACGGCACACTGTCTTTTGAAGAAAACCGCCGACGTACAGCGAATGACAAGAGGCAAAGTAGGAAAGAAAAAGAAGTGCTGAGAAGACATAGAAATAACATGACTGCTCCACCTGGGACTACCCGTCATCACTGCGACAAATTGTGTAACTCCCGCATTGGACTGTATAGTCACCTCCGAACACATAGATGAAGAGACATCCTACCTGGAAGACAAACCTACTCGATTACGAGTGTTTGCTATCATCATCATCATCATCATCATTGTTGATCAATGTTATGAGCTTTCTGTATTGTAGGCCTTCACATTCAGTTTTCTTTTGACTCTGTAATATAAGGCCGTCTTATAAAATTAATTATAGCGTAGACTGTAGTTCCTTATTCCCCGACTTTACATACCGATTTTCATTAAATTCTATTTACCCATTTTCTCGTGACGGCGCTGATATGATCTTAGCAACAAAAATCCATATTCATGAATATTTCCGTTATCATAGCCAGTACAGCCAAAATGTATAAGACATAAATGATCGGAAATTTAATACTATGTAACTTTATTTATATAGTAATTGTCACTAAGACCACTAATAACACAAATATTCGAGAATTAAATTTTGGGCCTTCCCCTAAACTACCATTTTGCTCAGCGTGAATAAAGTTATTTATGGCCTAGATTGTAGCGACTTATTCGCCGACTTTGTATAATTAAGATAGGAGCACTATTAACATAAATATTTGCGTATAAATTATTTCTTTGCTAGTTGCTTTACGTCGCACTGACACATGTAGGTCTTATGGCGACGATGGGACAGGGAAGGGCTAGGAGTGGGAAGGAAGCGGCCATGGCCTTAATTAAGGTACAGCCCCAGCATTTGCCTGGTGAGAAAATGGGAAACCACGGAAAACCATTATCAGGGCTGCCGACAGTGGGGTTCGAACCTATCTGCCGAATACTGGATACTGGCCGCACTTAAGCGACTGCAGCTATGGAGCTCGGTGAATAAAATTTTAGGCCTTCCCCTAAACTACCATTTCAGAGTGAATATAGATTATTTATAGTTTATATTGTAGCGACTTATTTTAGAACTTTACATACCGGTTTTCATTATGATAGGACCACTAATAACAAATTTTAGTCCTTCCCCTAAACTTCCATTTCTCTCAGCGTGAAAAAGATTATTTAGGGCCTAGATTGTAGAGACTTATTCCTGGACTTTACATACCGATTTTCATTAAATTATCTTCAGCCGTTTTCTTGTGATGTGGGTACATACATACATACACACATACATACAGACAGACAGAAATTACGGAAAATTAAAAAACTGCATTTCCTTGTTACTATGCACACGACTGATACAGAAATACCATCATTTTAAAATTTTGAGCAATGTACAGACAAAACCCTCATTTTATATATATATAGATTGAAAGCTGTGATATAAAAAACTTAAAATTCTGGCAATTTGTTTTTTGTTATATACTCCAGCTTGTGTACATCCGGGTTAAGTGAATTTGTGCTGTTTCTTGCTATCTATATGGGTGACACTTATTCACTTGATATTAGGTGGTTCCAGGGTAGTTTAATTTTAGCATATAAGATTGTGATATAAATAGAGATGAATTCCCACTTCAATTTAAACCTGACGAAGAAATTAGCCAAATTAGACGTTGGAAGCAATGTATGGAAGTTGCTAGAATAATTAGAATCATTAAATGACAATTGACTCACCTTGAGCAGCATGTTGAACGTGTATGTTACACAGACGGAGCCGGACGATGTGTGTGATAGCTAAGGTAGGCAGCAGTAAAGGAGGCAAGGGGAAGGAAGAAGGCGGGGGAATGGAACTAAGGTGGGGCAGAAGGATGGGGTAGTGGGGGTAATTGACAGGAGTGTGTATTGCGGATTGCTTGGTAAATCAAATTGTTTATCGATAGTTTGGTATTTTTAAGCCAATTGATTAAAAGATTGAAAAGGATATTGGGTTTCTCATAAATTTTGTTTAAATTATAATTGGGGTTGAAGTACTGATCACAGTTAATGTAACAACTTTCAATAATATTCATGATGGGGTCCCTTATTTACTGTTTGAAGAACTTCCATATCTTGTTCGATGTCGGTAAATTTATGATTAGTGTCATGCATATGTTGACCCATGGCGGAGAACTTGTTGTGCCTCATCGCTTTGACATGTTCACAATAATCATAAAGTTACATCCTGTTTGACCCACGTACGAACTGCTGCATTCATTACATTTTTGTCTCATACCTGCCAACTTTACAAAACCAAAAATCAGGAGATTTTGATATGAAAATCAGGAAAAGTCAGGATAAATCAGGAGATACAATTGGTCAAAACTGCTCATTCTACATATCTTGCGCAATACAGTACTACGATATATTTATAATACTTATTGTCTCAGAGCCCGACTGTTGCTATACAAGGCTACAAGGCTAAAAATTACACATCTTTATTCCCTCACAGAAAGTATGTGAGTGAGATGATCAGTCTCTGACAAGCCAACCGAAAATAGTGTGAACTCATGCACTTACATGCCATCACTTAGCAAATATATTGCATCAAGCGCCCGTGCAATTATGCGAAACGCAATGCTGTTTGTATCAAATAACTAGCTGATGTACCCTGAGCTTTGCCACGGAATTCTCAGAAAGACTCCCCTTATAGTTTTCCCAACTGAAGTCAACACAGATCATTACAATGCCACTAGTATGAATGTCGTGATTAAGAGAAATGCTGTCATATGATATCTTCAATCAAATGAAAACAGCACATTTTCTCACTTTTAGCAAAAAGTACTACGGTGTCGATCTAACAGTTCAAAGTTTCAGAGCTTGAATGACCAGGCTGCAGACAATCGCGAACACTCCTGTGTAATTATTCCATTTAAGCGTGCACACTGCTCATTCTAATCACTGCTTCAGAGTAGGGATCGAATAGCTGGAATACTATGATTATCCAGTGTGTTACATACCAGCAGTATCAGAAAATTTATGAACCGGAGGAATGGCATACTAAAGAAGAGAGAGATCTAACTCTTCTCTCCCCAGCTACTTACCGCCAATATTCAGGCAGGCTATTATACTCGATACACAGCAGTAATCCCATCTATCGGAGATAAATGGCAGGAGAATAAACAAAGCACATCACAAACAATGGTCAATGTAATGTTCTTGTTGATCAACTTTATGAGCTTTCTATATTGGAGGCCTTCACATTTAGTTTTCTTCCGAATCTGTGATATTAGAAGATCTAATGTAAAGTGAGTCGTCCTTTCTTTCATGACTCCCTCTTGTGTTATTATTCAAGCAATCGTTCCTTCATGACTTTTTTCTCATTAATCTGTAACATATTTTTCATTGTAATCCATGTATGAATAGATAATGTTTCAGACATTTGACCTTAAGGTTACCTACAGGCTGATGCCCTTAACAAGGGGCGAAACATGTCCCTGAGAAGTGTATACAGTATTATGGAGATTTCATCCACGAAGCACGTGGCTTGTACGGAATAGGTGGTGATAATAGAATAAATTATTTTTGTGATAATTTGCTTAAGTCAGTTTCTATACGGATCAATCATGACAACTGTCTCTTGCAAAACTGAATAAGACATAAATAATCAGAAATTGTATTCTCTATAACTTTTGTTATGTAGTACTTTTCAATATGACCAGTAAGACAGGTAATTAAAAATTAAATTTTGGCACCTTCCCCTAAACTACCATTTCGAACAGAGTGAATAAAATTATTTGTAGTGTAGACTGTAGTTCCATATTCCCCGACTTTACATGAAATTCTGTTCACACATTTTCTCGTACCTCGGTGCTGATATGGACTTAGCAAAAAATATCCAAATTCATGAATATCTCTCTATAGCCAGTACAGTAAAAATGTATAAGACATAATTGATAGGAAATTTAATAATATATAATTTTAATTATGCAGTATTTATCGATATGGCCAATAACAACATACATATTTGAGAAATACATTTTAGGCCTTCCCCTAAACTACCATTTCACTCAGCGTGAATAAAATTATGTATGGCCTAGATTGTAGCGACTTATTCCCCGACGTTATATACAGAGTTTTATTAAATTCTCTTCAGCCGTTTTCTCGTGATGAGCGTGCGTACGTACGTACATACAAACATACAGACAGAAATTACGGAAAATTAAAACGTGCAATTCCCCTTGTTACTATGGTCACGACTGGTACGGAAATATCTTTCTTTTTAAATTCTGAGCAATGTACAGACAAAACTCTTTATTTTATTTATATTGAGATAAATTAAAATTAGTCAAAATTGTCTCCAAATGGCTCCTAAACTCTCTAGAAAAGTCAGTAGTCGTTATCATTGAAATTCTATCACTAAGTTACTAAGTAAGACCAAATACAGTACTGTATATCTAGCGACTAGTCTCTGGAATTGACCAAAGAGAATGGAATCGACTAGACTGATGCGAACGAACATGAACAGAGTACGCGAGAACGAGAGGTTGACAATCGATATACAGGTTTCAATAAAGATCGCACATTCGCATTAATAAACGTCGATATTTCATTTGAAAGCGGCCAATGAGCGAAGGGCTTCCGGCCACTGGCGTAAAAAAAACTGAAATGGCGGGATGTGAAAACAAGTGTTTTATGTTCACAAAAAAAAAAAAAAAAAAAAAAAGCTAAAATCGGGAGGCGGGAAAAACTCTCGAAAATCGGGAGTCTCCCACCTAAATCGGGAAAGTTGACAGGTATGTAGTCTGTATATTCCAGATTTGGAATAAATATTAGGGGTATTGATTGATGCAGAGTTGTGTAAAATTTCGGAGGTTTTATTGTTACTTTTGAATAAAATTCTTCCATTGTGTTTCCAGAAAAGGTTGTTTGTGAACGTAGTTATTGTAAGTGAAGGTGGTTGAAATAGGAGCATTTGCTTTTTCTTTTATGAGATTGGTTTTAGGCCGGTACCTATATTTGTTGATTATTTGTTCTATAAACGGCCTGTTGTACCCATTGAACTTGGCAATTGCCCGTATGGTGTCAAGTTCATTATTAAGATCTTTCTTTGTCATGGGTATGGCAAAAGCTCGATAGACCATGCTATTACATGCTGCATGTTTGTACATTAGGGATGTATGGAATCTTTGTGGATTGTGTTAGCCGGGACGTATTATTTACTGTTTTAATTTTAAACGGCTCAAATATTTCTCCTCTGAATTTTACTTTGGATTTGGTGTTTGTTAGGGTTTCCCATAAAATTATTAGTTATTTATTTTACTTTTTTAACCAACATAGGACTTCTTTAGTCAGGTTTATAGAGGTTTTCCTTCTTTTTGCCAGCCCAATACTGTTTCATCCTTTCTGAACGCAATTTTCTTTTTGCTTCTGGAATCACACTTCCGATTCTCTGCTTGTTGATTTTCGTCTGTAGTCTAGTAGGTTTATCTTTCAATATTTTGGGTGTATTTATTGAAATTTTTTCTCTATTTTCAGGAATAAGATCAAAGACAGGTTATTTCAGAGATGTAAGTTAACAACGTAATTTGTTTTTGATTCTTTTAATATAACAGATTTGCAACATTATGATCAAAACTCTTGATAGTGGACCCAATTTTAAAAATTTGCCTAAAATAGCATTTCTTCTACTAATGACTGAGCAAAGTGTGATATAAGCAATTCCTAAATCTCCAGTTATTTCAATTTTAGTTTTATGCGGATTATTGTCCAATTCTCGTATAAATTTTACTTTCTCCTCCTGCGTATAACATTTCTTCTTTCTGTTCTCCATAGCCGACTGACAACAATGTACAATTTGTACTGACAGAACCACCGTTTTTATTACTCAATACGGCAAATGTCAGCTGTCGGCATCATTTTAATGTGTCCTGTTTAAATGGAAGCGTGTCCTATGTCCCAAACACGTGTCTTGTAATCTTTCTACTGAAACTTTATGCTGCACCGTCACTTCCCATGACCTTCATTATACTACCGCACGACACACCTCCGATATCTGCAGCTAAAGTCCCGCTGCTAACGTGTCGACTCTAATGGTCGCATTTCTATCTCGCCTCTTATTTCGGGAACACCAGGAAATTCATAACTCAGTTATGTGCAAATCAACTGTATTCCACGAGCAGGCGCCCGGCTTGTAATCTTTCTCTTTTAGTTAAAAGCCACGCAGTCACTTCTCACAGCCTTTGTTACATTACCGCACTGCACCCCTCCGACATCTGCAGCTGAAGTCCTACCGCCAATAAGTTAATGTAAGAAATTTCATTTTTCCGTATTGAACCAAGAATTACAATAAATAAACTTGATATTTCCACCTATTCAATTCAATTTTAATGCTGTTATTCAATTACAACATATTAAATTTCACAGGACTAGTTTCGACGCGTACTTGCGTCATCTTCAGCTTTTTCGGAAGATAGGCAACCTTAAAATTCATGACATGTCTTAAAATGTTTGGCATGAAATCCAGTTAAATCTATCATTAAAACCTTAACTCATTAAAAACTATTATGACAAGTAAAAGACTTGCAAGTCAGTCGTAAGATAAAAGTTCATTGGTTAAATAATACTCTTATGATCAAGCAGTTGTGGAGTCCTTGAATTTGTTGAGTGATAGATAAAATATTGTGTTCCATTTCACTACAACTTGTATACTGCTGAACCATCTCGAAAAACATGAAGGTTGGTCATATGGAATTTTCTGCATAAAATCTTCTGACGTCTTAGGCCTATGAGGTGGAAACATTAAAGTAACTTCTTGCGATGTTTGTGAAACCAATGTTTCCTGGTTCAATGCGGAACCTGTAAATATATTAAAACGCGGTTAACGATCCTGTGTTGAATGTGTTGTGGCTCTAATCAGCAAAATGATAAAGTGATTGTATGTAGGACTCGCCTCAAAATGCCGTGAGACAATGCTATTACTAGCTTTTAGGATCCCTATGACTAAAGCTAATTTAAACAAGGAGCTGAATACTATCCGCAATATATCCTATGCCAATGGCTACAAGGCCTCTTTCATCGAAAGTATAATCAATAAGATTAAACATCGTCCGCAAACCACGCTTACCAAAGACAAACAAAGTCATAATTCCTATTCAACTTTTACATATAACAACAACATTCACAGAGTCACTAATATATTAAAAAAGAATAATGTAAATATATATTTTCGCACAGATAACAAAAGTACCGAAGTTTTACACAATGCAGCTACTGTAAATAAATCTAACCCTTATCTTAAGTCAGGTGTTTATAGGTTCCAATGCAACGATTGTGGCAGCGCCTACCTAGGGCAAACTGGGCGCAACTTTAAGGTAAGGTATGCCGAACACTTTAATGCAGTAAAATATAATAGATTCTCCGCTGTGGGACAACATATCCATGAGCTAAGACATAATTTTACAAACTTGGAACTAGACATTAAAATATTAGAGATTTTGAGCAAGGGACCATTGCTGGACGCTACTGAATTATGTTACATTCATATAGACCAATATTTTAACGTTAACCTCAATCTCAATGATATATCTGAAACTCCAAAAGTTCTCTTCGATTTCCTGATAACATTTTAAAAAAATGTTCAAATCCCAAACAAGAATTTAATTTTATGTATAATTCACAATAAGTTTTCCCGATATTCGTTCCGCAGTCCACGCCCACCAGACTCCCACCACACGCGCGGTCCACATACATCGTCTCAACCCACCCCTACTTCCCCTCTTTAGCTACGTCCGATCATGCAAACCTGCTCAGAGCCTTCATTGTTCATTGAGCGCGGCTAGTAATAGCATTGTCTCACGGCATTTTGAGGCGAGTCCTACATACAATCACTGTATCATTTTGCTGATTAGAGCCACAACACATTCAACACAGGATCGTTAACTGCATTTTAATATATTTACAGGTTCCGCATTGAACCAGGAAACATTGGTTTCACAAACATCACAAGAAGTTACTTTAATGTTTCCACCTCATAGGCCTAAGACATAGAAGATTTTATGCAGAAAATTCCATATGACCAACCTTCATGTTTTTCGAGATGGTTCAGCAGTATACAAGTTGTAGTGAAATGGAACACAATATTTTATCTATCACTCAACAAATTCAAGGACTCCACAACTGCTTGATCATAAGAGTATTATTTAACCAATGAACTTTTATCTTACGACTGACTTGCAAGTCTTTTACTTGTCATAATAGTTTTTAATGAGTTAAGGTTTTAATGATAGATTTAACTGGATTTCATGCCAAACATTTTAAGACATGTCATGAATTTTAAGGTTGCCTATTTTCCGAAAAAGCTGAAGATGACGCAAGTACGCGTCGAAACTAGTCCTGTGAAATTTAATATGTTGTAATTGAATAACAGCATTAAAATTGAATTGAATAGGTGGAAATATCAAGTTTATTTATTGTAACCGCCAATAAAGCAGACTAATGAATCACATTTCTGACTCGCCTGTGTTTTGTTCTGAGGAAATGCATACATCGGCAACATTATTTTGACTTTATTACATACAAATAAACTGCATTTCATGCATATCAATACATATAACACTGAATTACATATAAATTAAGTTTAATTAATTAACATGTTTTTAAATTTTACCCTCACCAGCAAAAGAAGCGAAACATTACATATTCCAAACAAAATTTAATGTCAATCCATTTACAACCTGGTAAAAATCAAATATGACATTAAACAATATGGTAATGTACATTGCTGTGCAAAACTTAAGGATGAGATAGATAAAGCAACATAACATATTAACTACTCGGTGGAAATGAATGAAAGTGCGGTAACATGTTGCCAGGGGTCCCCCCCACACGTGCATAGAAACCTGGCGTGAGGTCAGCACCACTATAGCGCCAAATGGGTCTGGCCCCACAAAGCGAGGCAGATGAAGGAACCGGACAAGAGAATGTGAGTCAATCAGCAAGCTGTTACGGTGCACTGTGGTGGTGTTATTCATTACAGCACAGCCCAGAGACATCATTTGGATGACTTTGCACAAGAAAGAATCATTGGAAAACTGGAAGAAGGACAAAGTGTGACGAGTGTAGTCCAGGAGTTTGGTATTACAGCACTATTTAACGTGCATGGAGAGCATTCTGAACCACAGGCACTGTTGCCTGATGCCGAGGAGGGGGTTGACCAAGGTCAACTATAGCAGCAGATGACCGGCTATATTGTGCAACAGGCAAGAAGAGACTTACGTCAAACAGCGAGTGCAATTGCAACCACATTTAACAGGACTGCAAGGCACCCAATCTCACGCTCCACAGTGGCATGGCGACTGCATGGGGGTGGTCTGTTTGCCCGACGACCATTACGTTGTTCCGTTGACACCCGCACATCAGCAGAAGCTTTTGCAATGGTGCCAAGAGCATCAGATCTGGACCGACAAGGAGTGGGGTTGCGTGCTCTTTTCAGATAAGAAAAGATTCAGTCTGAGTAGTGATTCTAGACATACCCTCATCTAACAATTAAAAATAGGAAAGAATTTCCACCAATCAATACTTGTTTATTGCTTTTTACCGGTTTCGACCCCATATACAAGGTCATCTTCAGCTGAACCATGAATACATATTTATATGATGAAGCTTTGATTAAATTGCATTGTCAAAGGAATGTCTTATGATGATGTGCATTTAGTCACATACAAATGGGGCATGTCTTAACGTGAATTGGCATATATGTCAGTATGTACAATATTGCAACTGTATGTCTAAAATATTATGTTGAGGTCCTAAAATTAGTGTATAAAACACATCTTCACTTAAACTAACTTATATATATATATGTACAGAATAAAATACAACATATAAAAAACATTTCGTGCACATGAACATTCGTATCTTGCTTGTTGGTCAATTCATCAACTCTCGTATTTAAGTCCCATTTACAGTTGTACACTCAGCTGCTGTTCTTGGAGTTTAAAAGATATGGTTGTAAAATTGCATGAGTAAAAGATTTAGTCTTCACGTGGGATAAAACACTTTCCAATTTAAAAAAAAGTTGCCAGATGTATGGATAAAATTCGGCTAAAATATGTTCAATTCTGCTATGTATGTTGCCTTATGTTAGAATCAAATCTTGTTGTCCTGTGGCGTCCGTAAAATTGGGTTCAAAGTAATGGCTCCTTTCCCATTTGTAGCTGTGCAATGGTGTTATGTTTATCTGTGGAAGATAAGATTGAGCTATGAGAGATATTATGTTGGAGGAATGTCTAAAGGTTGTGTGTGTAAATTCGAATATGTACTTACTATTGTTGGTGTAGCCGAGTTGCGTTTGACGTGCGAGCTTGTAGTGTACTAGTTCGTGTTGTTCTTGGGCTCATACTAGCTGCTGTGAGGGGAAGGGAAGGAGGGGTAGGGAGAGTTGTTGTTGTGGGGGTAGGGGTGGAGCTGGGTGTGTTGTTTGATGTTTTTCTGTTACGTGTCGCGTTCTGTTTGTCAATTAACTTAAGGTAAGAGTTTTTTAGAGCGGAGATAACTGTATTGAAGATGATGTTAGTTTTTTCTGTGATTTCATTTATGTTGTAATTTGGATTGGTGTACTGATCTAGAGTAATGTAAAATTATTCTGTTATGTTGAGCAGGGGGCCTTTGGGGTTTATGTTTAGGATTTGCATATCGTTATCGATGTTAAAACTGTGTTTATAGTCTGCGACATGTTGTCCTATTGAGGAAAAATGATTGTGTTTTACCGCATTTATGTGTTCGTTATATCGAGTTAGGAAGTTTCTACCGGTGCGTCCGACATAGCTTGTCTCGCAATTATTACATTTGATACGGTATACCCCTGAGTGGTTGTATTTGTTGTTGCTATTGATTGTTCTGACGTGTATGATGGTGGTACTATTGTGTGTAGTTCTGAAAGCTATTCTTAGGTTATGTTTTTTAAAAATGTTGGTTATGGGGTATATGTGTGCATTATTGAAGGTGAATAGTGCGTAATCTTTCTTGGATTCGTCTACTTTTGTTAGTTTGGTTTTGGGTTGGGATTTTATTTTGTGAATGATTTTGTTAACCATTTCTTTCTTGTATCCAGTGTTCTTAGCTATGTCACGAATCAGTTGTAATTCTTTGTTTAGATCTTCTTTTGTTAACAGTATATTGAATGCTCTGTGTATCATGCTATAGCAGGCTGCTCTTTTGTGTGTATTGGGGTGAACGGAATCCATTTTAATTGTATTTGAGGTTTGCGTGGGTTTTCTGTATATTCTGTAAGAAAGGTGGTCATCATGTCTAGTTGTCGTTATGTCCAGGTAGTTCAGATTGCTATTGTTTTCGGTTTCCATGGTAAATTTTATATGGGAATTATTGTGTTGAGTTTATCTAATATATCAGTTTCATTTGTGGACCTATTATCGATGATGACAAAAATGTCATCAACAAATCTGCACCAAAAAAATATATTGTCTATTTTGTTGATGTATGTGTGCTCTAAATAGTCACCAGAAGCGGGAGATCCCATCGGTAAACCCTGTTGCTGATAGATAGTATCATGAAATTTAAAGTAGTTGTTACTAATGGCAAAATTAAGTAATTTAATGAACTCTTCTATTTCTAAAGTGCTTAGATTGCTGTGGCTTTTTAGGTTAGATTCAATGATTTCTATTGTTTGTTTTGTGGGAATGTTCGGGTACATGTTTACTATGTCAAATGATGCGAGATTATGATATGGTTCAATCTTTAATCCTTTTGTTTTATTACAAAAATCTATACTGTTTTTTTTTAGCTAAGAATACGTAGCGCTTTTTGAGAAATCTTTGAATAAATTGCGAGAGTTTATAGGTTGGGCTTGCTCTGTAGTTAATAATAGGTCTCATTGGAATACGTTCTTTATGTATCTTAGGATAAGCTTTAATAGTGGGTATTTGAGGATTCATTACTATAAGTTTAGAGGATTCTACTTCTGTTAAAAGAAAGAGTGTATTTTTTAATAAGATTTTGAGGTTCCTTTGTATGTTATTAGTAGGATCTTTGCGTTTGATAAGGAAAGTGTTATCTTGAAAACATTCTTTGGTTTTTAATATGTATTGGTCTTTGTCGATAGTAACTGTGGTATTGCCTTTGTCGGCTTTCGTTATCAGTAGATTATTCTGTTTTATTTTATCTTTGAGTTTATTTATGTGTTCTTTATTAGTAGAGTTATTGTTTTGGGAGTTACTGTGAATTTTGTCGATATATTGTGGGAGCCTTTTTTTAATATCATATCTGACTTCATCTCGTAGCTCGTGTGGGATTTTCTGTACGGCGTTTTCTATTTTGGTGGTAGTGGTTGTAATGTTCTGGAAGGTTGATGTGTTACCGCAATTGTGCTTGGGTCCCTTGCTCAAGATAACAGTTTCCATTTCGTTGAAAGTCGTATTTGTGAGATTTTTTACGGGTGGGTGGAATTTGTGTTCAGTGATTTCGTTAGGAAAAGTTGGAGAGCTCGTGTTCGGAGTTTCGGTTTTTGGGTTTGGTTTGGATGGTTGTTTAAGTGCTTCTAATTTCTTATTTAGTGTATTCTGTATGCTGATGGCTAAGTTCCTTATTTTTTCTGCCGTGATCTGCTGAAAATCATCCCAATAGCTGTGTGGTAACTCGTTAGATGCCTTTAAATGTATTCGGTATAGTTCGTTGTTGAGATTATGTTTTTTACGGTATAAAAACTTTATTTCTTCTTTCAGCCAGATTTTTTTTGTTCTTTTTTGCGTATTACGAGTTTGTATGGTGTGCCTGTGTTTATTGTTATATCTTCTCAAGAATTTAGGTGTTAAGTCATTCTTTAGACATTCCTTCAGAAAATCAATGCTTTTAATCGCATTCGTAAACAAGTATTGATTGGTGGAAATTCTTTCCTATTTTTAATTGTGTAATTCGTCAATACGGAAATGAAGATTATAGATTACGATACCCTCATCTGGCGAGAGGTGAGAACACGTAATGCACCCAGGAACATTGTCGAACACGATCATTTTGGAGGTCCAAGTGTTATGGTGAGGGGTGGCATTATGTTACATAGGTGTACCGACCTCCAAATCTTTGAACGGGGTACACTCACAGGTCAACCTTTGCGACAGTGTACTCCTCCCCCATGTGCGTCTTTTCAGGGGTGCATTCGGCTCTGACTTAATTTTTATGAACAATGCGCGACCACATCAAACAGCGCAGATGGAGCAGCTCTTGAAACAAGAGGATATTCAGCAAATGGACTGGCTTGACCGTTGCCAGACTTAAATCCCATCAACCACGTGCATGTCTGGCAGACGTATTGCAGCATGTCCACATGCACCAACAACTATCCAGCAGTAGTCAACCACGCTGGTGGAGGAATGGAACGCGCTACCAGAAAAACTCCTTACCAATCTTGCGGCCAGCATGGGAACACGTTGCAGACCACGCATCGCTGTCCATGGTGATCATACACCCTTTTAAGAACTAAGTCCCTTCTTTTGTGATGTCCAGGGGACTTACATGTAATTTATTGTCTCTGTATAGAAGTATAATTTCTGTTCATCTCATCGCATATTCCTTTCAGTTGCTTATTGTATCATACTGTAGCAGATCTTCCTATGTATGGTTCAACTTTCATCAAGCTATTTTACTTGGCAGTGACACAACATGCGAATGTTAATTTCATCCTAACATTTTGCACAACAGTGTATTTTAAATTAAATAGCCCACTTGAAATTTTTTAGCTCAATAATGGAGAAACTATTGATCGTGACAATTACAACAGTCCACCAATACAAATTTGGAAATGTCGAAACCTGGCGCTCTGTTTCGTACGCAGTCCATTTGTCCACGTTTTCAACACATTTCCAATCCCTCAGTAACAGATATTACCACCTTAAGCTGCAGTTACAACTGTGATTCGATCAGGTATGCTCAGGATGCAATCTCAAGGGTTCTCTTGTGGTATGAGCTCCCATTACGCCTGGAGTGCAGCCCGAAGTTGAGCCAGTGTGTCAGGGGAACGACACCTCGCATGTCTCCCAAGTATATCCCAGACTTGCTCTATCGGGTTTAGGTTGGGATTCAAGAATCAAGAATCTATTTGCCATTGACCATATACAATGAAATAGGCTTTGTCAACTGATAATAATTTAGTACTTAACATTACTAAGGCTAAATGAACATATACCTTTTACTAAAACTTAATACTGAGCCGTATCCTGACGGCCCATAACAGATACTTAGATTATTATTTGCCATATTATAATTTTATTGAAATAAATTTCAGTTAGGCATGGTAAAAGTAGTGAATCGCAGGATAGCTGAGACCGGAAGTCTATGGAGACATCAAGTCCCTGGATATTGCGCGATACTTCCTCGGGACCGTGAGAAAGGTTTAGCGTTACCAGAAGTTAGCACATCTCGGCACGTGTAGAAGATGTTGGCCAAGGAGAAATATTCAGCCAATGAGAACGTGTGGGTGTGGCAAATATGGAGTCCGGATCGTGCAAAATCATTATCCCAGGTTAACCAACATGGACAATTGCATGAAGAAAATATGGCTATAAAGGAATCAGTTTTGTTAGTTGACAGATTTCCACAGGTCAGAAAGTGCAATATAATCAGGATTACGCTATAGAAATAATCTGAGTAAATTTGATGTCATTTGGAGTGTGTTTTATGGTGTGTTATAATTGATATTAAGTCATTATGAATGCCAAGCACGCTGATTGGTTGCTCTTTTAAACATGCGGGAATCCCATAGCTACAACGGCGTTAGCCACACTTCCTTAGCGTCTCAAGCTTTGGAGAGCGTGACTCTGATTAAGTGAATCGCCGGGAGTGAACGTGGTTCGGTATTCCTCTGATACTTGTGCGTGAATGTTGCCACGTGGAGAGATATATAACAGTGTATGGTTTTATGACCGAGAAACAGTGCTTTTAGTCGTCAAGTTTACTCGATTAACTGGTGCAGTGCTAAACTGCAGATTATATTATGGCGCAAAGTTTACTCCAGATAAACAGATGGTAATAATAGCCGCAGACTGGAAAGCGAAGAAGAGACGCTCAGCTGTATTGCATTTCGGGTCGGACGCATTTCGCGAAGAACTTTCGAACCGTACCGCGAGCCGCTCTAAATAACTGTATATAGAAACCCTAATTGCTTAATTTTAAGTGTGTTTGTTTGTCAGTGTGCTGGCTTAGTTCACAGCTAACAAGGGTTTGTTCGGCACGTGCAGAATCGAGCGGTGAAGAGACATTTACCTAAGGCTTTCTGTGTTGCAGTGTTCAGGAACTTTCATCAAGAAGATGGCACCGCCCATAGAAGAAAGATAAGACGCATGTTTTTCTAGAGGGCATGTTATATGAATTATGTTTAAATACTATTGCAGTTTAGTGTAGGGAATTTTCTTTAACGTAAATTTAGCCTGATGGCATGTGTTTATTTCACATTTGTAATGTTGTAAATATGGATGAGAGAGGAATGCATGATTTCTATATTTTCATTTTACTTTACGATTAGTTAGATGGGATAATGAGGGAGTTGTTAGGATTATTTTGTTGTTATATTATGCATGATAATTAGCTTAGTATTATTCCGATTTTCTTGTATATTAGTGATAGGAGGATTAGATTGACAAGATCATCCAATTTCCTAGTTACAACACTTGCTACGTTGAGAGATAATTCAATTTAATTTTGGTCATTTAGAAAGTTAGTAACAGTTAGATTTAATGACGCATGATATTTCAGGAGGTGACGTGTGGAGCTGCATCGCAACGTTGAATGAAAAAGGGATCTTCCAATGTAGGTTGGAAACTGTTTTGCACAATGATTTGTATGGGAATCGAACTTTGATTCATAATGGGAAAGGCTGATGAGATTGTAAGAAAGATAAGAGGTTTTAATGCACGCTGATTTATGAAGTTGATTATGCAGGCCGATTGCATGCCTGATGAAGTGAAAAGAATGATGTGCCGTGAATATGTCCCTGCTATTGTATTCTGAGAGAATATTAATTATCAGAATTGACGGAAATTGATGCCAGACCAGTGAGTCTGATGTGTGTGAAAAATTATTGTAGCATGCTAGTAAGATGCACGATTGTATGTGAGTTTCCGTGCAGTCGAGGAAATATGATATCACCTTACAGGTTTACTTATCAGCCGTGTTTACATAGACAGAGTGAATGAGATGTTATTTCCGTGATACAACCTTGGTGAACAGCAACCAAGCCTCAGTGCAGTATTTAGTTCTAACATTTCTTTTCAGCCCACAGCACAGCAGGAAATATGTGACAGATGAACCCACTTTTGGGTGCGCAAATGCAGCAGAAGAATGCAATGTTGCCCATTGCTTTCCACATGTTTATTAAAGGTTAATAATATGTTTTCTCTTACAGGATGGTGTTTTGTGATATTTACGTTATTTGGATATGTTGTCTTGTTGTTTAATGGGGAACAGCCTGAGTGCTGATTGAATATTGGTCGCCAATCTAGTTCTCACTAATTTTTTTTTGGTGAACCGCGTTTCATGTCGAGTCAGTGTAGTATGCAAGATTTCCCTTTCTTTATCCGATGTAGATATGCGAGATACTTTGCTTACTTTGTGTTCATTGTAAATATAGTGTAGGGAAATGCCACTAGTATTTTTTCATAATTCATATCGTGTCCATTGCGTCTTAATTTTCTTTTTACGTTAATTCTTGCAACGACTCTATAAAATTAAAACCCATATCAATGTGATACTTAATAACGTGTTACTCCATGCGAATCGAATACGTATTTGTACACGCACACGTATATGATTATATATAATGAACTTAGGACAATCTGATGAATATATTTTTTTAAATTCACAAGTATTCAATGTTGTGCATGAACTTTCTTTTTATATTTAATTCTTTGAATAATTCACGTTTTAATGTCCAGTTCTTTCAATTTTTGAGATAATGTTAATATTTTATTATTTGATTTTCTTGTTTTATGTTAGTATGATTCAGGGTTACTTTGTGAATAAACTCATCCTACCCCATATTATTGTTTCTCATTCGAGTTATACCTCCATTTTCCTGTCATTTACTTATAATTAAGTGAGAAACTTCAACTTTTAGGCTGTCCCATCGACAACCAACCCACATCTCTGCCCAAACCTGAGTTAGTCGGATGTTCATACAGGAATGGAGGCATCGTCCTAGAGGGTTGCCTCGTCCGCCAAACCTATATATATATACATACGTTTTGGTGCAGTGTGTACTTCACCGATCTCACAAATGAACGTGATATATTGTCAGCTTTGAGATTCCATGGAAATGCTTAAAGAAGTTCTGTACGGCAGATATAACACTCCACTTCGCGTGTTTTGAAAGCTATCTGGTGTTATTTCAGCTTTGCTGGGAACATCTTTCCCACTAACATTTAGCCATCATGTCATCTTGAAGTATATATTCATCTCTTGTTGATGAAGAAATTGAATGTTTCCTCATAAATAGTAACTCTGGATAGCTAAATTTTGATAATCAAGATGGAGAATACCCTAGGTGGTGATACTGAAATACAAGAAAGTGCGAGGCAAAGTAGTAATGATGAATCTCATTCGGAATTGTTATCCCTTCCACAGAAATTATTTTTCCCCAAACATAAATGATTCTGATAATACCAGTTTTTGGACCAACAATTTTATATTATACTAGCTGTAGTACCCGGAGTTGCCCGGATGGTTTTAGAATATTTACCCTTAAGATTTGTATTACCAGTGAGTTATGTGTGAAGTGAAATGTTACAGAATACATTTTTGGGATGTTGAATTTGCCATCTACCATGTACTTTTATATTTATTTAGATGTCTTTGATTTCAAGTTTCATATTATTTAATTTTGTAGTAAAACTTTGTCCTTGTGGAAGCTCGATTTGACTGGGAAATATCTGATCCTTTCAAAAAAAGATAACTGCTATAGATATGATGATCGCGATTTCAACTCTCATTGACACCGTCACCAATCAGCCTTGCTACCCCCAAGAGCAGTGGATTCAACACTAATCTCGATCATTTTAAGCTATTTACTATTAAGCCCATCCCAAGGGAGACTGAATGTGGACTTAAATGGTAACCAGAGTGTCTAAATTCATCTCAGAGGCATATAAACAATGTATTCGACATTAATATTGGTTATTATCCATTATTTTGACATGTCATCATCCCCTCCCAACCCCCCATCCCCCTCAGGAAGTTTCCTCTCCTTAGTACTTTTTTTCCAGATGGTAAGTCATGTACATGAAGTTTCGTTGAAAGCTATTCTGGAACATACCCACATACATCCATAATCTCGGTTATTTTGACATTCATTTTCACACCTCCTCAACCTACATACTGACTGCGATAAAGTATGACTTAACCATTCAGAGTGTCACAGTTCAACTTAGCGACCTCGTAAATGATGCACTTGACATTAATATCAGTAATTTTCATTGATTCTTTCAATTTCACCACCTCCACTAAGAGTGCTAGGGGTGTTTTTCCCCCACACTATTTTTTTCAGATAGTAAGTCAAATGTGTATCAATTTTGTATGAAGGCTCTGCTGGAAGAAACACAGATACATCTGTAATTTTGATCATTTTTGAAATTTTCTTTTCCACCTTTCTCATCTCCATGCCAATGGGGGTTGAATATAGACTTCAATGACGTTCGGAGTGTCACTATTCTTCTCAGCGACCCTGAAAACTACGGATTCGACACTATTTTCAATTTTTTACATCTCACCCCCTCAGGTGCTAGGGTTATCATACCTCCACTCAGTTTGTCTCCTGATAGTACGTGTACAAAGTTTGGCTGAAATCACTCCCATAGTCCAGAAAAGTATGTATTCAACAATAACAACGGTCATTTTTAGTTATAATTTACATCTCGCCCCCTTCCCTACAGCTTCTACGAGCGTTTTGCCCCCCCCCACAGTATATTTTCCAGATAGCAGGTAATATCTGCACCAAGTTTAATTGACACCTATGCTGGAACATACACACAAACTTCCATAATCTTGGTCATTTAGACATTTTCTTTTCTTTTCCCCTTCTCATGCCCTTGCCAATTAAAGCTCAACTTGCACTTCAATGCCATCCGGACTGTCAATATTCATTTCAGCGACCCCAAAAGAATGGATTCGACACTATTTTCGATCATTTTTATGTTACACTCACCCCCACCGCTAAGGGTGTTAGGGGTGTCTTACCCCCACGCGGTTAGTCTCCTGATAGTAAGTCGCAAGTGTACCACGTTTGGTTCAAATCGCCCCAGTAGTCCTGAAAACTATGGGTTTGGCACTATTATTAATTTTTAAAATTTAAATTTGTATTTCAGACCTTCCTCTCAAGTTTCTGGGGGTGTCTTGTCCTCAACATATTTCACACATACTAAGTAATATTTCCAAAATATTTAGTTTACAGCAATGCTGCGAAATACACACGTACATCCAAAACCACGGTCATTTTGGTCATTTTACTTTTTCACACCTTCTCACCCCTTATGCCAAGGGGTCTGAACTTGGACTTAAAGAATCCTAAGTGTCACTATTTATAACTTCGCCCATGAAAACTATGAATTTGACACTTTTTCCAATTATTTTTACATCTCGCACCCACTTCAAAGGGTGATGAACTTGGACTTACTAAGAATCCGGAATGTCACTATTCATCTCAGTGACGCCAAAAACTGTGGATTCAACACTATTTTCGATTATTTTATGTCTCACACCCCTCTCCCACAGCCATAAGGGATAAAAAATCCTGAGTGTCACTATTCACCTCAACGACCCTGAAAACTATGGATTCGACACCATTTTCGATTACTCGCCCCACCCCAAATGGGGCTTAACTTGTATTTAAAAAACTCCGGAGTGTCACTATTCACTTCAGCGACCCCAAAAAGTATGGATTCAACACTATTTTAGATTATTTTTATACCCTAACCCCTCTCCCCCCGACCTTAAGGGTGCTTGTGGTGCCTTGTCCCCACACAGTTTCTCTTGATACTAAGTCATAAGTGTACCAAGTTCAGATGAAATTGCTTCAGTGGGTTAGGAGGTGGTGTAATACATATCTACCCACACAATGCCATTTATATATATGTAGACCTATGTCTGACTCGTTGGCTGAATGGTCAGCATACTTGCCTTCCGTTCAGAGGGGTCCCAGGTTCGATTCCTGGCCGAGTCGGGGATTTTAATCGCTTCTGATTAATACTCCTGGCTTGGGGACTGGGTGTCTTTGTCCGTCCTAACACTCTCCTCATCATATTCAGAACCACAAACCTCCACAGAAACGCGCAATAATGATTACCTCCCTCGATATAGGGTTCGCGTCAGGAAAGGCATCTGGCTGTAAAACAGGGCCAAAGCCAATGTGTGGCGCGTTCGCACCTGCGATCCACAGGTATGGGAAAAAGCGGTAGCAAAAGAAGATGTATATATATATACCCGTGTGGGGATTTACCAGTTACCTCCATCGGGCGCGTCCCATTGGAATTGGGGAAGCTCGCCGGCTCTGCTGCCAGCAGAGTCAGAGGGTAGTAGGGAAATAAAATACCACCGTGAAAAAATAATTGGTCCCTTGCCAGGGTTACGGCAAAGATTGGTAAATGACCAGAAGCCAGAAAACATCTTGAGGCAACCTCTAGGGCTAACAACCCTAGTTGTAAAAGGATGGGTACCCATCCAAAGCAAAGTCAAGTCAAAAAGCATGATGGCACAACATTTCAAGAAACATACCCCACGGGGTAAATCTTCGGATAAATCCCTCGTCGTGAACGCCACGGCGCACGAGTCTCGTTCGGATTCTGGGGGAGACTCGACATCATGCAAGAGACGAGTCGGAGCGTTTCGGTGTACCCCGAAGAGTCAAAAACTCAGGCCAAAATCTAAAACCTTTCTAGCAACTTTCAACATAAATTCACTTACACAAACTGGCAAGCTGAAAACCCTCACCAAAGCTCTTCACGAAAATCAGATATCCATAATGGCCCTACAAAAACAAGATACCCAGATGAAGATATTTTTGAATCCGAAGGCTACCGATTTTTCAAGAGCAAAGCGCAAAGAGGAATCCTCAATGGAGCTGTGATGCTTGGAACTGCGTTTGCTGTTAGAACCAAGATCCTTAAATCGGTTGCAAATTTCGAACCTGTGAATGACAGATTGTCTATACTCACAATTAAATGCGCGAACAAAACCTACGCTCTAGTTAACGCACATGCTCCTACAAACGATAAGAACAAGTCTGATCCAGACGAAGTTGACAATTTCTGGGACCTACTGGATGAAAAATTAAACAAAATCCCCAAACACCATGTCAAGCTTCTTTTGGGTGACTTCAATGCCCAACTAGGTTGTGAACAGAAGTACAAGAAAGTTATAGGAAATTACCCTGCTCACAAAAGAACCAATCCCAATGGCAAAAGACTGGTGTCCATTTGCGAAAATCACAACCTGCAGGTCATGTCGACCCACTTTCGTCATCTACCCAGAAAACAAATGACTTGGAGTTCTCCCGTCCAAACTCTCGGAGAGTTCCAAATTGATCATGTTGCAATCTCCAGGAGAAACAGCCCTGAGATTATGAATGTCAAGGTAAAGAAAGGCATCAATGTGGCCTCAGATCATTATATGTCTCTTATCAAATTCAAACCAATTCCCGCAAACACAAGGAAGACAACCAAACAGATCACACGCTTCGACAATGATAAACTTCGGCAAAGGGTCGAGGAGTTCCAGGAGAAGGCTAGACCAAATGACTGTGACTTTAACAACGCCAAAAGTCTCCTTGTTGAGGCCGCCAAAGATGTTGCAGAAATCAAGAGAAGCAAAAAGCATGCCTGGTGGAATGGTACCTGCGAATCAGTCCTCCAAGAAAGACTCAATGCTTGGAAACAGTACTACTCTACGAAATCAGAAAATGATTGGGAAACCTAAAAAAACCAACGTGCCCAAGCAGCTAGGGTGTTCAGAACTTAGAAACGTAAATACGAAAAATCTCTCATTGAAAAGATAGAACAAAACTTTAGGAAGAATGAAAGCAGAGAGTTCTACAGAGCCTTCAAACGCAAACTCACTGGCTATAAACCACCATCTCTATGCTTTGAGCAAAAGGACAGCACACTGGCGACGTCAAATGAAGAAAATTGCCGCATTCTGGCAGACTACTTCAAGAATTTACTTAATTGCTCTAAACCGCAAAGCCCCATTGAGACCAAGGAACCCTTACTCAGGTACCCAGATTCCAGACCACCCGACAGAGATGAAATCAAGCGCCACATTGCCCGTCTCAAAAATAACAAAGCGCCGGGGGAAGACTCAGTAGTAGCAGAACTATGGAAATATGCCCCAAGAAGAAATTTGGAACACGGAGACCCTACCCGAAGATTGGAAAATAGCTTTGATCCATCCATTACACAAAAAAGGCAGCATGAAGAACATCAACAACTACAGAGGAATATCTTTGCTACCCGTGACTTACAAAATGCTATCACTTGCCATCTTGGAGCGTATGGAAGCACAAGTCGAACATCAAATAGGTGAACACCAAGGAGGGTTCAGAAAAGGTCGCTCAACAGCCGAGCAGATCCAAAATCTCAAAACGATCATCAGATATTGTACACTAAGGTCCAAGCAGTATGTGCCTTGTGGACTTTAAGAAAGCATACGACTCCATTGACCGGGAAGTCCTGCTAAACATCTTAAATGAATTCGGAGTTGATTTGAAACTGCTGGCATTAATTAGAGCCACCCTGACCGATACAAAATCCAAGGTGAAGTTCCACGGATGTCTCTCGCATTCCTTTGACATCAAATCAGGAGTCCGACAAGGTGATGGGCTATCTCCAATACTCTTCAACTGTGTTCTTGAAAAGATCATCAGAACCTGGCGGATGAGATTACAGGAAACCAACTATAGTCCATTGAGAATAGGAACCAAATCCAAGGGGATCGCAACAGACTGCTTAACATTTGCCGATGATATTGCTGTTCTCTCAAATGACATAGAAACCGCTAGAGCTCAAGTTGAAATTTTAAAGGAAATTGCCAAACAAACTGGTTTGCAGATATCGTTTGAGAAAACAGAAGTAATGACTAACATCAAAGAGGCTCCTTCAAAACTCCATACAAAATACGGGGACATCACCCGAGTAGACAAATTCAAATACCTGGGTGAGATCATCATGAAAAATGGACTGGACAAAGAAGCACTTCAGGAGCGAGTATGCAAACTGGAAATAGCCTACCAAACATCCCGCACAATCTACAACAAAAAATGCCTTTCCTAAAACACCAAGATACGTCACTATGAAACCGTTCTGAAGCCAGTAGTTCTATATGCAGCCGAAACCCTGTCTCTAAATGCCAACAAAGGACTCCTTGAAGAACTGGAGAAAAAAGAACGCAAAATTTTGAGGGGAATCTTGGGATCAAAGTACAGAAATGGAATCCATCAAAAGAGATCCAACGAGGAAGTCTACAGTAAAATAGAGAAAATTACCGACACAATCAGAAAAAGATGGGCACGATTTTACGGTCATCTGAAAAGAATGGATGGAAGAAAGTTAACTAAAGAAATCTTTCACTTTTTTGATTCAAACCTCAAAACCACAATTCCCTGGTTTAGAAATACCAAAGAAGACCTGCAAATGCTACATATCTCAGCTGAAGATGCCCTTAACAGAGATCTCTTCCGCAAGAAAATATTGACGACGGGCTAAACCGAGACGAGCAACCGAAGAGAAGACACGGTGCCCCTTGGACAGAGGAGCGTAAGCAGGCCCACTCATAAAGAGTGAGGGAAATTTGGGCTCTAAAGAAGGCCAAGTTCAGTGTCAAATGCAACAAGACTTAACGTGGTCCTTAATGGCCCCAGCGAATTATATATATATATACCTATAGTGGTAGATTACATACAGTCACCTTTGCTCATTGGGAACCCTCAGTTTCTCTTTGTTAGGAGTGGGCGATAACTCATGTCATTTCACAGTTCATATTATATATTTTTCACAGTTTCATATATATTTTACACTTGTAATACACAGCTACATCCTTCAAACTGGGCAGACCTATCAAAGTTGGTCCTGTGACATGAAAATACATCTTTATCACGGCATGTTGGATCGCTATTTCCAAATAACAGGCATAAAAATGAACCTCCTTGGCGACGTGTTCCCAACCTCCTATATACAGCATTTATTACCGGACTATCAAGATATAGCGTAAGCTGCTGTTGCCTAGCGACAATCTGTCCATCAAGTCTATCCAATCTTTTGCGGCTTTGCAATTAAGTAAAATTACCCATCATAAAAAAAACTATCCATCGGATTATGTTCAAACTACTTTATGATCCCTCTCAGAAGTAATAAGAACAAACTGTGAAATTTTCAGCAAAATCGGTCCAGTAGTTTTTGAGTCTATTGACGTCAAATTTACCAACATCCAATTTTACATATATAGATTTCAGTAATAGTATCACCGAGTGGAGTAACCGCGTGTATTAACATGCTGCGGCTACGAAGCCAAGCTCTGCACTTGGCAGGCAAGTGGCTTCGAACACCACCGTCAGCTGTCCTCAGATTTTTTTTGCACTCCCAAGCAAATGCCGGGACAGTTCCTATTTATAAACCACAGTTGATTCCTTCAGCTTCCTTATCCAGTTTCATTCACTATCATTCATTTCATATTCATTATCTTCTCAACTGAGGTTAGCATCAGGAAGGGCATCCGGCTGTAAAAATATGGTGTAAAATATGTCAATTCATCCTCGACACCATATTAGGCTAAGGGGCTAAGGGGACGATATGCATTCCATTAATAGTATCAGTACCAGAGGGCTCGCCTGGTCATCAAATCTCGGCAGTGAAGAGGTTAAAGAAGTGGACCATGCAGAATGTGGTAATTTATTAAATGATCTTACACAACTCATTTTATGTGAGTGAGCAGTTTTTGACAGCCTGTGAATTGGGATGTCAGTATCTGCTTTGCCTTGAGTATGATGGAGGTGAATGTTTTCCTTAGTACTGAATTCATTTATGTTGTTTTCAACATATGTCAAAGATATATAAATATACAAATTTATAATTGTCAGTATTTTAAGCTTAATGAAGAGAGGTCGACAACGTTCAATTGCACCAACCCTACATATTGTTTGGACAACCTTTTTCTGTATTAGAAGAATATTATATACGTAAGAAGAATGCCCCATAACAGTCCATAAGTAATGTGTGACTGGAAGAGACCAAAATATGCCATCCTTAGGTAGTCACTGCTAACTAAATTCCCCAATTTCCATATCAAATACGCCACTTGTGATATTTTTTTTCACAAACATGATCAATGTGTGTTTCCCTGTTCAATTTGGCATCAATATGAAAACCCAAAAGTTTGACTGACTGACTTTCAATACTTCTGGATGATCCTAGTGTGAGAAATTGAGTTTTATCCTGGTCGCACAACAGCCTATTGGATGAAAACCAATGCATTGCAGTTGCAAGAGCTTCCCGAGACATCTGATGCAAAGCTGAGATGCTCTGGTGTTTTGTAATTAACGTATCATCCACATAGGATACAAGAACATGAGCTGTGACATTTTGCGGTAAATCATTGATTGCCAGAATGAATAAAAATGAACCGAGGATAGAGCCCTGTGGCACACCAGTCGTAACTTTCTTCAAAATGAAATGCCTATTTTAAATCAAAACGAACTGATATCTGTTATTTAAGTATGACTTAATCATGTGCAGCTATGAACAAACAACAGATCATGCTACTGATTGCCAACGTTCTGCGAGGACATGAAGAAGAAGAAGTAGAAGAAAAAGTGAGGGATAATCGACACCATACATCTCAAGCTCTGCAAGTAAAATTTCATGATTAATACAATCAAAAGCTTTACTTATATTACATAACACCAAAGAGATGGCCGGCTTGTTTTCAAAAGCAGTTAATATCTGATTAAGAATTTCAAGAACAGCAGTAGTACATTTACCTCGTTGAAACCCAAAGTGACTGCCAGATAGGAGATTGCAAGCTTCAAAATAGTTGATAAGTTGATTGTACAAAAGTGATTCAAATATTTTGGAAATTATTGGAACAATTGAGACTGCACGATAGTTCTGAAGAAATTGTTTGTCCCCACTTTTAAATACTGGAATAACTTTAGAATTTTTAAGTAAATCAGAAAAAAATCAAAACTTTAAACACTTATTAAAAATAAAAGCTAGAGCTTCAGAAATCAAATGTATTATTCTTTTAATGATGGCATTAGATAACCAATAACAATCCCATACCTGCCAACTTTACAACACAAAAATCAGGAGATTTTGATATGAAAATTAGGAAAAATCAGGAGATACAATTGGCCAAAACTGCTTATTCTACATGTCTTGCGCAATAAAAAATACTATGATATATTTATAACACTTATTGTCTCAAAGTCCGACTGTTGCTATAACGAGGCTACAAGGCTGAAAATTACACACCTCTATTACCTCACAGGAAGTATGCGAGTGAGATGATTGGTCTCTGATAAGCCTTCCGAAAATAGTATGAACTCATTCTCCACACGTAGGTATCGGTCATGCACTTAAATGCCATTACTTAGCAAATGTGTGGAAAAATATATTGCACCAAACGCCTGCACAATTATGCGAAGTGCAATGCTATTTGTATCAAATAGCTAGCCGCTGTACCCAAGCTTCGCTACCCAATTCTCAGAATGACCGTACTTATAGTTTTCCCAACTTAAGTCAACACACGTCATTACAATGATGTCAGTACGAATGTCACGATTAATAGTAATGCTAATACCAATATAAATGGTCCGTTATTGGACATTATAAATTTTCCAGTTAACTCATTCCTGGTCGCCAGCATTTCGCCCCCATGTGCCAGGCTGGGCTCGTCAGTTGGTACCTAGTACACCTACCAAGATGCTGGCTAGTGCATACCATGGAGGCTACTGCGTAGGCTAATTGTAGCCACCGGGGCGAAACGTTGGCAACCAGGAATGAATTAGCTGGAAAATTTATAATGTCCAATAAAGGACCATTTACATTGGTATTATTATAAATTTACTTATTCGGAACAAACATTTCAGATTCCCTATGGGAATCAAAATCTATATCATAATAGTAATGCTGTCATATGAAATATACGATATAATAAAAAAAGCACATTTTTTCACTTTTAAAGAAAAGTACCACAGTGTTGATCTGACAGTTCAAAGCTCCAAAGCTAGAATGACCAGGCCGCAGACAGCTGCTAATACTCTTGTATCATTATTCCATTTAAGATGATGCTTGTTGTTTAAAGGGACCTAACATCTAGGTCAACGGCCCCTAATGGTACAAAATGCGATGAAATGTAATGACAATTTAAAGTCCAAAATCATCCACTGACCAGAATGCAAAACGTGCTGTTTCTCAAATAGTGGCTACTAACCATAGGCAAGGTAGACCCACGGTGTCGCTCATAGAGTGGTATTAATCGCAGGTACTGTAAAACTCACCCTGATTCACACACTGTCGCTACTAATTACAAATCTATTGTGTACCTAACATGATGGTACTACGCGCAAGTAAAAGCGACCCAGCGTGGTGGTACTAATTATAAGTAGTCTCACAGTTCTAAATCAAACATCCCTAGGTTGCCGCTTTTGTGTCGCCTCTTACGACAGGCAGGGGGTACTGTGGGTGTATTCTTCGCCTGCGTCCACCACACATGGGAGGGGGGGGGGGTGTGTTTGGCCCACAAGAGCTATTTTATTTCGCTCAAGTCCGCCGGCAAGCCGGTTAGGACCCCCTATCCGCCACCTGGAACGCGCCATGTGCTAGTATTACCTCTCCCCCTTCTACACCAATGTAGTAGATTCGTGGTTTTTCCATTTAAGTGTGGACACTGCTCATTCCAATCACTGCCTCAGAGTAGGGATCGAATAGCTGGAATACTATGATGATCCAGTGTGTTATGTACCAGTAGTATCAGAAAATTTATGAACCAGGGGAATGGCATGCTAAAGAAGAAAGAGATCTAACTCCCCAGCTACTTCCTGCCAATATTCGAGCAGGCTGTTAAACTAGGTACGCAGCAGTAATCCCAAATATTGGAGATAAATGGCAGCAGAATACACAAAGTATATCACAATAAACAATGGTCAATGTAATGTTATTGTTGATCAAATTTATGAGCTGTCTACTGTATATTGCAGGCTTTCACATTCAGTTTTCTTCCGACTCTGTGATGTTAGAGCATCTGATGTAAAGTTAGCTGTCCTTTCTTTTATGACTCCCTCTTGTGTTATTATTCAAGTGATCGTTCCTCCATGACTTTTTTCCTCATTCTTATAATCGACTTCACAATATTATTATAGTCAGTACAGTAAAACTGAATAAGACATAAATAATCAGAAATTGTACTCTCTATAACTCTTGTTATGTAGTACTTTTCGATAGGACCAATTAGATAGGTAATTAAAAATTAAATGTTGGCACCTTCCCCTAAACTACCATTTCGAAGAAGGTGAATAAAATTATTTGTAACATGGACTGTAGCTCCTTATTCCCCGACCTTACATACCGATTTTCATTAAATTCTGCTCAACCATTTTCTCGTACCTTGGCGCTGATATGGACTTAACAACATAAATCCAATTTCATGAATATCTCTGTTATAACCGGTATGATAAAATGTATAAGACATAAATTATAGTAAATTTAATAACATATAACTCTATAGAAAAAAAGAAAAAGAAAAAAAAAGGATGGATGGATGGAAAGTGCAACCAGAGAACGAAGTGAAAAAGAAGACTGGAGCAAAGTGGACAGAAGAACGACAAAGGATCCACGGAGAAAGGATGACAGCTGTTTGGCAACTCAGAAAACAGAATCATTAGAGCTTTGCGTGATCCATTGGATCCATATGCACATAATAATAATATAACTAAATATGTTGTATTTATCGATAGGGCCAATATGCGAGAATTAAATTTTTGGCCTTGCCCTAAACTACCATTTTACCCAGGGTGAAAACAATTATTTATGGCCTAGATTGTAGTGCCTTATTCCCTGACTTTATATACCGATTTTCATTAAATTATCTTCAGCCGTTTTCTCCTGATGCGCGTACATACATGCATACAGACAGACATTACGGAAAATTAAAATGTAATTAAATGAAATAAGTTTCATAATGATAGATCCGTATTGAACTGTGATTACAATAGAGTAAATTAATGTATTATTTGGGTCCACCTTTTCAATACAAAATGTAAATACTTTTCCTTTAAGATGCAGGTATCCAATTGAAGAACCACTGAGCCGAAGTTACGTCGTTTATTTATGAATTAAGTCCAGTGCGCCGTATAGCATTAAAAAGTCCAGTGCGCACTAAAAAGATGTTATAGAAAAGAATTCTTGAGTTGCTGGATAAGGAGATTAGAATATGCTGGCTCCTTTAAGATACCGGTATTCAATTGAAGAACCACCGAGCCGAAGTCACATAGTTTATTTACGATTAAAGACCAGTGCACCGTATAGCATTAAAAAGTTGACAGGGATGGAAATTTTTCAGTTGTTGGTCAAGGAATTCAACATTTATGGGGGCTTCTTAAATTTGCTGCTGTATATTCGAAGAACAACTGAGATGAAGTTACGTCGTTTTATAAGACATTCATAGACGTAAAAACATCTTGAGAAGACAATGTTACGGTACTGTAATTTCAATTGATCTCTGAATAAACAGCAGCATCGCCTGAAAACCAACCTTTTTTGATTTCCATGACCAACAACTTAAGTATTACTTTTACAACTTGTTACTTTTATACGGCGCACGGGACCTTTTTATGGATCTTTTTTTTAATGATGATGATGCTTGTTGTTTTAAGGGGCCTAACATCGAAGGTCATCGGCCCGATCTCTATTTTTTAACATAATGTAGCGCATCTCTGGATTCTTAAGCCTCCACGCGCAACAATTACCTTCCTTCAAGTTCCAAAAAAGCTGAAGAGCTTTTCCAGCATCCATGTGTTATATAATATTTACAATGAGAAAGGAACAGTAGTTCACATCTAATTTAATTTAATCTTTACATGAAAGAGTAAAATAAAAATAAAAATCGTAATTTCATATCTAAACTATTATTTTCTTCTAGTTCTGAATTGTTGTAAAAACAGGTCTAGAGGTACACAGAAGTCTAAAGAATTATTTTTCTGAACTGCACTGTTGTAGACATTGCATAGCCTGTAGAATGGGGAATTGTTGTGAGCGGCTGTTCTGACCTTTTTGTTATGAAAAGTCACATTTGTCCTCGCATTAAAGCGGGGCACGTGGAAGCTCAAGAGGCATAAAAAGTCAGGATTGTCAATAATAGAATTCACAGTTTTGTATAGGAACTTCATGTCATCCTTTTGCCTCCTCAGTTCCAAGCTTTCTATTTCAAAATTTAGAAGAAGTTTGTTGTATGCTATGTGTGGATAATTACCGTTAAAAAAAAGTATTTTAAATATCTCTTTTGGATTTTTTCGATCTGTGCAATATATATTTTGTTTGCTGGATTCCATATAACGCTTGCGTATTCTACTTTAGGCCTGACGAGAGAGCTGTAGAGGTGTATACAGGTTTTTAGGAGTTTAAAGGGCTTGACATTCCTCATCACAAATACTAATGTCCTGTATGACTCAGCAACTACCTTCTGTATATGTGGGGTGAAGGTGAGTTCTCTGTCTAATAATATCCCGAGGTCTTTAACCTCATTTACCGGTTTCAGGTCATCGTGACCTAGTTTATAGTTAAAGGAAATACACGTTTTATTTCGAGTCAACGACATGGATACACATTTATGTACATTTAGATATAGTTGATTTTCAGTCGTCCATTGTATTAAATTACTTAAGTCAGCCTGGAGAAGTTCGCAGTCATTAATGGTGACAATGGATCTGAATACCTTAAAGTCATCAGCATACAAGAGAGAGTCCGAGAATTTTATTCGTTCAGGTAAGTCACTGATTAGTACCAGGAACATCCACGGCCCTAGATTAGAGCCCTGGACTATTCCTGAATTTACAGGGTATTCTCAGGATGAGTTTCTTTGGTAAGTTACATATTGCTTTCTATATCTTAGGTAGGAGCTGAAAATACATAGTAATGGGTAAGATAATCCAAGCATATTTAATTTTTTTAGCAGTATGTCGTGGTCAATTTTGTCAAAGGCCTTCTCGAAATCTGTAAATATTGCATCTATCTGGCCACCTCTATCAAGTTCTGCGGATATCGACTGTGTAAAATTTATGAGATTTGTTACTATAGATCGTCCTGAAATAAATCCATGTTGCTGTTCTGATATTAAAGGTCTTGTATAGACTGTGAGTCTACGACATAAAATAAATTCGAAAACCTTGGCTATAGCTGAAATAATTGATATTGGTCGGTAGTTTTTTATTAACATTGGATTACCCAATTTAAACACAGGACATACTCGGGACAGTTTCCATACTGTGGGAAATACGGATGTTTTGAGAATTAAGTTATAAATGATGAGGAGGGGATATTTCAGTACATCTTTGCAACCTTTTATAACATACGGCGGTATCTGATCTGGTCCCGCGGAAGACTTTGACTTGAGCTTTTTTAATGCTAGTTCAACATCCTCTACAGTAATGCTGTCAATGTGGATATTGCCAGTGGTTCCTGATGGAACGTTTGGAATGTTATACTGAGCTCTATCTTGGGAATATACAGATCGAAAGTACACTGCAAACTCTTCCGTTATATTCCTATCATTCTCTAATATTTTAGAGTCGTATTCATAGGTATTGCGATTATTGTTGTTTTTTCTTTTATTCTTTACCCACGTCCAAAAGGTTTTGGTGTTATCAGTGATATCCTGTTCTACAGTTTTTACATAATCGTTATATGAGGATTTAATTGCCGACTTAGTTTTGGACCTTAACGTTTTAAATTGCCTATTGTAATATTCTGAAAGGTGCTTCCGTTTTTGGTAGTATTCTTTCTCTTTCAGTTTTTGTTTTATGCTCTCTGTGAACCAAACTGGGTACGTCCTGACTTTCCACGAGCCGCTTTTAAGAACAGTCTCATTTAACACTGCGTAAATTTTAGAATAAAGACAGGCTACTGCTTTGTCTACATCAGTGCATTCGTACAGGTCTTCCCAAGTAAGATCTCTTAGTCCTGCGAACAAGTGTTTAAATTTAGCTTTTTTGAAATTATAAGTAGTTTTAGTTTCCCTTTTGCAGTTTCCACGGTTTGGAGTGATATGTACTTCTATTTCTAGGGCGGGGTGATGGGAGTCCTCAGGTAGCAGCGGATCAGTGTTCTATTTACAGGTGACATTAGTTATTGTCTGACTGGTGAATACTAAATCCAAAGTTTTACCGTTACTATTGGGAACGGAATTATAGGAATTCAAGTCGTGTAAACTGAGGAAGTTTTTTAGTTCTTGGGTTTGTCTCGTTAAATTTAAGTCACTGTTTTCATTAATTACTGTTGGCATGTTAAAGTCTCCAGTAATGATTACATTACTATCCATTATTTTATAGTGAGATTCCATCCACCTAAATACCTCACAATGAACCTCTAGTTTTGGGCTTGGAGCTACGTACACGTTTATTAGATACCAGACCTTTCCCCGAATATTTACCTTCAAAAATAACCCCACGAAGTGTTCAGTTGTTTGCTCAACCTTGAGAACAGGTAATCCGCCTCTAACTGCAATGACTACCCCACCTCCCCGCCCCGTTGAGCCCCTTACTCTGTCAGCACGGTATACTTTGTACTTATTATAACAGACCTCGCTATCATAGACACTAGCATCCAGCCAGGATTCAGTGAGCATTATAACATCGAAATTATTACTAAGAATATTTACATTTAAGTCATCTAGTTTAGTCTTAAGACCATGTACATTCTGGTAATAAATGGAAAGCCTACTCTTCTCCGTCACAATTACAATTTAGATAGGTCATCCTGGTTATTTATAACGACGACTCCAGACCCTTGGGTCTTGCGTATTTTAATTATACCATTCCTTACCCAAATGTAAGCGTAATTTTCTCCCTCCGGACTGCATGGGCCTGGGAGAGCAACTTCTTCTTCTGAGGAGAAAGGGTCTCGTTTACATATATGATGTTGTCACCAGGAAAGCCTAGTTGTCTTTTGGAGAGATTTCGCTTCACTCGCCTCCGCTCCATGAAGTGGTCCTTGTCCATTCTCCTTACAAATTTCACTATGATCCTGCTGTGTTTCTGGTTTGGTGCCTTACAGAGTCGATGGCAAGCATCCACCCTTTCTTCTTTAATTTCTATGTCCAACGCACGCCCGACTTTCTTTACCGTGTCTAGAATGAATGAATTCGGTATATCCAGAATCCCATGTATTTCGATGGTATTCCTTCTCGTATACTGTTCAGTTTCCCCCACACGGATTTCTAACGATTTTATTTTATCCTTCAGAAGATGATTTTCCTGGGTCAGGTTTTCTATATCTTGAAAACACTGTTCCATATTTTGTTGTTGTTTGGAAAACAGAAGTACAGTATCATCTAATTTCTTGTGACACAGTTCAAGGGAATTACCCAAGTCTGTCTCTCGAGTCTTCTGGTCTTCTTTCATTTGCCTCATTTCTTCAGTTAACTCTTTCAATAATTCGTAAATGCTGTCTAAAGAGGGGGCATTCGTGGAGGTCAATGATGTTGATTTCCGCGCACTGTTTTTTCTAAGTTCATGTCTTGTACACTTATCGCAAGTCCACTCTGTGTATCTGTTTACACTGTTCGTACACTTCTTGTGGTACCACTTTTTACATGCCACGCACTGTACCTTGGGAGACCTACCCAAGTCGACCGCACATTCTTCGCAGGCGCTCATTTCGCTGAGTTGTTTATGTGCTCCTTATTTCTCAAATTACTCGGGTTTATTGGTTAATCAGAATATTGTCACTTTGGTAGTAGTTGTGAAATACCGCACACTATTATCACACCAAAGATAAACTCTCAAGTCCCGATCTGACACTAGTTAATACACACTTTGCAGGAGCTCGTTATTCTCGTGCTCTTCACTCAGCCGCCATTACGTAGGCTTTTGCTACCCCTTTGATCTCTTCGAATTCAATACTATGCCTATGGGTATTTCCATTGGCGGACAAGCGCTCAGTTGGATTCTGGACTCTATTCTTGGTGATTTCAAATTTTCTTATGTGTTTAATTTTCTTGATGACCTTCTTATATTCTCTGCCAGTTTTGACGAGCACCTCGATCACCTTCGTGAGGTACTTGGCCACTTGCACAAACACGGGTTTACTATAAACCCCGAGAAGGTGTCTCTTTGCTCCAAGCGTTTGAATTTCCTAGGGCATATGATATCTGACTCTGGTATCGCTGTGAATCGCGACAGGGTCAAATGTATTCTTGATTTCCTTCAGCCCAAGAATATCCGTGGTGTGGAAAGATTCTGGGGTACGGTCGGCTTTTACAGCCGTTTCATCGAAAACTTCTCTCAAATTTCGGCCCCCCCTAAATAGACTTAAAAGGAAAAATTACCGTTTCGTCTGGGGCGAAGACCAAAGCCATGCTTTCGAAATGTTCAAAAAGGCCCTATGCAAAGCTTCTGGACTGCACAGTCCAGATTTTTCCCGTGATTTCATGCTACAATGCGACTCCAGCGAGATCGCTGTTTCGGCTGTCCTAAATCAACGTCTTGACGACGGAAAACTAGTGCCCATAGCTTATTTCAGGAAACTCTTACGCGGAGCCGAATGGCGGAATTCGATATATGAGAAAGAATGTTAGCCGTAGTTTTGGGTGTGGAAAAATTCCACTCATATTTAGAACACCGCCATTTCTTCATCCACACCAACAATCAAGCTTTGTCATGGAAGAGCGCCAATGTAAAAAGACTGGGGAGAACGGCTAGGTGGATCCTCAGGCTATCGGCCTATAAATTCACGGTCGTCCATGTTCGCGGCAATGACAACGTTGTAGCTGATTGCTTGTCGCGGATGTTCGATGGAACGTGTTTATCCGACGTCAAATCCCAGAAAAATTGTGATTCCCTTGGTAGTGTAAACATCCTTCAAAAACTATCTTTGGTCTTTCACTGACATCTCCACACATCAGAAGGAAGACGAGGAGTGCTCTGGCTTAATGAGAGGGATCGCTGAAGGGTCCATTCGTGACACCTCGTTTGCGATCAAACGCGGGTTATTGGGTCGACACAACCCCACAAAAGGGGAGGGACAAGATCTTCGTTCCTGAAAAATTGAGGCCTATAAGGTTGCATTATTTTCACATTGTGTATCTCGTGATTTCTTCTGGCCCAACCTTAAAAAGGATGTTCTGATATACGTTAAAAGCTGCGACATTTGCCAACGATGTAAGCCTGCTCAAAACTCACAAATCGGCCTCCATTCTGCTGATGTTGCTTCCTATCCTGGCGAGAAATTATTTGTCGATTTTTTTGGACCTCTCACGAAATCTACGGGAAACAGTGTAGGAATATTGTCTGTAATAGATGCCTTTTCGAAATTTGTTTGGTTGTTCCCAGTTCGTAAGATTAATTCGAACACTGCTATCTATATCTTGTCCCGTCACATGTCTGATAATGCCTCAACCTTTAACTGTGATAAATCCCGTCACCTGTGCTTCGGTTGCGGTGTGAAGCACGTGTTTATAAGCCTACATTACCCAAAAGCATCACACGTTAAAAGATTCCACTGGAATTTGAAATCTTGCCTGAGTGCCTTTCAAAGCGCTGATCAGCACAATTGGGATAATAATCTGGCTTTCTTTGTTGTAGCTTTCAATAATGCAGTATATGAATCCCATCGTCACACACCAGCTAACTTGTTTTCAGGCAGGAGCATCCCTGATCCGCTCCAACTGAAGTGGGACACCGGACACCTTTGCGAGCCCTCCACGAACATCAACGTGAAGGCTAAATGGAAGGAAGCCGTTGAACATCTGGTCACAGAGATTTAATCGTGGGAGAAAAGCCGTTTTCCTATCAGGTTGGAGATCTGGTGGTGCTAAGAATATTCCCAGTCAGTTTGGCAGCTGACCAAATCGCTGCCAAGCTATGCCAAAGGTGGTCTAGTCCTAAAAGAATTATTCAATTTCTTGGACCTGTGACGGTTCAACCAGAAGATGTCAAGGATATCAAAAGCACATGTATCTCTAATAAAGCCATATCATCGGCAATGCATGTAATCCTCATACATGATCTGTATTATGGCTTGGTGTTGTAATGTTTTAATTTCATTGTTGAAGGAATATCAGTGTAATGAAATTTCCTCTCTTTTTTAGGGAAAAAATTGGGAGAGATGTCAAAGAAGGATTTTGGTATGAGAAAAATAAGTGAAGAGTCGGATGGAACAAAGCAAATTTTAATTGTCCTTCACAAACATTTATCGACTAAGATGGAATATAAAATTACTAATTTATCCCAATACTAGTAAACAAAATATGAAAGAGACTGATTCAATCAGCACAGTGTAATATGAGAGTGTATGGACCCCTTTTGAAGTAAACTGTAAATCATTTCTCAATCACCACATCCCTTGGTTATGACTATGTACATAACTCTAAGTTAGATTTTTTAGTAATGTTTTTAATTCTTAATGTTAGTCTAAAGCACGTCATCCTGACTTATCATCAAATAAGGACGCATTTTAAACCGGGGCAGTGAGATGAGCCATTTGCATTGGCTAATATCGCTTAGACATGTTAATTCAATTTATTCCAAACAAAGTTATAGTCGTCTTGTATTACTGCAATGGCGTCTTGCCACTTCACTCAGTATGAGTTAAATAGTACCATGTGTGTACGAGAGATGGCGCACATCTGAGAGAAACAGTGTAGGAATATTGTCTGTAATAGATGCCTTTTCGAAATTTGTTTGGTTGTTCCCAGTTCGTAAGATTAATTCGAACACTGCTATCTATATCTTGTCCCGTCACATGTCCGATAATGCCTCAACCTTTAAATGTGATAAATTCCGTCACCTGTGCTTCGGTTGCGGTGTGAAGCCGAAGGTCAACTTCCTGCCACCTGGGAATCTTTAATCTCCTTGACAATGTTGGTGGTTGTTATGTTTGGAGAGAGACGAAAAATGGCTTCCCTGCAGATTGGAGCAGCATTTCTGATTTATCAGAATGTTTTAAAACGCTTTAAATGTATCTGCAACTACCTTTCATTTTTCTGTTTGAGTCCTTGATAGCTCCAGGTATTAGTTCACTCCTTGAAAGCTCTTGTATTAGTAAATTATATTATATTTAATTTGAATATTTCTTATTTTCAATATGCAATGTTTACCCTGTTGTATGAATGGACTGTGTGCATGTGATCTTGGCACTTGAATGATATGCTTTTTGGTTACGAGATGGGTCCAGCATATACTGTATTATTGTGTCAGCTTTGTCGCTTGCCATGAACCATCAGATTGCGATTGCCTTTCGTGTCATCGCAAAAACACTCTTGCATCGTACGAATCGCAGTCGTGATGGGAATACATTGGTGGTTTGGATTACACAGTCTTGGTGCCGTATACCTCATTCACGCTCCTTTACGCACATTCCTGTGCTCATCTGAGTGACCCTTGGACGTCCTTGGGGTCGCGATATTTGTGATGTTATATTACTGTTGTATCTATGTGCCCTGTCTTATGTTTGCATATTAGTGTCGAAATATATGGTGATGTGGGTGTGTTGGGGTACACGTGTTTTATCAATAACCCATTTTGATTACTGATTTCCATTTTACCTTTTTATGCCGATTCTAGGCTAGATGTTTTGTGCCCGTGTTGGCTTCTCAGTGTATTATTTCTTTTTATTACCAACATGTTAAATTTATTTGTTCCCATCATTTTTTTGCACATGTTCTGACCTTAGTCATTTATTTTGTTTTGGTCTTTGATTTACGAGCTCGTTTACTCTCTTGTTTTTTAACTTCCTGGAGCTCTCGGAACATGTATTAGCTTGGCTTATTCCTTGATGCGGGGGCGATGAAGGAAGGTGATAGATTGCTGTAAAAAAAAGAGAGAGAGAGAGAGAGATGTGATGTACGCGGGTGGATGGAACAACATGTTTTCGAGGAATAACATATCCCTAGGAAAGTGTGTGACCTTCGTGGCTCTGTTTTTGCAATTAATAGAAATTGTCCTTGAATATGAAAGGTTTTACGATGTGGGAACATTTTTGAATGTTAGTTTGTGAACGGCCAGGATACTACCCAAATTTTTCAACATAGCCGGTATGGTAAAAACGTATACCGTAAACTGGGGTTACTTTGTGACTACACGGGTTACTTTGTGACAGGTGCGCGCCAAATAATAATTTCATATTTCGCGGGATATGCACTGATGGTCTGACAATGAACACTATATGTTTTCACTCCTCAATAATGCTGCTAACGGTGTGTACAATGATAATGTCCTAAGTGTTGGATTGTTGGCAACAGAGATCCTTTTGTTGTATTGTACTGAGCACGTGATTTTGTGAACAGCGGGAAACTTTTGTCGGCGACAGAAAACGTTAATGAGGTACACACATCAAAGTAAGTGGAAATCTTAATTTCATGTTTCCTGATAAAAATGCATGATTCTCATGACACTTTGAGCTTTCTTTCAGTTATTTATGTTAAAATAAAATAAAGAGGAGAAGTTTAAGGGGTAACTTTGTGACAACAATGACTCTGCCACAAAGTAACCCCAGTGTTCTAAAATTGCCTTTTTTAGTAATGTGGAGTCTGAAAACGATATTCCACTATACTGAAGCAAGAATGTCCATCTCTTGTTAAGATCTAATTGAGAAATAGTTAAAAATGGTCTGAATAATCTACGTTCGTGATGCAGGAAATGTAGTATTTGCCCTCTAAGCCAGGAAGAAGTGCTGAAGCACATGTATAACAGGGCAATGGATGTAGAAGGTGATGCTGTGAAACAAGCTGTAAGTTAGTTTCATTGAGCACTTGAATCTCAAAGGGGGGTAAGGTAACAAATAATGGGTGAAAAAAGGGGAGATGTATAGATGTGCCACCTGGAAGAGGTATGACAGCTTCAGATTTTGACACTGTAGATGAGATTCCTAGCTGTAGTGGCACTGACGGGAACTGTCCCTCAAAGAATATTAACGACACCCGAAACGAGAATTCAAGTAAAAATGACAATGATGACATCTGTACTGAGTCAAAAGACAACTCGTTGCATGAAGTACAATTTAATTCTGACTCTGAAGAACTTCCTATTCGTGAAAATCGTATCTTGGAATCCGATGATAAGATTGTTGGGACACGCATAACTGTACTGTCCAATAATCGTAACAAAAGTATACAAACAAGGTGAAGTTGTCAGTGCTATGGATAGCACCGTGAAGTGGGTGGATATCAAAGTGCAGTTGTCAGTGCTATGGATAGCACCATGAAGCGGGCGGATATCAAGGATGAAATATAGTATGCAGATGACAAAATATGGTGTAAAATTAGTCCAACCATACAAAGGAGAAATCTTGAAATCTATGACATTCCAGAACTCACAAAACACAGCAAAAAGTAAACAGTTTGTAAACTTTTCACTCTTTAATGATGCAGGTATTTCAAGTGGTTATATCTCAGGTTTAAAAAAATATACAGTGTGTTGTATTATCATGGTTATGAAAGAAATTCTCCTTTTATATTTAGCCAGAGTCTTAAGTAATGACTTAATGGGGGTAACTTTGTGACATCTGCACCAAACATGGAAATACAATGGTAAAAAGATTGTGTCACAAAGTAACCCCACCTAATGGGGTAACATTGTGACAAGTTCTTCTTGAAATATTAAGTGATTAAATGTAAATACACATATAAAAATTATTTCAAAACATGAATAAAGGATGGAAGAATACAATATAGAAAAACCTTAATACATAATGATATTATTCTTATTATCCTGAAGAAATCGCCAAAACTGTCACAAAGTAACCCCAGTTTACGTAAGACATAAATGATAGGAAATTTAATAATATATAACTTTAATTATGTATTTATCGATAGGGCCAATAATAACAAAAATTTGAGAATTAAATTTTAGGCCATCCCCTAAAGTACCATTTCAATCAGCACGAATAGAATTATGTGTGGCCTAGATTGTAGCGATTTATTCCCTGACTTTATATACCGATTTTCATTAAATTATCTTCAACCGTTTTCTCGTGATGCGCGTACATACAGACAGACATTACGGAAAATTAAAATGTGCACTTCTCCTCGTTACTGTGGTCACGACCGGTAAAGAAATATCATTCTTTTTAAAAGCTGAGCAATGTACAGACACTCTTTATTTTATTTATATTAATATAAATTAAAATTAGTCAAAATTGTCTCCAAATGGCTCCTAAAATCTCTAGAAAAGTCACTAGTCATTATCACTGAAATTCTGTCACTGAATTACTAAAAAAGACTCCATATCTAGCAACTACTCTCTAGAATCGACTAGACTGATGTGAACGAAGGCAAACATAGCACGCGAGAACGAGATATTGACATTCGATGTATGCGTAGCAAGATACAGGTTTCAATAAGCATCGCACATTCGAGCACATTTCTCGCATTACTGAACGCCGATATTTCGTTTGAAAGTGCTCATTGAGCGAAGGACTTTACGCCACTGGCATGAAAAAGCTGAAATGGCGGGATTTAAAAACAAATGTTTGAAGTTCACCAAAAAAATAAGCTAAAATCAGGAAAAATAATAAGAGTAATCAGGAGGTGGGAAAAACCATCGAAAATCTGGAGTCTCCCACCTAAATCGGGAAAGTTGGCAGGTCATATGTAGAGGTTATAGGGACTACTAATAAACCTGGACTTTACAAACATAAACATTAAGGAAATGTTGTTAAGGGAAAATTACAGCATCCATCAAACACCACTGAACTCATTTAGGGCACAATCACCCTACAGTCAATGGGAAAATGAAGAATTAAGACAAGTGTCCTGAAGCCACACATCATCATCGACTTAAGCTACCAAAGTAAAGTTACTGGAATTTTAACTCGACACAAGACTACCAATATCATAAACTGCATGAAGTTAAAATATTGCTAAAATATACTGAAATTTCTAATTATCAATGTAAAATCAGGAACGTCTGGCAGCATTCAAGCAAAGTCCAATTCTCTACTTGATGCTATTGCCTGCATTGCAAAAGTAATCAAATTCCATATACAATATTACTTCAAGTAAATGTAAGGTGGAGAAGCACTTGACCATGCCAATTTTGGTAAAGTGACCACGCAATTACGGAGACACTGATCAATTCATTTAAGACAAATCGAGAGACCTTTGCAGTCTTGGAGTTATACACATAGCAGAGAGCTGCCTCTCCAAGACTAATTATGTGCAGAACATACTAGACCAGTGATAGGCAAGTGGCAGCCCATGGGCCTGATCCGGCCTGTGAATAAATATGTGATTTGCTCCTTTTCTTAACTCCAGGCATAAAAATTGGTGGAGCTGGCCATCGTGTACCTGGAACGAGACTTTACTTTTATTTATGAAAATATTTTCATTAATCACAATTTTTTTTGGCCTCATACGTTTCGCAGTATAAGATTTTTAATTTATCAGGGTGTCCACCAAATCCAGACTTTGAAATTCCCTAACATTTCCCTGTTTTTCAGACATTAAAACCATTCTTTTCCCTGACACACGACAAAAAATAAAATTATAAAGGCAGTTTCCAGCTATGACAGTAATATTAAAATACTTTTTTTTTGCCAGTGGCTTTACGTCGCACCGACACAAATAGGTCTTACAGCGACGATGGGATAGGAATGGCCTGGGAGTTGGAAGGAAGCGGCCGTGGCCTTAATTAAGGTACAGCCCCAGCATTTTGCCTGGTGTGAAAATGGGAAACCATGGAAAACCAACTTCAGGGCTGCCAACAGTGGGATTCGAACCCACTATCTCCCGGCTGCAAGCTCACAGCCGCACGCCTTTAGCCACACGACCAACTCACCCGGTAAAAATACATTTTGAAAGCTTCACATCCAAAAAATAAATGAGCAATTAATGTGAACATTAAATTTCAACACTTGGAAGTTGAATTTAGTTAAATTAAATTCACTTTAAGATTTTAAAAAATTTATTACTATTACTGCTTCAGCAAAGAAATTTCTTCGTCTATAGCCACCAACGACTGTCGAGCTTTTGCCATCACCCTCCACTTCTTTTCTTCTAATTCTTTGAGCAACAAAGCGGCCTTTCTCTTATTATTATTATTATTTTTTTGCAAAGAATCTTCTACATCCAATGCTTCAGGTTTCTCCTTTAGATTTTGAACGTACGAAGCATGAGCATTCCTTGCACCAGGGAGCATGTTCTTATTAACAGAGACCTTCAATTCACCAAGGTTTGAAAAAGCATCATATATTCTTCTCTGTGCTACAAGCGATTCTTGTAGCATGTCCTATACTATAATGTCTTTATTAACAGAATAAACCTGTTCAAGTGAAGCATTTCGATGAAACAATATTAGAATCATTTTCAGAAACGAAGCCAACTTCTTTGTTTTCAAATTTACCTTTGACAAAACAGTGCGGAGCCAAAAGTAATCTAAACTCTCGTGTCTTAAGACAAAGAATTAACTACTTCTTTGAAAGTATCTTTCTCACAAACAGAAGTGAACTCCCTTTGTATATGATCGACTTCATTACCTGAGATCTATTTGTTTTCAACAAAGGCATTTAAAGCTATCCTTAGGCGTTTGCCGCTTAGAGGTTGCTTGGCTACACTTGGATCGAAACAAGAAATTCCTTCAGTCAGTTTATATGCCAGCAGTGATCGCTCCAGTAACTTCTAGCACAAAGCTACCATTCCTCTTAGACAATCTGTGCGAAACACTATCTTTAAAGGATTTGTGAATTTGTCTTCACTTGTGATTTGCATGCAATTTTCTTAGTACGGTATTACATTTTACGAGGGCTGTGTGCCACAGTTGTATTGCATTGGCTGTTATCGAAGAAGTAGAGTGCTGGCAGCATAGGTAAGGCGATGCTCACATGTTTTGCTACTGTCAATTAAGAAGAAAGCTGTGCGAAGTATAGGACTATTTAAAGATGTCTGCAATATCCTTATGTTATGTTACCTCTATTTTCAGCTAACAATGTCTTCATCAAAGCCAAGGAAAACTTAGTTTAATGAAAGGTGGCTGCTTGATAATACTTTCAGAACATGCTTGAAAACCATGCCTCAGGACAAATTTTCAGCATATTGCACAATATTTAAAACATGATTTTCTCTTAGCAACATGGGAAAGTAGGCGTTAAAAGGTCACGTAAAATTTCAGGGCGAATAGTGAAGTAACAAAAGACTTAAACTCAGTAGATAATACCCTGGCTGCAAACATAAATTGTCCCCTGCCTGCCACAGCTACCACACGAACTCTCTCCCATATGACTCCACTGATTATTCTTCTTATTCTTCTTCTACTTCTCTTCTTTCATTAAAGAAGGTTCACCAGAGGCGAGATGTCTACAGAATGACCTTTCAAGAGTGTTACCGGTACTTCAGGGGTTATACAAAGACAGTTAAAGGGAGGAAAGCAATCTAAACACTATACCATATCATATTCTTTATTCTTTCTCCAGATCTACATAATGTGTATATGATCCATTTATGTGGAGAAAAAATAACAAATCTTACCTAAACCAGCTCACAAAGGAAAAGAAAAATACTGTCACCTGATAAACAACAGACCCATGAACAAATCATAAATAATAATATAATAATCATGGAAAAAAAAAAGCAATAGGCAGAATAAACACTGTCGCCTGACCCGAGATGCACCCTTATTGATAGTCTGTTGGCCGTGGCAGAAATGTAGTCTGTGAGTATAATAATCAGAAACTAAAACAATAACGCATTGCTGCATATAGATATTAAACAATAACATATTGCTATGTAGAGGGCGAAATAAACCCATGATACATTGCTGTGGAGAGTGTCTACACAATAACATATTGCTATGTAGGATGTAATAGTGTAAGCAGACGGTGTCTGTTCTTTAAACATGCGGCATGTCTCTTCCGGCCTGGTACGTTACTCAGCACAATCTTTTCTGAACACTGACCTTCCTGTATTTCTACTTACGTTGCAAACCCAGCTATTTAGTTGCCTCCATTGCCGTGTCCTTGAGCACTCTTTCTCCTCCCGTTTCATTGTTACCTCCACTGCCATGTCGCTGTGCACTTTTCTCCTTACGTTTCATTACTATTGTCTGTTCTTGAATTCCACTGCCTCGCTACACTTGTTTTCTTTTGTCCACACACACTTCACCTCCCACTAATTTAATACTTGATCACTCTTACTTCCACTGCGAATAACACACATCCTCCACTGTTCCCTTTAGCTTAAACAATTTACTTGCTGCTACTGCTTGTTTTTTTACTTCTTGTCATTACACCTACGTCCAGGTTACTCGTCTTCTCCACATTTCTTTCAGGCTCAAGCTCCTCCCTTTTACCAAGCCACCTCGTGCTTCTGTCTTCTCCCTTTCACTCCGTTTATGTGCACTCGTCACGTCTTGTGGTTCCTCCCCCCCATTCACTCCGTGTTCCTTCCTTTCGTCTCTGGCACCGAACTCCGACCTCAGCTCCTCAATCCTCGTCTTGGACTCCCTCCTCATCTCTTCACTGATAACCTGTATGATCTCCTCTACCGTGGTGTCTCCTTCTCGTTGCGAGCTCTTTTCTAATGCCCTATTTTCCTTGGTTTTTCCTTTATTTCCATGCCCGTCTTCACCAACTATACTATCTGTAGTTCGCATTTCTTCTACCCTCTTCCCCATTACCATTTCCTTCTCATTCTGCTCCATTTCACGTAATTGCGTTGCTGTCCAATATTTGGTCCATTGACCATTGGTTACCACTAATAATTGACCGTTGATGTAGGCTCTTAACCCTTGCAATCGCGCCCGGACCAAATGTCTTTTCAGGGTGTTTATATTCTTGATCCCATCTCTTCCCATATCTCTTTTAATCCAAATTTTTGCTCCCTGTATATTATCCGCTCCTCTTATCACTATTTCCGCCATCAGGGTGGAAAACAACTTCATTTTTATCGGTCTGTTTCCCCGTGCTTTACCTACCCTTCCCACATCGTCAACATCAGCTTTGCTAAAATTGATTTTCATCATTTTTTGGACGACTTCCACTACTTTGTATATGGTCAGCACTTTGTCCTCACCTTTTTCCTCCGGGACCCCATATATGAATAAGCATTTATTCCTGCGTACTTGGTTACCATCTTCTACTACTGATTTCAACTTTACCGTCTCTTCCTCCATCTTCCTTATTTTCGACATGAGTGATGTAATTTCTCTCTCGTTAGTTTTCACTTTGGTCATTGTTTCCTCCGTTTTTCCCTGTATCCATCGCCTTATATTTTCAAGTTCTTTCACTTGTTCCTTCATCACATTTTTAATCTGTTCAAACGGGCAAAGTTCTTCTACAACTTCTTTGACCACTTTTCTTATAACCTCCACGTCTTCCCAGTTCATGTTGCCACTGTGAGTCGGACCGGGATTTGCTTCCACGCCCCCTATAATTAACAGTACCATAATCACCGCCGCCACCTGTATTATCTCACCCATCATTCTCGTTTCTACTTTACCTCCTTCACTCCAGGCTGTTTCCATCTTCCGTCTTCCCTGCCATCTTCCAATAACCACCCGATATTGGTCCACACCAATCATCTTCCTCTTCCCTCCCGTCTTTCTTCCCACTCGCCGCACACACTGCGCTCCCGCTCTACCGGCACTGTCCGCTCCTAACATCTGCTTCCGTCCGCTGCTTAGGTAAGACTGCTAAACACTATACACACCAGGACCATGTAATGAACTGCAGAGAAAAACTGGAGAAGTAAATATCAGTGAGGGCAACTTGGCGATAACAAACAAGGAACGTGGGACGGTGCTGGGAACTTACCAAAGGCATGGAGATGTCTAGGTTGCAGTTTTTGGAAAAATCAACGTGATCTTGGATTTTCGAAATGATTATTTACCAAGCGTATCTTACAGAATAAATTACGAACAGTTTCAGCAATTACAAGATATATTCAGCAATGCGGAAAATACCGATACACAACTTGTAAAATACAGATTACATGTTCTTAAAAACACTCAAGTTAGATATTCCTTGACAAGAGCTTCCTACAAGTTCAAAGAGTCAAGCAAATACGGTACATCAAATGACAAACCAAGTTGGCAATACAATCTAGAAGGTAAGAGGAACACAATACGCTATTACAATTTAGAGTGAAGTTAAACTAATCTTTCCAACATTTGAGCAACATAATAGTGGCGATTAGGGCAATCTTCTGTGATACACCAACGAAAACTAAATGGAACTTAAAACCGGACAGAAAAAAACAGTGCTTACCCTAAGGCAGTCCATTCTGGTAGCGAAGAGATGCTGACATCAAAACTACGGCAGGCCAAGACCAAGACAGCTCAAATTAATTAATTTTCGTGTGGCTATTTCTAGCCGAGTGCAGCCCTTGTAAGGCAGACCCTCCGATGAGGGTGGGCGGCATCTGCCATGTGTAGGTAACTGCGTGTTAATGTGGTGGAGGATAGTGTTATGTGTGGTATGTGAGTTGCAGGGATGTTGGGGACAGTACAAACACCCAGCCCCCGGGCCATTGGAATTAACCAATGAAGGTTAAAATCCCCGACCCGGCCGGGAATCGAACCCGGGACCCTCTGAACCGAAGGCCAGTACGCTGACCATTCGGCCAACGAGTCGGACAAGACAGCTCAAAGACTTGAGACCTCCACGAAAAGCTGCCTACCCCCCTTTTAAAGGGAAATCTGGCCTTGGAGTAGCCAATTAGAACACAGGAGCCTGCCTAGATTGACCAATCACAACACTTTCTTTGGTCGCGATGTTTAAATTACTTTCTTGAACACATACGATCGCGAATCTTCCATTTCCAGAATAGTAAGAACATATTTCTAGAATGCATAACTAACAAAGTCCAACACACCCTGTTCAAAAATTTGCATCACAAACTTTCTGGAGTGTTCCAGTTAATACAGAAATGTAAACTACTAGTTACAACCAACCTATGTAGAACAATATTTCTTACACTGTACAGGTTAGGTAGCTGAATGGAATACAAATAAAATATTCTAGCACAACACTCCAGATCATACAGTAAGTACTACTTAAAAAGATTTACAAATAAAATCTTCTACAAACACTTTCCACTTCCAATATATTCTACACCTGTGTCAAAGAGAAGAAGTAACCAAAACTGAGATTATATGGTGCATGCACACTGCCATGCAACACCATTCTTTACGTGCCCGTGAAGCTAGTGTACGTATGCTCCCAGTTATGTTTCCAGACTCTGAAATAGCTTTGCAAGTTCAACTGCACAGAAGGAAAGTTGCATCACTCATGGTTTGGCTCCCTATTTTCATAAACAAGTTCTTGAGTTGTGTAGTAAGTGCACACATTTCACCATTGGTTTTGATGATTCACTGAATAAAGTTTCTCAGACGGGCCAAATGGATCTTGTAGTTCGTTGTTTCGATTCTGATACTAATTAGGTATGCACTTCTTATTTTGATTCAGTGTTTCTTGGTCACTCTACCTCCTCAGATTTGTTAAATGTTTTATTTTGCGAGCACTGCAAGGACTCAATCTAAAAACTTACAAATTTCAATGGATGGTAAAATGTTAATAAAAATTTCCCTCAGGATATCAGTAACTTATTAAATGATGATCCAGATGCACCTATTTTGGTGAACATTGGACCTTGTGGCTTGCATACTGTGCACAATTCATATACAATGTCAGTAAAAGAAACCCAGTGGAATACAGCAGAGTTTCTTCGTGCTCTTCGCTTCTTGTTTTGTGACGTTCCTGCAACACATGCTGATTATACACATTATACAGGTTCAAACGTATTTCCTTTGAAATACTGTGCTATAAGATGGCTTGAAAATTCGGAAGTCATTGAACGTACTATAGATATCCTACCTAATGTTGACAAACATGTGGAAGGAAAAAACAGAGACAAGAAAATCCCAAACTGTAAGAGCTTCAAAATAGTATCAACTTCAGTATCACTAAGATAGTGTATGCACTTCCTAATTATATCCGACACGAAAACAAGAACAGGTACATTAGTACTAAGAATAAAATAAATTATTCGCAGCTAATGACTGGCATAGGAAGGAGGTTATGGCTAATTGAGGCCACAGTGCCAATTTTTGCCGAGTCACAATCTTGCCACTTGTTTTTCACGAACTATACTGAGGTATCAATAGAGTAAAATAATATATTATTATTGGTCCACCTTTTCAATACAAAATGAAAATTACATAGGGACTAGTTTCGACCTAGTAATAGGTCATCATCAGCCTGAAGTAAATTAAAGCGTAAATATCGAAGAAAACATAAACAATGTAAACACAAGTACAGTCTTTTTAAAGGTACATACCATGTGGGAAGTTGAGTAGAGATATATTAAAAATAATAACTCTTCCAATTGACGAAGCACTGAGCGGAAGTTATGTAAAGTTCGGTGCGCCGTATATTATAAAAGACCACTGTGCACTAAATGATGTAATAAAGAAGAATAGTAGTTTGAATGCTGGCTTCTTCTTAGCTGTTGTATATTCGAAGAAGATTACGTCGTATTTTATAAGGTATTGAAAGACGTCAAAATACATGGATGTTGGAAAGGCTCTTCAGTTTTTTGGAACAAGGCAATTGTTGCGCGTGGAGGCTTAGGAAACCAGAGAAGCGCTATATTATGTTAAAAAATAGAGATCCTTAAAAAAAATTTAAAAAAAAAAAATTATATATATATTCTTCTCCTACCTTCATTTTTCTTCCCTCACCTCCTCAAAATTTCCTTTGATCCTTTCCTACCTCCGTTTCTCTCTTCAGCTCATCACATCACGCTTAAATTTTCCTTTTGACATATTTAAAAAAAAAAAACTTACTGTCTTTTATTCAGAATCAAATTTATGGTCCGCATTGAACTGCGAATTTATATCCACCTTTATTTAACTCCATATATGTTATTCCACCTCGTGAAACATCCATCGTCCTTCAAGATTCCAGAAGCAGAAGAGCTTTCTCCTAGTATCATACTTCGTATCGTCTATTAATTCTAGCTTATAAACATCTTGAGAAGACAATGTTACGATTCTTTATTTTCAATTGATCTCTGAATGAACAACATTATCGCTTAAGAACCAAGTTTTTTCGATATCCATTTCCACAATTTATACGAGGCACGGGACTTTTTTAAGGATCTCTATTTTTTAACATAATATAGCGCTTCTCTGGTTTCCTAAGCCTCCACGCGCAACAATTGCCTTGTTCCAAAAAACTGAAGAGCCTTTCCAACATCCATGTATTTTGACGTCTTTCAATACCTTATAAAATACGATGTAATCTTCTTCGAATATACAACAGCTAAGAAGACCCCAGCATTCAACCTACTATTCTTCTTTATTACATCATTTACTGCACAGTGGTCTTTTATAATATACGGCGCACTGAACTTTACATAACTTCCGCTCAGTGCTTCGTCAATTGGAAGAGTTATTATTTAAAATATATCTCTACTCAACTTCCCACATGGTATGTACCTTTAAAAAGACTGTACTTGTGTTTACATTGTTTATGTTTTCTTCGATATTTACGCTTTAATTTACTTCAGGCTGATGATGACCTATTACTAGGTCGAAACTAGTCCCTATGTAATTTTCATTTTGTATTGAAAAGGTGGACCAATAATAATATATTATTTTACTCTATTGTAATCACAGTTCAATACGGATCTATCATTATGAAACATTTCTTTTGTACTGAGGTGTGGTACAGAGACAAACTATATACTAAGCAACACACGGATGTAAATAAAATTACATCTACACTGAACACTATTAAATCTATACCACACACGTAACCAGGTAGTTTAACCACGTGGTGATGTATTGTAGACAATACCTAGGACAATACAGTTGACAGCCAGGTTTTGAGATTGCACTCAATTTCTATAAATAGATATGAAAGGGAACTTGGGACTGGCTGGATCAAGACCGATTACATACTTCACAATCTCAAAATCTCCAAACCAACAAACAACTTTCATCTTACAACGTGGTGTCACTTTATTTTAAATCTTGTTCCGTATTCATAAAATTACATGTGATATGACAAGCTACTAGTCGTGCCTCAAAACTTCCGAACCCCTAGCACATGGCGCGGCCCGAACGGTGTCACGATGTATTACACATTTACACAAGGCTTACCTACGTCATGTACCATTTCATTGCCCTGATTACGTCAAAACAAGATATTATACAACACCAACTTTTGCCAGCATTGTGATAAAATAACAAGGATTACATAGTAGAAAGGTGTATTATATGGAATACAGACATACAGAACTAAACAGTCAGTGAATATGTTGAGAGAAATACAGACATAATGAATCAAATAAGCCATGATGAAGAATTAAGACGTTCAGACCTATAGTATCCATGCGGCCGTGATTAAGAAAAATGCAGAATCTTTTAAATTGTTAAACGGGCTAAGTGAACAATCACAATATACGATGAGCATCTGAACGAAGTGACATGGGAGATCCAACACGTAAAGAAGGAAGAATCTGGTTATGAGAGGAGATTTAATGATTGATTGTAGGAACAATTAATAACAAAGATATTACGCTAATTCTCGAATAAATATCAAGATTATCGAGCGTAAAAACTAAGAGGAGAAGAAGAGATAAAACTGACGGAAACCGTAGATCAAATTGGAAATTATCAAGGATTATTTAGAAAAGAAATTAGTTTTCACCAATTTGAAATAGATTTGCGTTAAACTGGAGATTATCTAAAGAAATTTATAAATAACATAACTGAAGATATTATTATTTTCGGAAGAATAATCTGCTAGAAAATAGAAATTAAATACAAGATAATTCATTTTATAATTGAGCAATGGAACTACTGACATTCTTAAATATGTTTTTATCGCATATATGTGACGGCATTATGATGAGCGGTTAAGCTGAGAAAATGTGATTGACGTCTGGCGGATACCACTCAGCTGATTCTGCAAACCTGAGGCTGGTAACCACTGCCCGGAGATGACGCAGCCATGACCTGGAGCCGATGAACCCAAAGAAGATCAAGATGTTAACCAACCCAGTCCAGTAATGCGGGCAGAAATAAGCTAAGTTCCATGTAGTTTTATACATTTAAATTATCCATATTTTACTTGAGATGTAGTATGTTGATGCTTTGTACTGTGATCATAGTAAGGTTTACAGTTAAATCTTTGAGAACTGATTTCAATGTGCAGTATCTTCACGAAAGAAGTTATATAATTGTTTAAAGCCATGGATTTAGGCAGTCTTTGATTACGTAAATTAATATTCATTTGTAGGGATGCTTATATTCATATGTGGAGAGCTTTAAAAAAGTGATTCTTCGACTTATTGCTAAAGTAAAGTGTTATTCATAACGTGATTCAATCGAAGTGCAATGTGAAATGGAAATAGATTGTTTTCTAGGACAGTAGAACTTGATTCAACGTCAAATCGTCACCAAATGTAAGTAGATATGAGCCTGATGTATTAATACATGTATTTCTTTCACAGGTAAAGAATTTTTGCTGATATTTGAATAATAATCAAACCCATAAAGCATCATTATGATATAGTAGTGGAATATTGAAACATTATGCTGCCTAAGAGAGGAATGATTGATATTTATATGTGTAACTGAGAGAATATACGACGGAATGAGATAATACTCGTGAATATTATGGTGGATATATTTGTTAATACAATTTATGTGGAGGCATGATGTTTATTACATGAATATGATGAAAGATATGTATTTTTGGATAATTGACGGTATTTACACGACATAATGCTAACTATAAGTTATAGTTGTCGTAATTGCGGCGTGATTTACGTAGTAACGTATGAAGTTTGGGTTCATATGATATACATATGGTGATATAAGGTTACTGAATTCACAAGCTATTATCGGTGTACGATCATCAAAAGATTATTTCCAAATAATTGAAACTGCAGTTTAAACTTGGTATTTTCTAGGAGAATTTCGCATGTTGTGTTAAGACCTTGTTGGTTAATGTCGAAGATATGATTTGTGGGAAAAAGCTTCTTCATAATTTGAATTACTGCCATTAACAAATAAATCATTATCATTTACAATTTTTCTTGGAAATTTCACAATCAGGTGATTGTATTTAAATGAGAATTTGACACTATTAGGTGTATGAGTTGATTATGAACGTGATTATGCTAAGTTACGCTAGTCCTACATGTTTTTCAGGAAATATTATGGATATATTTGCCCCATGACAGATAAAACTAATTAATTATATTTTTTAAAATTTATTGGTATATTATAGAATAGCTATTGGAAGCTATGATAAATGGAACTTACTTATTTTGCTTACGTTATGAGTGAAGTTTGAGAAAATAAGATAAAATTAGTGACTTGTGGAAGTCATAAATAAGAATTCTTGATATTTTGACGTTGATAGTTAACATGATTGATAAATATTTTATCTGATTTTTTCCTCATTTTACGATTCAATAAGTACAACATGAGATGATGATCGGATTTCAATCAAGAACTATATTAATTTCTTTTTAAACGGGAATGCAACGTTTTAATAATTCATTCTAAGATACATTATGATCATGAATAAGCTAGAAGTTAAGGATTGAAATAATTATTATTGCTATTTTATTTCATTATTATAGAAAACTAGTTTAAGTCGAATTATTGCAAGATTGTGAATGGATGACTTTGAGAGTTGATTTAAAAAAAAAACTTAATTACATTTAAGAAGAAATGGATAAGCTGGTAAACTTGAAAAGAGGAGATGCAGTTCTTCAGTCGATCACACGTTAAAATAATAATTTTTTTTAAAACATAATATTTATCTCTGAGAGATGTTGTGCAGCGAATCAGAAACTTATTTGACACTAATAGCGAAATGTGGAAAGGAGATATTCATCAAAATATATGTCGGCGGAAGAAGGTTTATTCTGTCGGGTCAAAGCAGAGAGGTAAAGCTGCAGATATACATCGTATAATATAATTGCGTGGTTGCATGATAGTTGATGATGGCATATTTAAATGGCTGTAGACTGTGGAGTAAGGAAAGAGGAAGATGCCGCGGAGCAATGCGTTAGTTACATTTATTGGGCTCCTATTCGTGCGGCAGTTTGAGGAGACAAGCAACCGGTACATTTGTTTGGACACACATTTATTTGGTCGCCCAACATGGTGCAATAGGGAACATGCATGATCCGGGGTTTTAATTAAAAATATGCTAATCTGATTCAAAATTTCATGCAGAATTCAAAAATGTGATCAGAATGTACAAATAATAACTCCAAACATGATAAAAATCTAAATTAAAGTACGAAAATGTCACATGACGCAAGTACGCGATCTCATTGGTCTGATGTCATCGTACAGGTTGACTGAATTAGCAGACGAAGTAACACATAGTGTGCTGTGAGAAGCAGGGTACACTTTGCGTATTTCTACTTTATGTTAGTGTCTGGTATAAATATATTCGAAGTCTATACATTGGATAATAATCTGAGTGGTATATTTTAGACTTAAAATGAATCCTGCGCAGACAGTGAGGCAGAAAACTTATAAATGGTGTATAGTTCCGATGTGCAATAGCACATCGCATACCATCCCAAACAAATTGTTTATAAATGTTCCAAAGACGCTAAAACTATGGAGAAATGGATTTTGGCGAGCCGGAGAAATGCTGATGATATATCGGAAAAGTCTACAGTTTATTTTTTTAAAGATCAGTTTAACGTAAGTTGAATTTGTTTGAATTTTCAATCACTTTTCCATGTCAGCTGTTCTAGTGGTAACACTTTGAATTTTAATGTATGATGCTTTAATTAAATGCTTCATTTACATCTTGGAATATGAAAGTAATAAACAGTGCATTAATTAACGCTGATTATTAAAGTAATCTCCAAACCTAACCTATGTTTTGGGTGATCCATGTCAAGATAATAAACCAAAGGGGTTATGAACCATATTGACAGCTCTAATTATACCAATTTATCTTGGCATGCGACAGTTATTTATGTCTTTATTGAAGAGCTTACATTTGTAAAGAAATTTAGGCTATAGCTAAATACTCGATAATATAACAAAAAATAGGCGCGTACGTCATGAAAGAAAACAACGTGAATTTAACAAATGTATATCTCTACACAAAACCAATGCTTGTCTGTTGGGGTCTTATGACTTAACAATGCTCAATTAAAATAATTATCATAATATTAGTGAAATAAATAACATAATTGCACACAGGTGAAAATAGTGATGTAGGTGTTTAAAATATTATCCAACTTAGCATAAGTTTTAGGTTATACAAGCCAAGTCAATAAACCGAAGGGTAAAAATACCGCGCGAGTTGGCCGTGCGGTTAGGAGCGCGCAGCTGTGAGCTCGCATCCGGGAGATAGTGGGTTCAAACCCCACTGTCGGCAGCCCTGAAGATGGTTTTCCGTGGTCTCCCATTTTCACACCAGGCAAATGCTGGGGCTGCACCTTAATTAAGGCCACGGCCGCATCCTTCCCATTCCTAGGCCTTTCCTGTCCCATCGTCGCCATAAGACCTATCTGTGACGGTGCGATGTAAAGCAAATAGCAAAGAGGTATAAGTCACAGTACCCAAAAACATTCCTGTATTGAACGATTAAAATGTCACCAAGACACTTTTCTTGCATGATATGCTCAGCTTCTTAAAAGCCAAATGTAATTAATGTCATATGCTTTACGCCCGCTAACTACTACTACGGTTTTCGGAGACGCCGATGTGCAGGAATTTAGTCCTGCAGGAGTTCTTTTACGTGCCAGTAAATCTACCGACACGAGGCTAACATATTTGAGCACCTTCAACTACCACCGGACTGAACCAGGATCGAACCTGCCAATTTGGGGTCAGAAGGCCAGCACCTCAACCGTCTGAACCACTCAGCCCGACTTGTGAAAACTAGATGAACTTATATTTATCTTTATCTTGTTTACCTTTTTCCCTCCACCAAGATATTTAATGTTTCTCTTTCATGGGCCCCGGAAGTGGGTAAGCCAGTTGCCCCAACCATAAATATATATTTTTTCGGGAATGATAGATTATAGACCTACAGTACTATGATCTTTCTTTCTTTCTTAATCAGTTTATCCTTCAGGTTTGGTTTTTCCCTTGTATTCAGCGAGGGATTTCACCTCTATCGCTTCAAGGGCAGTGTCCTGGACCGTGAGACTTTGGGTATGATGATACAACTGGTGAGGAGGGCCATTACCTCGCCCAGGTGGCCTCACCTGCTATGCTCAACAGGAGCCTTGCTGGAGGATGGGAAGATCGGAAGAGACAGACAAGAAAGAGGGAAAGAAACGGCCGTTGCCTTAGGTGCCTGGAGGAGAAGTGGGAAAATACGAGAAACCACTTTGAGGATGGCTGAGGTGGGATTCGAAACCCCTCCACTCAGTTGACCTCCTGAGGCTGAGTAGACCCCGTTCCAGCCCTCGTACTATTTGTTTTCAACTTTCATGGCAGAGCTGGGAATCGAAACCAGTCCTCCGGGGGTGGCAGCTAATCACATTAACCACTACACAACAGAGACGGACTAGTACTATAATGCTACCTATATGTTTATGTTAGTGCTGAAATCCGATTTCTTACTCTACTAATGCTGAAAGCCCGAAAATGTAATGTTATTCTTTAATATGGGAATCAGTCTAGAAGGAAAAGTTGAAAGTGATGTGATTTCTATCCAGGTTCGTTGTTATCCTAACACTATGAGTTACAGTACATTGCACGCATATAAAAGATGCCACTTACAAACTTGCTTTTTATCTGCGAATTTCTGCGGCCACAAAAGTCACTATTTTTCAAGAATGAAGACATCTACACATGGTAGATTGACTGTGCTGTTTTGAACGTTTATTCTGTCATTTTGAAGTTATTCGCGATCACGAATAATAAACAATCGGCTTTTAGTAACGGCTGATGCACAATGCCTGGTAGAGCTGCATGCAGTACTGGATCGTGACGTCACAGCGCGCTGCTTACGTCAGAGGGCGTTTCACTCGCCTTGCGGAAAGGCACTTTTGAACATTTTTTTAATGGTAGAAAACAAGGCAACTTACCACATTGTAATACGTTTACGGACTATTTCATTGGTGTACTTTTCAAAAAAAATATTTTTGAAAATTATGCATGTTCCCTACTAGAAATGCCGGTGCAGTCAGCACATTTAATAATAATAATAATAATAATAATAATAATAATAATAATAATAATAATGAGCACTCAAGGAGTATAAATTTTAAACGAATTTCATACTTTCCTGCATTCAGTCAGTGCTTTCTGTCTGTTTTTATATTTCACGAGCTAGTGACTATCGCACACGTCATTACATAGTAAACAAACAAAGTCATCAGATGGTTGTGGAATTTTGTCTATATGAATATTTTGCTGTGGAAGCCATTAATTTAAGCGATTAGAAAACTGAGAACACAATATAGGCCTCGCCATTCCCCAACAACACAGAATATTCAATAGTAAGCAGATCAAAACATCAAAAATTTGATCAATCAATCAATCGATCATAGTCGTTGCCGCTTGCTATAGGCTATCCATATACAGTAGCTATTGATGCTAATGGTTACTTCATATTCAAGATCAAACTTATTTTTAGCATGTTTATTATGTTTTCTTTACAATTTATTCCTGTCATAAAAGATGCTCTAGATTAATGTTATAAAAACTGAAAAATGTGCTTCTATTACACGGATAAATACGGTAAGTCCATTTTATCTGGCAGAAGAACAAATTTCCAGAATTTTTTTTTCTGGATTCCTTGACATTTCCTGGTTTTCCCATTATTTATCGAATTCCCTGACATATCGCGGTTTCCCTGGTTTTCCATATGGGTGGACACCCTGTACATACTCACCAAGTGGAATTCTTCAAAATGGATTGGCAATACTGCTAACACTCAATCACTGCCTGCTGGTTCTCTCCTTCACCAGCAGGCAATGTTGGCAGTACTGTGAAATACAGCAGGTCATCAGTAGCTCTTCTGCTTTAGTACGAGCTTGTTCGTAACATGTTTTTTAAACATATGAAAGTGGATAGTGAAAATCATAGTTTCAAGACAGAATGGGATTTCAACTATCTGTTTATTCTTATTTTAGATAGAAAACTAGGGCCTAAATATCTTCAATCATATGGGTAAGCAGTGTGAGACAGTTATATAGTGTCAGTTCGGTATAAGATAAATAAAAACAAAATAGGAGAATTTTATTTTTAATAGCAGAAAGAATTGAAAGACAATATAATATCTCAGGAAAGTATTGCGTTCCAACTTGTACTTTGACCATGTTCTTATAAGAGAACTACTAACTTTTGAAGGCAGTATGTTCAGTGGGTCCAATACAAGCTTTCCAGAGCTCAATGAAAGAATGATGCAATGGTTGCAATATATGTGTGGTTTAATAAAAAATAAAAACAAACAAACAAACAACATATCTGTATCAAGTGATATTTCTTGGAAGCAAGCTGGGTTAGACAGTTTCCAAGTTAGTTGTAGGGCGAGCAGAGAGAAATTTGAAATGGCACCGAGGCTAAAATAGTTTGTGATTAGCATTAATATCATGTTCATCCTTCTTTACAACAAAACTACAAGCCAGGAGACATTTCAATGAGGATATAACAGGACTTTTCTCTGGTACTTGCAATGTAAATTCTCACTTATAAAGGCAAGAAGTGCCAAGGTACGGTACAGGAGAAGTACAATAACAGTAGCAGCATACATATAGAGCAGTGAAAATTCTGAATCATGTTTGGGGTATCTGCTAAACCATACTTTTGTGTGCTAAATCGTTCTCTGTTTGATATGAAAGGAACAAACAGCCTTTGAAGACAAGTTCCATTGTAAGATATTTAAAAAATCAATACCAAATTCAGTAAGGATGATAGAAAAGTGGTATTAATCGTGAGTCCTTGTTCATGAATTTAAGCAACTTTTCAACTTGCCACACAACAAATGCAACCCATGTACAACAGTGTATTTTTGTGTCAATGTTTAAACTGTGATTATAGGCACCAGACCTCCAGTTTTACATGGAAACACGAGCACGGGAATGTGAATTCACATCTCCATTCCCAAAATCCCACATGCATTGGCCATAATTTAAATTGTGGCTACCATGAAGAGAAGACAATGCCACTTGGCTAGGATCGATGTTTAATAAGATATTAATATAATCGGCTATCTCTTGCCTGCTTAAATTACTGTATTTAAATAGATTGTTCTTTACAAGATTTATCGTTTTTAATACTAGAATATTCAGAAACATATTTTTGACATCAAATGAATACATGTTTTGGTTTGTTTGCATGTTTAAATTTTTAAACATTTAAGCAGGCAAGAGGTAGCTGATTTTATTAATATCTTGGAGTTCGTCACCGTTAATAATGACTTTACCTTTAATGGCCAGATGTATAAACAGGAAGGTCTTCCTATGGGGCCCCCAGCTTCCGGAATTATGGCAGAAATTTATACGGATTTTCTTGAAAATAATAAAATCAACAACATTAAAGGAATAATATGCTGGTTGAGATACGCAGATGATACATTTACAGTAATCGATCACAGCATTACTAATGGAGAGGAGGTATTAGAACAATTAAACAATATGGATTCATAGATTAAATTTTCTTTCGAAAGTGAAAATAATAAAGCGTTGAATTTTCTTGACATTACAATTATTAATGACCCTAATAAACTTAGGTATAAAATATTCAGGAAACCCCCTCAAACGGTGAACGTAATTAGACAAAATTCCATACACCCTGCAGCACATAAGAGGGCCTCCTTTTATAGTATGATTTACAGAGCTTATAATATACCCAGGTCAGAAGTAGATTGTAAAAATGAATTGGATACTATTTATTTTACAGCTACAAGCAAAAGGTTTAACAGGCAATTTGTGGACAAAATTATTAGCAAAATCAAGAAATAATTTTCCAAATTAACCACGGATACTAAAAAGAAAGACGATAGTTACGCCCTTTTCACCTACAGTCACAGTAAAATATACAAAATCACAAATGTTTTCAAGAAACTTAATATGAAAGTTTCTTTCAAGACAACCAACAATAACACTGATCTTTTCTATAATCAGTACACTATCAATAACTGCAATAGCAAATTTCAGAAATCAGGTGTTTACAAATTAAAGTGCCAGCAGTGTTCCGCCAGTTACATTGGACAGACAGGCCGCAATTTTAACATAAGGTATAATTAGGGTTGCCATAATTGTCTGTCACAAAACTGGGACAAATACATATTTGCAAATAAGTTCAAATTTGGCATACTTTTAATGTGAAACTCTTTACAATATATTACAAGTTATGTTTTATTATGGCAGTTGTACTTTTGTGATGACTGTACAGAGTCAATGTATTTCAACATTTTGACACTGGTGAATAATGTATAGAATTCAGAACAACTTACATAGCATTACACTTTTGACATACAGCTTTTAAAGAACAGTACCCACTTCTTGCTAGCTAAGAAACCACTGAATTCTTCATTTATTTTCTTTCATAAAGGACTTTAATTTCATGACCTGATCAAACAAAATGCTCTCATTCAATTTACAGTTACTATGCTCATGCAGCCATTTGAAAGAATATTCTACCCGATCCCATGTAATTGTCATATGTAGAAGCAACCAATCAAAATGTTGCAATTGTGGCAGAAACTCACTCCATTTCAACAGATATTCAATAGTTGTTTCATAAAATGACATACATTCATCTTGTAACGTCTGACATTGTGCTTTTGGTAGGTCAGGTAGGAAATCCTTCACTTTTGAACTAACAAAACCTGCATTCTGTCTTTCTGTTAAAGTGTCAATTACTTCCTGTAGTACCATCCCAACCTCATATATTGAAATCTCTTTCATTTCAATCCTGGCAACGGGCTGAAACAGATTCATCTGTGCCATGAGAAACCAGAAATAAGCCTCACCAACTTTGTTTGAGAAAAAAAGACTTCAGGAGAACAGGACATTAGTCTTGTGACATGAAAAAGATTTCAATGGCTGAAACATACGTAAAAATCTTTCAATTGCCAGAAATAAACTTAACCATCTTGTTTTTACATGTCATTGGAGGTCTTGATAAGTAACATTAAGAAATTCACAAAACTCTCTAACAGTTACAATTAGGTTACTTTCAACATTTATCAAGTATAGAATATCTATTTCTCTTCTAAATATAAATGTAAAAGTATACTTTGTCGCAGGGCAGCCTCTGCATTAGAGGAAGTATTTCATAAAATAAAAATAGAAAAGTAATTGTACACTTTCACTATTAAACTCTCAACATCTACAGGGAGTCAGCACCAATTTGTAGGGCATTATGTAAAATATGGGCTAGACACCCAACCCCTACAACTGGACTACTTAATTTGGACTTCAATTTTGTGAAAACATTGTTTTCACCTTTCCTAGCGAGACCCCCAAAATTTGTACTTGTATTATTGCCCCCATATGCACTAATTTTCTCACTGATGTTATTGTGTCCTATAACATTATGAATTAATTCAGAAATTGTGTCAGAATTTTCATTGCTATACTCAACAAGATCTAACAGTTTCTACTGGATACCTTCCTCTTTGTCAAAATATTGCACAATTACAGGAAAAACCTTATGATGCTTATGACTGCTAGCATCTGTACTAATGCTAACAAAATCACACTTGGAAATATTTTCTTTCACTTCCGCTTGTATTAAAGGCGAAATTACATTATTTACTACTGCTTTCGTTTTTTTCTTTGCACTGGAAAATGTTTTTGCAATTTTCGAATCGTTGAAAATAGTTGGGAATAACTTGCTCGTACACGTGGTGGAGTTGTATGAGAGATGGTGCCGTACTGAATGAAAAGCAAACGTTGCCTCTGCAGCAGCTACTTTTCTTTCTTCTGACTTATTGTTACTGAAATAATTCGTCAGTTGCTTACTGGAGGACGCACAACTTACGGAATTCCTGTGCTTCGCTGTACCTACGCGATCCTTGATGTCACTTTTCCCCCAATGTGCAATTGAAAAATAGCAACTGTAAAGAAAAAATATTTTTTTTAAATTACCAAGTCAGACTTCAGGTAAACGGTAAACAAAATTCTTTCACCAATCATTTGTTCTATTTCTTATATAAAAAATAAAAGAAACTTACTTGCATAGTTTATATTCCGCCTCATATTCACTTCTACCTCGTTTTATTGAAGGAAAATCTTTGGTGTATTCATCTTTAAATTTCGTTTTCTGTTTCGATGCCATGCTTAAAAATGTTAAATATTCACTGTCAGAATATCACACATAATTTAATCGATTCCTACAGATTCTTCTTCTTCTTCGAACATAGAACAAGATTCTTTCCAATTTCTAATTGAAAACAAACTGCAACAGCGGAAGTACGTAGAAAGAAGCGATAATTCGATAGTTTACTTTGACTACTTCATGGATAAGATCGATAAGGTAAAAATTAATGCATACTTCTTGAGTCTCAACCATTCAATTTATTTGAAGTTTTAAGAGATTGGGTGTGTGTTTAAATGTATTCCCTATAGAAGTAAAGGGATTACTTTTAATAAATCCGGGACATTTAGTCAGCCGGATGGGGCATTATTTATACCACTCTAATCCGGAACAATCCCAATTTTCTGGGACGTATGGCAACCCTAGGTATAATGAACATGTTAATGCGGCAAAATACGCCAGATCCTCGGCATTCGGTTCTCATGTCGTCGATACCAATCATACATTCACGGACATAAAACAAGACCTCCAAATTCTCCATTTAATTAAGAAAGGAAATCTACTGAATATTTTGGAAAACATTTTTATAAATATTGATCAAAAATGCAACCCGATTTATAAACTGAAATCAGAGGAAATCAATATACTTTTCGAGGAGATAATCAGTATATTCTTTACACAAAGGCGCGTGAGTAAAACTCCCCTCCTAGTCGGTCCTCAACGACCTTTGAGGATGTCGCTCAGTTAGCTTTAACACTTAAGGTGGAGCAGTCGACGCAGACGGGCAAGGAGGCGAGTGACCAGATGGGCACTCAGTTTACATTTCAATGGAAATATTTCTTTAGTTCATTCATATTATGTCTTTATTAGGCCCATATTGTCAACACACAATCAAGTTCAACTTGCATCATCAGCATAACTCCACCTTCTTCATCTAATCAAGGAATCTATTTTAATGTGGCATTATCATCACACTATTTCATGTACTACATGCATATAATTTTATTCGTATAGCCACTCATGCTATTTTATACTTGGACAATTCTATGCATATAACAATTTAATCTGTGTTTTAACTGGACTTCATGCTTCATATTATGTTCATGCTGCACAATTTTATCATTCAAGATTGACAAGACGCCAACACGCCGCGTCACAAGATTTAAAGACTTTTTATTTAATTATTTCAACGTGTCCTCACCTTATTTTCAATGTTTGTATGTGTGACTGAAGATGTCCCATAGGAGGACGAAACATGCATAACGAATACAGTCTAATGTAGTCTTTTCAATAAAGACAATTACAGTATTGTAAAGGTGGAATTATAAATTTCAAATTTTCACAAGTTGATACTTTGACAATACGGGCTCCAATGAGAAATTTATAACGTGCAATCCAATAATGATTTCAACTATCCAAATTTGATTGCGCTTGATTTCAATAATCAGAGGGTACTGTGTAAAAAATATACAATATACCTTCCAGTGTGGAGAAAAGAATGATACTTACATGTACGGAAGATTACCAACAAATACTGTAAGTGATGTTTCTAAATCTGCCCGCTGCTGTTCTGTACTTTTTGGTCGTTTCCTTCTCTTTGGTGAGTCTCGTTCAAGTTCCTCAGAGTCTGCCACTCTTTTGAAAGAGCCAGTTTCATCAATTACTCTCTCCTTCCATGGCTCCACCTTTATCGGCTGACCGCCAAGCATTGATCCATCCATTTTCAAAACATTCTATTAAAATAAAATTAAATGAATTAGACTTGCAAAACCAACATTCCCAGAAAATTCCTTTCAACTATACATGAAATTCTGCTCATAAACTATCAATACTCAAAATGGAAATCATGAAGCTGATTCTATAAAGCTGTAAATCAGTATGAGGGGTAAGGCGGTGGTGGTGATTTTGTTTTAAGAGGAAGTACAACTAGGCAACCATAATGCTAATTAGAAAGAAAAAAATGGAGGGGACCCGACACTTCAAAAAATGAAGGTATCGGCCAAAGAAAGACAAGGGCCATGAAGGACGTGAAAATGAAAGACTCCCTAAACCTCGGGAACCTAATACCATCGGGGTCGGAAAAGAACAAGAGTTCATCAAGGAGGGACGGATAGGATAGATTAAAGTGAGGAGCCTGGAACAAGTAAGTGGAAGCAATGCCTGGACTCGCCTATGGACCCCGTGGTTGCCAACCCACGCTCCAAAGTTCAGAGTCCCTTTAAATCGCCTCTTACGACAGGCAGGGGATACCGTGGGTGTTATTCTACTGCCCCCCCACACACAGGGGTTTGCAGGGTAACGATTTAGCATGATGAGACAATAAAACCCAGAGTTCACATTTGGACATAGCTACTATAAAGTATGACAAATTTAAGCTGGAATACATCGTTGAATTCTTTGAGTCTTGGAGCCGTTGCATCTCATGCTTGCTGCACCACAATGGCCAGTTGCTCCTCAGCAGTTTGACATCACTAAGGAGATTTCTGCAATAGTCTACTCAATAAGGTACGAGTTGGAGGATCTAGCGTGCCATTGTAGGAGAGCTTCCCTGAAGATATATGCAAAGTCCTAGCACAATTACTGAATTAATTGCTTTGTTAACACACATATTGCCCCCAACAATCACCAATTATGATTTTGTATTAAAGCCGATCACTCTCCAGATTATACATTTTTTCTGTTAGTGGTTTAATGTCGCACTAACACACAAAGGATTTTTGGAGACACAAGAAAGGGAAAGGGCTAGGATTAGAAAAGTAGTGGTAGTGTCCGTAATTAAGGTACAGACCCAGCATTTGCTGTTGGTGATTCACCAGACCATACAGGCTGTGCGATGGCCTTGAATGCCTCTCAACAATTAGACTGTCTAGTCCTCCCTTCCAGTACACTGTTAAATATGATTATGACCAAGATAAAAGTGCAATTCACCATACAGTCAATGTGCATTTGACAATATTCAAAGTGAATATAAGTGCAAGTTAATTAAATAAATAAATAAATAAATAAATAAATAAATAAATAAATAAATAAATAAATAAATAAATAAACAAACAAATAAACAAATACATAGAGGAATTTTGAAATGAATTACAAAATAAATAAAAAAGTATACGTGAATAACCCCGCATATTTTTTGTAAAAAAATTTAGGCACGAAATCGGGGTGTGGGTTTTATTTACATCAAAGTTGGCAAGTTTTTGATGCTGGATGTACAGTTAGACTTTGCATAACCTGCAGATGGAAGAAAACTGCCCCCATATGTCATATTTAAACAGAAATTCAGAATTTCAATTTAAAACTGCATTTACATTCTTAAAAAATAGTATTTTACAGAGTAATTTTAATTCAAAATTTCTCCGTGTCACGACAGAATGCGTCTTCGGGAAAGTGCAGGGGTAGCATTCCGCACTTTCTGTCACTTCGGTGTGTCGACAGTGTGTTTTATAGTTGCTAAGTTGGAGTGAAATCGTAATTCTTTTGTTCTCAGCGTTATAAGGAACGCCACAATATCAAGTAACAGGCAGAGTGCAGAGAAGCAGAATTTGCGAACAATGGCGATGCCGACAACTAGCGAAAAAGCATGGCTCATAATTATACTCAATTCGTACGCACCGAACAATACTGTCATTGCCAATGAAACTGCATTGTTTTCTTATGCCTAGCCAAAACGGACATTTTTAAAGGAGATGGGTTCACTGTACTGTACTGCAACGCAGACGGAACCAAAAGACTTCATCCCATCGTCACAGGAAAGCTCAATAAGCCACGATGTTTTAAGGGTGTCTCGTACTTTCCATGCAAGTACAAGGCATCTAAAAATGCAAACAGTACAGTAATCCCAAAAATAAAGCACTTGCACAGGGGAGCCAGCATAATTTGTCCTCGTCTTTGAATCATGTTTCTTTTCTACTTTGGCTATGTGAGGTTATGTTTGAAACTGAGTTAACCAAGTGAATATTTTAATACTGTAAATGCACCTTGTTGGATACATTTTGGAAAATTCTTTATCATGGCATTTGAAAGGTTTAAACTGTGAATCAATGTTAGTTGCATGCAGTAATGGGTCTTTAATATTTTGTGATGCAGCAAGGGTTGGCATTTCTAAAGCATGAGTTGGCAGTTAATACGAAATAACGTAATTTGAAGTCCGATTTTTGCACCACAAAGAGTTTGAATTAATGAATTTTTACTGTATTGCAAAACTAATATCAGTGTTCGCCGGTGTGTCTGTTTCAAGAGTTTACATTTCACGAAAAGAATTATCCACCACCGGTTGTGTTATATCCGAGTAAATAGATATCACACGTGAAAACTGTTTTAGACATGGAGTGTGACGAATCTGTAATTTAGGAGAGGATTCTAGGGATGGCAAGAGGCAACAAATGTTCCGATCTACAGTGAATCGAGCCCATTGCAAGTTCAGGTTAACGAAATACCGAGGCCTACCTGTTAATTTTCGTGGCAAATATATTTTATAGCAGTGATAATGTATTTTTATCATCTCAAATATGTTCGCAGAAAGCAGGTATATCGGTAAATTTACACATTCATATTTGCGTAAAGACCACGTGGACCTCGCAGAGTGATATGAAATGTTTGTTTATGCCTACCGCTACTTTACTCCTTCGATGGAAAGATTTTAGTTCATTTAATTCTTTTCAAAATGATCCTAAAATTAGGGTGCAGGGATTATTCGTGTAAATACGGTATTAAGCTAAAAAGGTCACTAATGAATCAAAAGGGAATGAGAGATTCCTGAGTAAAAGAACACTTGAAATTTACATACCCTTTATTAATCCACACTTACACATAAAACGAATGAATAGATTAGCAGTAGTCACATCATCGACTAGTATGAGTTCGAGTGTTTCCTGCAGCCGAGGTTCCGTCTTAGGCCAGAGAGATTGGCGCACTCTGTGAGGATGTGGGCCACGATGAAATGAGGATTTGGGCCACGGTGTAAGTTGCCACCACAAAAACACACTGAAGGGTCTTCCCTCATTAGGAGATAAGAGTGTGTAGATCTTCCATGACTTATCCTCAGCCTACGCAAAACTACAAAACTACAGCCTCTCCCCATGAAGGTCTGAAAGAGGACCGCCACACAGTAATTATCTTCTTAATTGCTCTCAACTCGTTGGGAGTTCGAATAGCTAGCCACTCAGATTCCCAGAATGCCAAGATAGTTTGACGTAGCTGAGAACAATTACCTCTAGCAAGCACATTCGCAGGTCTAGGAGCTAAAAATACCACTTCCTTTGCAGTTTCTGGCTTAAAAGCCACGCAAATGTGACTCTGGTGCCAATATCATACAACCTGGCTAGAAGGTCATGAATCTGCTGCACCAGTGGGAGTTGCAGCAAACATGTGTCAATAGATAGCAGAGAACTAATGAGTCGCATCACATGAGAAAGTGGTTTCTTTCGTCACCCAGTGCAAACTGCAGAGCTTCTAAGATGACGAAAAGCTTCGCACTACAGACACTAGGAAGCGAGATCTTCATGCTTCCATTATCGGTGACAAAAGAGCTACCAAGATTTTCTCTGACCTTAGAACAATCCGTGAAGACATATCTCGGGGCCGGATACTGGCAAACAAAGTCCTGGAAATACCTCTGATGAACAAAGGCATCTGTGTTCAACTTGAGTCTACGGATTAGATCTAGCAGTATATTTGGTTGTGGAACTAACCACGGAGGTACCTCGCTACAAGTCCGCACAAGGACACATTTGATAGCCACATCTAACACACAACACAACCTATCAATTCGAAAGCAGCTCATGACCATGCTCAATACGGAATTGCTACTTACATTAGAAATAACATTTGCAACTACAGTACCCTACCAGTAAGCGATCATCCAACCTATTTCTCCACCTCAGTACAAATAGAAGACATCATGGTAACGAATATTTACAAGCCACCCAATGAAATATGGCCTGATCCCATTCCCATAATACCCTCTCATAATAACATCATCCTTGGAGATTTCAACAGCCACCATACATCTTGGGGCTATAAGCGAGATGATGAAAATGGAACTAAGGTCTCAGAATGGGCAGAAGTAAACAACCTTGCACTGATATATGACCCCAAAGATAAGGGAACGTTTCACTCTGGCCGTTGGAAATGTGACTACACACCAGACCTTTGTTTTGTCTCGCACAGTTTTATGTTACCATCTTGCCGTGTTAGGAGACAAGTGCTCAATAACTTCCCGCACAGCCAGCACAGACCCATAATCTACCAAATAGGAATTCAGATCCCAGTTATACAATCTACACCCAGACCTCGCTGGAACTTTCAGAAAGCAGACTGGGTTGCTTATGCCAAGTCTACTGATGCCAACATCAGATGGATTAAACCTGTCCCAGAGAACTACATGAGGTTTGTTGGCTTAATAAAATCAGCAGCAAAAACCTATATTCCTAGAGGATTCCGTAAAGACTATATACCGGGATGGAGTGAAGAGTCCAGCAGACTGTGTAAGGAATTCGAAGAAAATAGCAGTCACGAGAAAGCAACAGATCTACTACAATCACTTGATCTTGCTAGAAAAGAGAAGTGGGTGAAGACTGTAAAAGATATGAATTTCACCCATTCCAGCAGAAAAGTATGGTCACTTATTCGGAAATTAGATTCCACATCCATACCACCAAAGCAACATTCCCCAATCAAGGTAGAAGCAATAGCAAATCACCTCGTTTCCACCTCTAAAACAACAAGGAATAAACTGACCACGAAATGGGTTAAAACTGAGCTTAAACAGGCAAAACGAGAAACACAACCGAACGCAACCTATTCACAACCTTTCACATCACAAGAGGTCGATGAGGGATTAAAATCACTCCGAAATGGCAAAGCTGCAGGACTAGATGGAATCTACCCAGAACTACTAAAAAACTGTGGTCCAGCTACAAGAAGATGGCTTGCTGCATTCTTCAGCTCCATACTTCAGTCAGGAAGACTTCCCCCAATCTTCAAGAAGTCAAAAATTATTGCCCTTCTGAAACCAGGAAAGGATCCAACTCTCCCACAAAGCTATCGACCTATAGCTCTACTCTGCGTCACCTACAAGTTATTAGAAAGACTGATACTAAACCGAATAGCACCAGCCATCGAAGCATTCCTTCCAGTTGAACAAGCAGGATTTCGACCCAGCCGTGACTGCAGTGACCAAGTACTGTCCTTGACCACATATCTGGAGGTTGGTTTTGAGAAGAAATTGAAAAGCGTCTCTGTCTTCTTAGATCTTACAGCTGCATATGACACAGTCTGGAGGGAAGGTCTTATGCTTAAACTGATTAAAGCTGTTCCTTGCTTAAAAATTACTACACTAATTGACAGAATGTTAAGCAACCGACTATTTCAAGTTCACTCAGAACACAACAGAAGCAAATTCCACAAAGTCAACAATGGTCTGCCTCAAGGGTCGGTTCTATCTCCTACTCTCTTCAACTTATACATCCACGACCTGCCTGAAACAGTGTCCCGAAAGTTCATATATGCGGACGATATTTGCCTTACAATTCAACGACCCAATTTCGCAGAAGCTGAAATAGTTCTTAATCGAGACCTTGAACTGTTGGATGACTACTTTCAAAGATGGTACCTTCATCCCAATCCACAGAAAACAGTGACATCTACATTCCATCTGAACAACGCAGAAGCAAACCACCATCCAAGGGTATTCTTCAAGGGCCATGAACTACAATATTGTGCCAATCCCAGTTACTTAGGAGTAACATTGGACAGGTCTCTTACGTACAAAAATCATCTGCAGAAAACTGCCAACAAACTAAAAAGTCGTAATAACATTCTCCAACGATTGGCTGGAACTTCCTGGGGAGCAGATGGAAACACATTAAGGACAACATCTCTGGCCTTAGTCTATTCTGCAGCAGAATACTGCTCTGGTGTCTGGCTTAACAGTGCTCACACACAGCTAGTAGATTCACAACTTCGTCAAACCATGCGAATCATAACTGGTACACTTCGTGCTACACCGACCCAATGGTTACCGGTTCTCAGCAATATACTACCTCCACATATCAGGAGACAGAAGGCCCTTTTTCAGCTATGGACCAGAATGCTAAAGAATGAACGTCTACCTGTTCATGAGGATATCAGACAGAAATGCACACGCCTGAAGTCTCGCCAGCCTGCTTGGAAGACAGCCGTGAAGATAACATCTAGTGAATTCAACCCCACCTCTAAATGGTTAACAGAGTGGTCTTTATCCCCAGCTCGGGCAATAGTGGATATTGATAACCCATCCACAAAGCTGGCAGGCTTTGATCTGCCACGTTGCACCTGGAGTAGACTAAACCGCATGAGATGTGGAGTAGGTAGAACAGCATCTACTTTACACACCTGGGGCTGGTCAGTTTCTCCATACTGTGATTGTGGGGAGGTTCGACAAACAATGAAACATGTAGTGCAGGAATGTCCACTCCGTGCTTTCACTGGCACCATGGAAGACCTCAACACAGCAACACCCGAAGCAGTGAAGTGGGTGGCGGGTTTGGACATTCACATTTAGTGACATGTACATCACTCGCACTCAGTGTGTATATATGAACTGTCAGAGTTGATAGGGGGATAGCGATGTAATATATTGTGTTTTCTTCTTGTATTTTCAAACTTTGTAAATTGTTTTCTTTGACTGTATAGATATGATAATTTGTATTTACTTTGTACTCATCTTTCACTGGTTGTGTAAATAGTTTATAGGTTGTCATTATTCATCATACGCCAAATAAAAATAAAATCAATTCGAAACCCAACCCGTCGTGTGGCAATCGGCAGGTCTTGGTACTCTTGTGGTACTGGGTACTAAAGAGACATTGATAGCTTGGATGTAGCAGCATTTCACAAATATTGGCAGCGTACTTGAGGAATAACTACTGCCTCCTTTTTCATAAAGGTGGAACTCCCGCTTCAGCGAGTTGGCTGGGAAAGGGGCTAATACAGAAAGCTCCCGTTGCTAGCCCAACTCCACTATGGTGAACATTGTCTAAAAGGTTCAGCATAGATCATGATCCTTAACCATAAGCTACACTACCATAGCCTATTCGAGAGAGGACTGCTGCCGTATAGAAAATGTAAAGAGCACTGAACGGACAGCCCCCCCCCCCCAAAGTGCTGCATGCAACCTTCAGCTGACGGATGGATGCGGGGCTGCCACGTTAGTGTCTTATCATAATGGTGACCCAGGAACCTGCAAGTATCTAACGTTGGTAAGACACTGTTACACAAACGGAGTTCTGGTTCAGGATGCACAAGCTGATGTCGACAGAAGTGTACAACTGAGATTTTCACCACTGAAACCTGACAACCATGTTGCAGGGCACATCTGTTGTCTCAGTTAATAGCTTGCTGTAGCTGTCTCTCAACAAATGCCATCTTTTCGAAGCTGTAATATGGAGCTGTATATACAGCAATATACAGCAATGGAACGACTGTGGGCTTAACAGCGGCAACCACGCCGTTGATGGTGATTGCGAACAGCGGGATACTCGGTACAGATCCCTGTGGTACTCCATTTTCTTGAACATAATATTAACACAATATGGACGGGAGATGAGTTAACTCATTTTTTTGAATACTGTATTCCACTTAACTCATTGGGCCCAAGCCACGGAACCGTTCCGTGCTTCGTCTCGGTGGACCAAACGCCGGACCACGGAACTGTTCCGTTGTCTCATTTTACTACGTAATTCAACTTTTCTTTAAGAGAGAGCAGAGTGATTTGCATTTGTGATTTGTGTAGGAACTCTTTCTTTGCAATGTTATATGCTCTTTGCTAATATATATCGACAGTGTGCTTAGTAATATTAGTTTGAAGTGGGCTATCTCTAGCTTTGAGATTCACTTGTAAACAAAGATGGCTGCCAGTATAGAACTGATATTTACCGATATATAACCCCTTTTAGAGAGTAATGATGATTAGGAATCTAATTCCTTCAGTGAAATTAGTAGTAATATTAGTACTAGTGTGAGCAACGCTCCTGAAGAACAAATAGATGTGGAAATCGAAGAGGAAGTGCAAAGAGAAGACTGTGTTACAGTTCAGCAAGCGGACTGAGTACGGTCCCGTGATGCTAATAAAATATACTATTTTACTGTAATCCTTGTTCCGCAGTTTCTGGTATGAAAGCCTTTGTTTTAATGTATATTTAAATCTTTAATGGTCTTGTAAGTAAGAAATTTCTCATGATATGAAGCGACACTATATTTCCTCCAAAATAATCCCAGCGCCAATGCAGTTTCAATCCAAGAAATATGCAGGGCTCAATGGGTTAAGCAACAATATAACAGCCCAACAACACTAAAGAGCTTACATATGAGAATAAATCATACCACAGTTCGACAACCCCTTTCAATAAACCAACACCCAAATACCCCAAAAAAAGAAGCACACTATCAACATTAAAATATTAGTCAACAGAAGAAGATACTAATGACTAGAGCCCGGAAGTTAGGCATTTTTGGTCAAAATAGGCAGGCAAAAAGGCATTTGAAATACTGAAAATAGGCAGTACTGTAATTAAAATAGGCACTTATTAGGAGTGAAAGCAAAGAGGAATCTCACTCATTATTAATGAAAATATGTATTTTAAATACTCATACATTTCTTTATTATCAATTTTTCACATAATTAGCGTACTTACTCTTACTTTCCTTGGTTACAAGCAACGACAAGGTGCTTTTTCAAAGTATCAACTGTCATAGACAGACGCTTGTCAGAAAGAATGTTTTTCATCATAGAAAAGGAACATTCTACTTCCACTGAAGTGACTGGCGCAAATTTGAAACAAGCTATTTTGGAAGGACACATGCCAGTTAAAACAGAATTTCCACCTTTCAGAACATCACGAATGTTCTTCATTTTTTCAATGTCCACATTAGCACTCAGAACACGTTTACACTGTTCACTAACACTGCTTCCTTTCTCTCCTGGTGCTTGCAGCAATTGATTTACTGCATCTTCAAAAATCGCCATAGATGATACCAGCGAATCATCTCTTTTCCCCAACTTCAAGGTTGCTTCCGGTATCACACTATAATGTGCTGTTATAAATGCCAGATCACTGCTGAGCTCTTCATGGTCAAACAATTTTTTTACCTCGCGAACTGAAGCAACTTCGTCTACTGATACGGCATGAAGTACTTCACATATCTTGTCCAAATTGTTGCTGTAATATATGACTGCTGAGATCCAGGTTGTCCATCTGGTGAGAACTGACTGTGGAGGTAAAGGGAGCTCTGGTGCCACGTCTTTGAAAACCCGGATTCGGTAGGGTGATTTTAGGACTATTTTCTTGGTATTCGAAACTAACTTATCCACGTGAGGATACAAAATTCTTATCTCTTCAGCAATTCTGTGCAGTCCATGGGCTAGACATGTGAGGTGCAGCATTTTAGGAAAGAGAACTTTCAAGGCTGTAGCTGCTTTTCTTTCATGTAAGGTGTCACATCTGTGACAAAAAGTAGGACATCATCCTGCCGTATTCCATCCGGCCAGAGTAACATTAATGAATTTGTGAAGAACTGTGCCACTGTGGAACCATATGCTCTCTCCATCTCTTCTGTCGTCAAAAGAAATACTGATGATAGGTCAGTTTGCTTTGCTTCCATAGTTCCAATGATGACGTTGGCCATGTAATGTCCCATTGCATCCGTAGTTTCATCAATGGAGATCCAGATCTTTTCTGCGACTCTGCTTCGAATCCTCTGCAGGGTCTCTTCAAAGGAGATATTCAAATACGTTTTTCTTAATGTGGATTCTGACGGAACTTCTTCTTTAGTGCACTTCTACAGAAACGTCCTGAGGGATTGATTTTCTAGTTTCCAGGACGGAATTCCGGAGTCCAAGAAAGCTTTACATAGATCCAGTTGATATTAAATGATCTTAGGGCCAACAATATTTAATCTAGACTTATGTTTCGTTGTTGTGAAATGTTGAGTTATCAAGTACTTTTTTTGTGATAAATAGTTTTTTCACAGATTTTCCAAAAGAGTATAGCTCTATCAGTAGAAAGTGTATCCAAACTGAATTCGCAAACATAGCCATGTGATTTACCACGCAACGATGAAAATTTTGGCATGATAAATAAGTCAGCGCGAACACCCGAGTTGCCTTTAACAAGTTCAACAGTAGACTAAAAGCTTCTTTTATCTTTGACCTGTTGGACAGAAGTGATTTCCTCCCTTCCTCTGCATTATCTTATCATTTCGAAATCGGCAATACCAGGTAATTACGTATTGTCACAGCAAAAGGGGTGTGCAGAAGGAGAAGAGGCGTACTTCCCTCATCCTCTCTCTTTCCTGGTATTCATTATGCTTGTGTATTCCTTTCACTAATGAAGGTTCTGCTATTTACAGAGGTTAAATGAATGGGTTGAGAAAAAAAAGCTTTCGAATGCCTGAAAACAAATAAACGATTTACAGGGAACAATATACTAAATATATATTTGTGACAACAATATGTAATTTAATTTGTGCAACCTTTTTTAGTCTTCGATGTACGGAAATTCATAATGCGGATTTTAAAATGTGTAAATCTCAGAAAAAATCCATAATGATAAAAAAAGGCAAAAGCAGGCTTTAAATCTGAAAATAGGCAACGGAAGCCAAAGTAGGCAAAAAAGGAAAAATAACAATTGTTTCTACACTTCCTAAATGTATGAAAACAAATTTATCTGATTCTTCAATATATCCAGTCAGATTTTAAAAAAAGGCATTTTGCGTAACGTCCGGGCTCTACTAATGACACTTCAGCAGTCCTCATCAAGTTATTAATTTAATTATTTAACATAGGTTAGATTTGAATTACGACATGAAACCATCGTCTTTCTGCGCTAGGCACATCATTAATACAGAGAGTGCTCAACGGAGGTGGATAGTATAATGACATTTTGGCGTAGTTTTTTGGTTGGTTTACAATAGATTTGCTCAACATAAGTGCTCGGAGAGAACTGTGACGTGAAAGCAACATCTTTCTGGGTTAGTCACAAACTGGCTATTTTTGAATAGACTACATCAAGTACGACGTGCCAAGGTAAAACATTATGGAATTTGACACAGTACTGGAATGCTTTTCCTCATCATCCCGTACATAAATATTTGCATTGTTCTATACTCATTTCCACTGTTTTGTAATAATATTTTTTAAACTTTCATTAATATTAGCATCGACCATGGCTCCAGGCTACCAATATTGTTAATTTTACTTATATGACTGCTTTTTTAAGTGATGTTTGTTCAACGTATCATTAGTGTAGTAGATCTTTGATCAATTTTTATACATAGGTAACGATAGGGTTCGTACTTTTTTTTAACGTATTCAATTTTGCAGCAGATTTTAGAGTATTTTTCAACCCAGGTACTTGGTAGGATTTGAGGTATTGATACGGGTGATGATGCCCCATAGCAAAGGATGAAACGTGTCCCAACTCTCATTTCAATAATGTTTTAACTCAAACGTCATTTTGAAGTGTATTAAATAGGTGGAAGTGAAATAAATTTCTTACATTTATTATAAGATACTTTCAATACGGATTTGCAATGATCTTCATTACTTGTAAACCTAGGTTAGGTGACGCCGTTTAAAGTAAGAAAATGGAAATGTTTGCCACAAGCCTCTGGAGTGATGCTATTGCAATTTTTAAGAATGAAACTGAATACGCGTGTTCAGACCATTGGAATTAGAAAATGCTTGCTAATGAGTAAGCCGTTGCTTGGAAAACATCTGTGAAAATGTTTAAACAAACTGATTGGTGTTTCATACCGATTTTAATGTGTTTTGTGCGAGTTTGGCATCTTTCCCGCCTTTTATGGAAAATCAAGTATAAAATGATAAGAACAACCTGTAACGTAAGTGGTTTTGCGTTCATGGACAAAAATCTGTCAAAATGAAGCACAAGCCGTAATCACAGTACACTGTGTAGGGTAGATATCTCCTTCTTTCATTGCTGTCACTGTGTCAATAATGTACGATGGTACAATTTATGTTAATACAGGCAAAGATCTCTGGAAAAGGTATGCTTTCTACTGAAACCTCGATTTAAAGTAAACCCCCACTTAAGGTTAAAAAAAATCAGATCCCTGTAAAAACATTAAATAGGGGTTCTACTGTATTCATATGAATGGCTGAGCCACCATCAAGTAGCGCCACGTACATACTACAGTTTCTTTTTCCATTCTGACAAGTCACGATTATAACCTCCATGTCCAATGTTTTCACTGCATCCATCTGTGATTTACGTACGTAATAAATAGTGTCATTCTAATATCAACTGTGCTGACCTCATTACTTTCCGAAACATCGTGCCTTTTCAACAAGTTATGGGCCCAGGATGCACGTTTGAAAAGTGATTAAATGTGTAGTGATAAAATACACTGTAAAATAGACACGTGGAGATATCGTGTCGCGCATGGTTGATGAGGTTGAGTTAAACATTTAGCCAAGTGTCTTCTGCAAAGAAATAGTGTGTGAAGATGAACACTTCAAGTATGGTGTGCATCGAGACGTTGTCAAAGGACAACTCTGACACGTAGGAAATTCACATGAAGGGTGTGTTAGTAAAATATCGTACATGGGTGTATGTAGCTGGGACAAAGGTTAAGCCTGAACCCGTCGGCGAGAACGCGGCCGCTATTACAGAATGGGAAGAACGCGACAAGGAAGCTAAGTCAGATATCATCTTGCCGATTCAACCCTCAGAATTGAAACAGGTAAAAGATTGTGTCACTTTGCGCGAGCTGTGGCTGAAACTAGAGTCTATTTACGTACGCTGATCTACAAACACTGAGACTGATTATTTCCGGTAGCTTCCGTGATAGTTCTTATATATAATGTCAGTAGGCACCAGCACTCTCATATCGGTAGGTTGGTAGTAATGCTCTATTGTATAGACGCTACATGCATTTCTTATACCAGACAATGGTATGTTACAGCTGTGTGTACACTGTTACAGCAGCATACTACACGTCAGTATTGGCTACACTGAGGAAGCACATTGCAAAGAAACGACCAGAGCTTTCTCGGACTAGGTGGCGACTTCATCATGACAATGCACGAATTCACATCGCAAATCAAGTCATGCAGTTTCTGGCTCTATTCAACATTACCTGTGTACCACATCCACCTTATAGCCCTGATCTTGCACCCTGTGATTTTTTTTATTCCCATAACTAAAGACAAAGCTTAGGAGCATTCAATTTGAAAACTCTGAAGCAGTCCTCAAGAAAAGTGAGCCGATTCTCAAGGACCTGACAAAGAATAGTCTGCAGCATGTGTTCAAAGACTGGCAGAGACGCTATAAAAAGTGCATTGAAGTAGGAAGGGACTACTTTGAAAAAGATCATGTAAACATTGAAATGGAATAATAAACATCTGTGAAAAAACATCAGTCTCAGCCTTTGTTGATCAGCCCTCGTACCAACTGAAGGGGCCAGCGTGAAAACAACATTATTAAAACAGATTGTGTTTCAAACAATGAGTGAAGATGGGGATGTATGCGATGATCTGCAGAGATTTTTCAGCGTCGCGGACAAGCTGAATGGTATGGACGTAGCAATCAACGATGATTTGTCATCCATATTACTTCTGTATAGCTAGCCAGTCAGTTTTGAATACTTTCGGTGCGTGATAGAATCTTGCGATGAACTTCCAAAGTACAATTTACGAACTTCCAAAGCCCGAAGTGTTAACCCCTTAACTGGGTTAGACGCCTAAAGGCGTCAACAGCTATCGCACGAGTATTGGGCTTGACGCCTTTAGACGTTCTTGTACTTCTAAATGTGTTGTTACGTAGGGTTAGCTGCCTATAGGCGTCTGGCTATTCTTAATCACTTCTGACGTCTACTATCGTAATTTAAAACTAATTCCATTCATATCACATGTGATTATTGCTGTCCTATTCTTTTTTATCCGGTCTTGCACCAGTCGGGTAGTTCGCGCCTAGGCGGCAGTCCGACAGCTGTCTCGTGTTGCCTTGCACGGTCTGCGCCAAATTCTTCATAAAGTTTTTATTTGTGCATATGTACATTGAAATTACTAAATTTGCAAGTTGTTGTTGTTGTTGTTGTTGTTGTTATGATACAGTTGTTCTGCAAACTCCATTGTCCATGTTCTGATAACTTTTTGTAAATTGGTCTGTATATGGTGGTAAACTGTTCCGTGTGATGTGAACATGGCTTGGTTAGGAAAAACGTTGAATTATCTGACAACCCGCAAACCGGAAGTAGGAATCACTCAAGAAAACGTTGTGTTGTGTGCCTGTCAAACCAGAGGCGACGTGAAACTGTCTACTGCTGTAAGGAATGTGACATGGCACTTTGTGCTTCCGTATTTACCACACTGTGGGCAATTTCTGAATGACCTATGAACCAGAAAGTATGTAGAACCTATTGATGCATATCTAAAAACTTGAAAAATGTCATCATAATAATGAAAGGAACACCTTTTATATTCACTTTTGTATGAACGCACTGTGTATATATTTACGGGTTTACAAGAAAAACGGTAATAACATAATGCTATTGAATTACTACTACATCACTAATAATTTAAATAAATCAAGTAAAATATGTTTTTCTGTTGAGTATTTACATCTGCCGCACGCTACTGTACCCATTCCTAAAGTGTACGTTGTGCTGAATAATTACCCACTGGCTGGTTGACATTATGAAACTATTCCCCAGTTAAGGGATTAAACATAAAAATTGTCGAAGAAAGTGACACAAGGAGCAGTGAGCGAAACAACATGATGCAAAACTGCATGACTGTTGAATGAAAATACAAGAACAAGAATTTTATAGACAGGGTAGAGGGAAATGGAAGTTAAGTAGGGATGACCTAAAAACATTAGTGCTCAACTGTAGAAGTACTGTAAAGAAAGGAATAGAATTAAGTAATTTAACAGATATTGTGCCGTTCCATTGTCCTGACTGTCAATAGACGGAGTTAAGATGTTATGATATACAAAAAAAGAACTGATTTTGAGAAGACAAGCGAGAGGAACTGGCAGATTCGATTTCAGGAAGAAAGTAGTTATTTTGGAAGTAAAACAACAAATTTATCGGAAGAAAACCAAAGAGATATCAAAGATACACTTCTACATATATTATACAAGTTTAATTTAATACGGAAGACTGAAAACATATAATATATATAATAGACATCATCTTCAAAGTTTGAAGGGAGAAGAGGAAAACTTTAAACGGACCGAACTTTTATAAATAAAGCAAAGGTTTCGTTAGGAAGCATATTTTACAATATGCAATCGTATAAGATAAAATACCATTGAATTAAACGAGATAAAGACACGTCAGACATTTTGGTAGTCTGTATAACAACTTGCAAATAGACGATATATTAGCGAATATAAAACAACGCAGTAGTACAAGAAGGCTTTGCATCTGACAAAATGTTGTTATTAATATTATCTTTGAATCTGTGTTTCGTGAATGCGCAAGAATCCAACGTAATGGACCTGTAAATTGAGAATGGGGTTGACGACCGAAGGAGACCAGCCGACATCACCGGCAGATGAGAGCTCATCCAGATGACTGAGCCCATAACCAAGGGAGGACCAGTGGAGCTGATGATGTAGCAGAACCAACACCAATCCGGGCAAACGAATACAGAATCAGATAAGTTCTCAAAATGTTATCAAATGATTTAATGTTTTTCTTTGTAGAATGTAGTTAATGAATGTTTTTTTGGGAAAGGAATAGGTCGTTAAATCTTCATGATATGATTCAATATTGTGTATTTCCATGCGAGTGAACCAAAAGTGACATATTTAGGAAGATGATAGGTAGTCTTCAGCATATATAAAGTGCATCTTAAGATAGGGAAGTGACCATATAACAGTGAAGTGTTAAGTTAGCGATATCCAGTTAATTATGATATACCTTGCCACTGATAGGAATTTATGATGAGAATAGGATGTGTTACATAATAATATCGAGTCGTAGGATATCAAGTTCATAAAAATTGATCATTTATTGCCAGTAATAAATCAGAATCCCAGCTCAGGGTTACGAGTGAAGACCTCAACGGCATCTACGGCGGAGAAGGTGGACTTTGCTACGGCGGGGATGGCGGAAGGGGCATACCCGTAGCGTCTGTACTCCAGAGGAGCGGCTACGAAAGGTGTCCATCTCCATGTTAGGGGCGGCCTAAGTTTGAACCTGGCAGTAGGTATAAAATGCCTTTGGGTGTGGCGAGCCCATCGTAACAATAGCCTATATGGTGCCTTGGAAAAGGTTAGGGCGTCCCCTGCTAAAAGCGACGCGCAGCTCTTCAGGTGCTGGGGGAACTGTGAAAAATGAGCAACCAGCACCAAACTACATCAAAATTGCAACAGTTAATGTACTGACACTGACGGGAAAGACAGAAGAACTGGTTGACTTCATGATAGAAAAAGATATAGCCATACTTGGACTGTGCGAGACCAAGAAGAGGGGTACAGGGGAGATCCCTCTGAGAGAAGGATACAGGCTGTATTACAGCGGAGGACCTGAAGCAAAAAATGGAGTGGCCATCATACTTAGAAGAGAAATCCAAGAATATCTGGAATATACAAAGTACGTCAGCGATAGGATGATGATGATGAGACTCCTGTTTGAAAATGGCGTGAAAAAATTTCAGTTGTATGCCCCACAAACTGGTTGCATAGATGAACATCTAGAGGACTTCTTAGAGGAAGTGGAGAGACAGATAGAAGATAAGGAAGTGCTATTGATGGGAGATCTAAATGCACAAGTTGGAATGGAAAGACAAGGAAAGGAAGATGTTGTAGGGCCCTCTGGATATGGAAATGTAAATCGAGAAGGTGAGTTGTTGGTGGATTTTTGCATGAGGAATCAAATGATTGTTGGAAACACCTGGTTTAGGAAGAAGAACAGTCAGAAGATTACAAGGTATGGCTGGGGAGACAGACGGACAAAGACCATGATTGATTATATAATCATAAAGAACACCGGAAGAACCTTGTAGATGTAACAGCCATGCCTGAAGAAGCCTTTGGTGGAGATCATAGAGTTGTGATAGGAAAATTGAAAGTTGGAAAGATTGAAAAACCCCAATTAAGAAGAGAGAAAAGAATTAAAGTATGGAAGTTGAAGGAGAAAAGCATACAAGAAGAATTTCAAAGGGAAATAATACCCTTGGTACCCAGGACAGAGGTGGGGAATGTTGAAGAGGAATGGAAAAGATTTAAGGAAGCACTGGTTGGATGTGCAGAAAAGGTGTGTGGTAGAACATCAGGAAATGTGAAAGACAAAGAAACACACTGGTGGAATGATAGGGTAAAGATTAAAGTGAAGGAAAAGAAAATGGCATGGAAAGCATGGAAAACATCTAAGACTGAAGAAAGTAGAAGAAAATATGTGGAGGCAAAGAATTTGGCCAAGAAAGTAGTGGAGGAAGAAAAGAGGAAAAGCTGGGCCTTATTCACACAGACATTGAGAGATGATACGCAGGGCAGCAAGAAATTACTGTATGGTATCTTAAGAAACAAAAAGAGAGATCAAGTAAACACTAGATTTGTGAAGGATGAAGGTGGCATAATTTTAACAAAGCCAGAAGAAATAAGAAATAGATGGAGAGAGTATTTTCAGAAGCTGCTGAACATAAGAACGGATGACAGTCATTCAATGGACGACCAGGAAAGGCAATTAGTTGACGAAGAAATGGATAAAGAAATTACAATGAATGAAATTGAAATGGCAGTAAGAAAGATGAAAAATGGAAAAACTGCTGGAATAGATGAAATTTCAGTGGAGATGATAAAGGCAGCTGGAGCTGTAGGCCTGCAGTGGACATATCGGATTCTCAGGAATGTCTGGGAGAATAAGGAGGTCCCTGAGGATTTCCAAAAAGGAATAATCATCCCAATTTTCAAGAAAGGTGATAACAAAGTTTTGAAGAACTACAGGGGAATTACTCTAATATCCCATGTTGCTAAGATAATGGAAAGGATACTGGAAAGTAGAATAAGGTTGAGGGTTGAGAAGCAGATACAGGAAAATCAGTTTGGTTTCAGAAGTGGAAGGTCAACAATAAAGCCCATTTTCATTATGAGACAACTAATGGAAAAGCATTGGGAGTACGGGAATGATATGGTGATGACATTAATTGATATTGAAAAGGCATATGACAGTGTCCCTAGGACGAAAGTTTGGGACAGTCTGGTGCAAAAAGGAATTGGACAGGGATTAATAAAAATGATCATGGCAATGTATAAGGAATGTTGTAGTTGCGTGCAAACACAAGTTGGCAGGACAAGTCGGTTCAAAATAACTAGTGGGCTGAGACAGGGAAGTGTTCTATCACCAATCCTGTTTACAATAGTAATGGATGACATCATGAGAATGGCAAAAGCAGCATATGGAGGAAGAGAAATGAACATGATGTTATTTGCAGATGATACTGTGATTTGGGGAGAAGACGACAGGAAGGTTCAAGAACAGTTGAATGTGGTGAATGGGAAGATTGAAGAATGTGGATTGAAAATAAGTGTAGAAAAGAGTAAAACTCTTGTTATGACTAGAGGGGAGAAAGAAGGGAAAGGTCAGATTAGACTTGCAGACAAGTCCCTGGAAGTAGTGGAAACGTTTAAATACCTGGGGAGTGAATTAATGGAGAATGCTCGACTGGATGCTGAGATTAGTAAAAGGATTCAAGCTGGAAGTTGTTTCTTTTTTTTTTTCTTTTTTTTTTTTTTGCTAGGGGCTTTACGTCGCACCGACACAGATAGGTCTTATGGCGACGATGGGATAGGAAAGGCCTAGGAGTTGGAGGCCGTGGCCTTAATTAAGGTACAGCCCCAGTATTTGCCTGGTGTGAAAATGGGAAACCACGGAAGGAAGTTGTTTCTATCATAGTGTAAGAAATATGTTATGGGACAAAGATGTGCTAATGAAAGCAAAGGATACTATGTACAAGATGTATTACGTACCCATAACAACTTACGGAGCAGAAACTTGGACAATGACAAAGAAGGATGAGAGTCGAATACAGGCAGCCGAAATGAAATTCTTGAGGACTATGATACAGAAGAGTACAAGAGACAAAATAAGGAATGAGAAAATCCGGGAAGAAATTGGAGTGGAAAAAATGAATGATAGAATAGAGAAGAGCCGACTAAGATGGTTTGGGCACATAAAGCGAATGAGCGACGAAAGAATGCCAAAAAAGGTGATGGAAATGCAAATTCAAGGAAGGAGAGGCCGTGGACGACCACGATTGAGATGGAAGGATACCATCCAACGCAGCATTATAGAAAGAAACCTGGACTGGGACACAGTGTTGGAAGAGGAGTGGTGGAAAGACCGAAGAAAGTGGAGAGGAACCATATTTGCCCCTACCCGGCTACAGCTGGATAAAGGGAAATGATTATGATGATGAATAAATCAGAACAGGTTAAATATGGATGAATATGGATAAATAAGCTACATATTGGTAGAGATGAGAAATAGTTGCTGATCCGTGAAATGATATTTTGGTTATGTGAGAAGTGAATTGAATTGCGCGTTACGTTGAATTAAATAAGAAATACTGACATATGGTACGGTATAAACATATTAAAAAAATATGAGGAAGGAACTGTGAATTGAGGGAATAATGTTATATGTAGGAAAGAATCGATGAGTTATGATAAATGCGAGGAGATATGAGAAAGGATTTTCATATATGAATGAATAAAGAGTAGTTAAGTAATGCAGATATGGATCAATGGTAGATTGTGTGGTAATACTGATGTTTACGAAATAAATAATCCATATCGCATGGCAAATGGCAACTTGGTATTGAACTTACGAGCTAATGATAGGTATTGGTCATCAAAGATAAATCTAATAACCCATGATCATCAATCATATTATAGCAATTTCATTGATAAATACATACTATTTATGTGGTTTAAGCTGATTGTAGCTAAAAATAACAGGTTGTTAGTGGAATATACAATCGTAATGTCTTCTTAAGATTCTATGACTAATGAGGACTTAGAATTTTCATCCATGGTATTCCTTATTAACCTATACTAGAATGATTGAATTTTGTGAGATGATAAACTATAATTGCAATCTGACAATGAAGCTACCGTGTCTATTTTGAGCAATCTCACTTACTTCCAGAGTAGATATTGAATGTATATATATATATTGATGATTATATTAATTTAGACAATATTATATGGTATGTAGCCAGTGGATGCAACCCATGATTGAAACTGATCATATTCTGTATACGTCTAACTTATGAAGACAGATCAAAGCAACCGTTCTTAATATCAAAACATGTTATTCACAATGTCATAATAGCATTTAAATTTAATATCAAAATATTTTGTTTTTAAAGTTTTAATTTCTTAATAACTTAATACCTCAACAGCAGGAAGATAGTTCTTGAATATGTGGGAGACAATTTTGTGTTATAAAAGATTAATTTTGGTTAACAAGTTACAATCTACGAAGACTTATATGATGTGAATTATGTAATTTTAAAGAAATACGTTGAGGATAAACTGAGTTAACTATTTTTCTTTTCAATGAATATTGTGGCAATTTCTATGATAAGATGATTTTATTGAACAAATATTTAAAAAAATAATATTTTAATTTCAACAACAATTTCGAACCTCAAGCAAATATTTAATTTATCCATCGTATTTAACTTTTTGAATAAATGATAGTAAGATTTAACTTATTATTTATAGATTTTAGTATAGTACGTAAATTATGATTATGGTAATGCGAATACGGTGGAACCTTGGATTGCGAGCATAATTCGTTCCGGCAACATGTTCATAATCCAAATCGCTCGTATATCAAAGCAAATTTTCCCATAAGAAACTATTGAAACTCGGATGATTCGTCCACAACACAAAAACATTTATTTGCATAACATTTCTAAAACAAAATATAACGTAAAACAATTAAACTGCACTTTACCTTACAACAGAATCGTTGTTGGTGTGAGGGAGACTAGAGATGACATGAGAAGAGTTACTGTGTCGCACGAATTTCACTAACGGAATCACTGCTATCGGTTGGCTCATTGGAAGTCTTTTCTTTTCGTGCAACTTTAACGAGGAACCTGTCCAATGACTGTTGCTTTTGCCTCTTTTTTTGGATTTCACGAAAATGTGACATTGCATTGTCATTGAACAGATTCATCCACTGTAATCATCTCCTTCTTCCGACCGAATTCCTTTTTAGCCTTCTTTTCGTTCACAGGGCCCATCGTTGCAGAACAGTTATATCACAGATGACAGAAACAAAACATGTACACTCGTACGGTGTTGACTATGCAAGCGAGGCACGCCAACTGAAGTCCAGCGCGGGAAATGATTACACACACTTTCCCAGGAAAGAGAGTGGCAGGGGGAGGGGAAAACATACATAATTGTTACGCTCGTATTGCGAAACCTCACTCGCTTATCAAGTCACAATTTATTTAAAATATTTGCTCATCTTGCAAAACACTCGTAGACCAAGTTACTCGCAATCCGAGGTTCCACTGTATATATATTTGCTTGAACTGCAATTGACTTATGACAGAAACGTCTGACGAATCATTATTATTATTTCCAATTTCCAAATTTCCAATTTCTTTGCAATCATTTAAGAAAAGGCTAAAAAAGGAAAACAGATAGAAAATCTGTTACCTGGACGACTGCCCTAAATGCAGATCAGTAGTAATTGATTGAGTGACTGACAGCCCACAAGGAAATCGATGAAGGCAAAAAAGGAGGAGCCACATCTGTTGATATAATGTTGATTGACAGCCCACAAGCAAAATCAATAAAGGCAAAAAAAGGAGGATCCACATCGAATACCAAGGGAGATGTAGGATGCTAAAGGGTTTAATGTGTCACCTATTCAATATATATAAATTTTTAAACATTAAGAATTTATTATTAATTCCATTCGAGACATGTTTCACCCTTTATTGAGGGCATCATCAGTCAAATTACCTCCTCAAGGCAAAAATCAGGTATCTGATTAGTAGTTAACCCTTTCGCAATCAGCGCGCCGATCTATCGGCGTGAGAGGTTATGGCGAGAAAGCTCACGGCACCGATACATCGGCTCTGTCCTATGTAGGGATTTTGGTCATTGGCGTGGCTGTTAAATCGTAACAGTTAATCGTGACGGTACCTTAAAGCGTTGAATTTGCGTTTTACTCTACAGATATATCCACCAGCCATACAAAATATTTTTATTTTCGACAAATGAAATCTGACCGTGAATGTTTATGCTGTGGTTATTTGAAGTTGTTATTGCGTTGATCTGTTTTGGTTGGCTTATAAATACAACAATTTGATCTTGATATGATTTTAGGTTAGAGTATATTTCGTTTCTTTGTAATATCGTGTGTTCGCTGCATTGAGCAAACTATAATTTTACTCCTTTTCATAACTCCGTTGTTGCACGTGCTTGTGTCATCCTTTTATCGTAATGGCTAGGCCATATTCAAGGCCGAATGAGGCCGATATCCTTGAATTTTCAGATGATTTAGACAGTAATAATGACCTTCTTTTGCCGAAAGTGATTCGCATTATGCGGGAAATGACACAGTCACAGCTGCTCACCGTGCATTCGACCGCGAGGACCTGACATCGATGACCGTTACATGTACAATGAATAACTTTTTTGCCATGCTTCATGAGTTAATTGCAGAATACACATAATACTGATATCAAATTATACAGAATTAAATGTTCTTTCTTTCACGTCTAAGAGTAAAGAGCAGAGTCCAGCAGTGGAGTTCCGAAGAATAATTGACGCACTCATTGGAAAATCATAGGAAATTATAAAGTTTATACAAATATTTACATTGATACAGCCAGGGGAGAAAGGGTATAAGTATCTGGCGTCAATGTTCGTAACATTAATTACTGCCGTTGGTTGAACAATTACAGGTTGACGGGGTAACTATACAGTAAATTACTTTACAAAAGAAAATATTTATAAAATCCTCCTATCAATACAAGTCAAGTCATCTGTTAGATGAGAGGACTTTGTACCTCAATGTGTTTATAACTCACTAATCATGATCACTGTCACTTCACATCATTACGATTTTTAATTTGTTTGTATATTATGTAATCATTGTTTTACTACTGAAGATGGCCTTGAGATTAGGCTGAAACATGTATAGACTTTGCTTCATCTAACAGATGACTTGACTTGTATTGATAGGAGGATTTTATAAATATTTTCTTTTGTAAAGTGATAACCGTCAATACGGAATGAGATTCATAACATGCAATACAGTAAATTTACAATATCCAATTTAACAGTTGAGAAATTACAGCTTATATACATATTTACAAGAGAGCAGCTTGGTGAGAAAGGGTATAAAGATGTCTAGCATCAAGTGCATCCCGTTGTTTTAGTCGTTGGATGACGATTGCAGCATTAACACATCAGTAATATGCAGAGCGGTCCAACCTTAGTTTATATCACAGGGGGCAGGAAAAAATATTCCATAGTTTTATTTTTTATTTCTAGAATGTCAAGTGAGGTTCTGTAGGCGTAGTCAAATTGAAAGTTGTCTGGTTGAAGTCCCAGGTTCAGTGCGGTGAAATTGGTCGGCGTGGACGGAGACTCATTAGGTGCCACGGAGTACACGGTGCATTTGAATGGCAATAATGACGGCAGTTATTTATTGATAATTGTATTTATTGGGAATATGTTGCGGGTTAGATTCCTTTGCTTTTTAGTTTAGTTAACTTCATGTAACTTTGAATTTTATGTGAAAACATCAGTTTGAGATGCTAGTGAGACTTTAAATTGATATTATTCTGTAAATGAAAACATGAAGGACCTCGGGACGAAGTTATTGTTTTGTGCTGCTGGCCTGGTGAAATAGAATGGAGTTGCTTGCAGTATAAACCGCAGTGGAGAGATTAGAATGTATTACTACAGTCAGAGCGTCATAGCTGGGACGAGGCATCTTCTTTTTCTGTCTGTGGAGAGGAGCCGTAGTGGCGCGCCATGTTCGTGCCGGTGTGCGCTGCATTCTAGCGTGTTCTCAAAAGTTGTGTTGTATGAAGTGGAAATTATGTGTAATCAAGATGTTAATATTATTAATTTGTGTGTAAAGAAAATATCATGTTAAGTAATGAAGAGTAAATGCTGTGTTACATACCTGATGTGTCACTGAGAAGCTATTTGTTGGTGAGTGTTGGTTGACTATGAAGGAGGCTCAGTCGGTAATACGCATATGTGTTTGGCGTTTGGCGGCGGGGGGTGGGGGGCTTTGGGAGGGAGGAGCAAAGGGCGGAGTTCATGCGCAGAGGAGAGCTGACGGAATGGAGGGAGGTAGAGTGGAGGGGTGAGCTTGTAATGTGTTGGGAGTGTTGGTTGAAAAAAAAAAAAGGGGGGGGGGGGGGGGGGAATGTATGGACTTAAAAATTACGTGGATAGTGTTGATGTCTTTTTACTAATGCGGTTGAAATGTTATTTGCTTGTGTTGGGTGTTGTTATGTTTTTGATGGTCAAGTGGTTTTTATTTCTCGTATTGTATCGATGGTGTCGTAGTGGAGGGAGAAGTACTTGGGTGGGAGGAGGTATGGGCTTGCTGTCATTGCGTGTGGGGGAATTGGTGGGAATGGGGGAGGTAGGGGAGAGGGGGGAGACTGTCAACGTGATGGGTGAGTTAGTTGATGTGGTATTAAAGAGTTTAGAAAAGTTGTTGCCTTGAAAAATCATTTTTTGTAGTAAGGTGGGAATTTGGTCATAAAGGTTTTTTTTATATCTTATTATCTCATTGAGGTTTTTGTCTTTATTGAAGTGTTGGTCTAGAAAGATATATAGGTTCTCAAATTCAATCATTAGTTTGCCTTTCTCAACTCTTTTTTAGGATTTTTAAGTCTTGTTCTATTGTGGTGAAGTGGTGACCAGTGTTGCTCATGTGGGTGCTCATTGCGGAAAATTTATTATGTTTTTGGGCATTATAGTGTTCTAAATAACGGGTTTGGAAGCTTCGGCCAGTCTGTCTGATGTATGAGCAATTGCATAGTGAACAGGTGAGTCTGTAAATACCTGAGCCCGGGTAGCAATTTTTTCTTAGGTTGACAGAGTTCTGGTTGCAAAATATATTCTGGTTCGTGTTCTGCGTTTTGAAAGCAATGTCGACTTCGTGCTTTTTTTAGGGGGTTGGCTATCTGGTGGATAACTGGATTAGTGTATGTAAAAGTTGCGTACTTGGGTTTATTGGGTTTTACTGGGGAGAGTTTCATTGTTAATTTTAGTTTTACTTTGTTGATGATCCTGTTGATCGTGCTGGTGTTGAAGCTGTTGAATTTGGCTATTTCTTTTATGTAATCAAGTTCTTTTTTTAGATCGTTAGGAGAAAGGGGAATTTTTAAAGCTCTATATATTAAACTGTAGTAAGAGGCTTGTTTATGAGAGTTGGGGTGTAAAGAATTATTGTTTATTGTTAGCGGAGTGAAGGAGGGTTTTCTGTGTAACTGAAACTCAAATGTGTTGTCCATTCGTGTGATGCTGATGTCTAAAAAATTAACAGAGCTGTTGTTCTCATCTTCCTTTGTGAATTTTATATTGTTGTCTAAAGTGTTTAAGAATGTGAGGATGTTGTCGCTGCTATTGCACTGTTTATCGATGATGACTAATGTGTCGTCGACATAGCGGAGCCAAAGATGAATACCATTAATGGAATTGATTATTTTATTGTGTTCTAAATTGTCAATGTAGATGTTCGCTAGAATTCCAGAAATAGGGTCTCCCACAGCTAAGCCTTTTTGGTGGTATATCTTGTTGTTGAACGTGAAGTAATTATTGTCCAATACAAAAGTTAATATTTTAATAAACTCTTCGATTTCTATTTTACCGAGTCCACTGTGTTTGGAGAGGTTGTTCCTTATGATGCTGATGGTTTCAAGAACTGGGATTTTCGGATACATGTTACTGATGTCAAAGGAACATAGAATGTGGTTTGGTAGCAGTGTAAATGCTGCAATCGTCATCCAATGACTAAAACAACGGGACGCACTTGATGCTAGACATCTTTATACCCTTTCTCACCAAGCTGCTCTCTTGTAAATATGTATATAAGCTGTAATTTCTCAACTGTTAAATTGGATATTGTTAATTTACTGTATAGTTACCCTGTCAACCTGTAATTGTTCAACCAACGGCAGTAATTAATGTTACGAACATTGACGCCAGATACTTATACCCTTTCTCCTCTGACTGTTTCAATGTAAATATTTGTATAAACTTTATAATTTCCTATGATTTTCTAATGAGTGCGTCAATTATTCTTCGAAACACAACTGCTGGACTCTGCTAAAATACCCAGTGATTTAACGCATTGGTGCCGACTACTATGTCTATAAATGTATAGTGCCGATTGCAGAAACGGCATTTAGACAATGTCTACGGTTAACCCTTATACGCTCAGCGAGCCGATCTATCGGCTCGGGTGGTATTGCTTAAAACACTCAGCGTGCCGATCTATCGGCTTTGTGTTCGGACGGCTGTATAAGTACCTTAATGGACTCCCAGATGTCAGGAAAAGACATTAATAATAGCTTTTGGATTTAGTTTACACTTTTCTCAAGAGATACAGACACTAAGCTCACCTGTTTGGAACAAATGAAGTTATCAAACCGCGTATGTTCACCGCATGACGAGTTGAAGTGTGCTGCTTGCCAGTACAGTCTCATTTAAGCTTCAAAATACGTGTTTTCCTTCGTTTTATTGTTTCCATTTTAATAATAGATTATTGTTAATTATATTTTGTTTATATTCTACATTTATCAGTGTTCTCAAGTGAATTTTAGTTTAACATTTCGTGTTATTAGATTTTCGTGCCACGAGTAGGCCTAATTTTTTTACATGGCTGGGCCAAGTTCTAGACTAAATAATTCCGATGTTTTGGATTATTTAGATGCTTTAGACGATGACGTTATAGCCGATATTGATTCGTATTTCAGTCCGACTCATTGGCTGAATGATCAGCGTTGAGGTATTCGGTTCGGAGGGCCCGGGTTTGATTCGCGGCCAGGTCAGGAATTTTAATCGCCATTGATTAATTCTTCTGACCCGGGGCCTGTGTGTTTGTGTTTGTCCCAACACTTTCTTCTTCATATTCAGACAACACACTACACTACAAACTACCACGGTAACACGCGATAGTGATCCCCCCATATAGGGTTGGCGTCAGCAAGGGCATCCGGCCATACACCACCAGCCAAATCCACATGTGCGACACAGTTCGCACCCGCGACCCCACAGGTGTGGGAAAAGCTGTAGATAAAGAAGAAGTGATTCGGATTTTACAGGTACTGATGATAGGAGAATGTTTTGCAAAACACAAATGCTGACTCCGGAAGGTACGTGTACAGTTCATTACGTCAGGTGCTATAACTCATGACTAAATAAGAATACAAAAAACAAAATTATATCATGTTATACAGAATTAAATGCTCTTATTTTCAGAGTGACTGAACAACAATATCACTAAAGAACATATTACTTTTTTAGTATTTAAAAACAGATTTTTATTTTTTGCAATATATTTTCAAATTTCAAAATTTATTTTGAAGTAAAATATGCCATGAACAATTTTGGGATATTTTTTTCCTAAAACGATATTAAATAGTGTACTACTGTAATTTTTTTCAATTTTGTAACTGGGGATTTCTTTATACGGCAATTTTTTACATTTTAACATGCATAACCATGAAAAATGGCCTGAGTGTTTTGGGCTTGACCGGTGAAAATAGCCTGAGAGCAAAAGGGTTAAACAATGCCTAAGTATGGCTGCCGCATTGCAGAGACATCATTTATCACTTAGACACTGTCTAAAACCGATGTTCAACCGGTCATGTTTAACACGTTGAGTGCCAGACCGAATTTCATAGGACTGCCGTCCAGTGCCGTGAGCTAATAACATCGAGTTACTCCCTGGTGCCAAAACGTTCACAGGCT